>NC_044037.1:131031951-131364034 GCF_901765095.1 Microcaecilia unicolor
TGTGTGAATCGCTGGACATGGTGGATGCATCCTACATAGAGAGATTATATTCATTTTTCTAGAGCACATTCCACCATGTGCAGAATAGATTATATTCTGGTATCCTGCAGTATTTTTATGGGAATAGCTGAAGCAGAGATAGGCCATTTCTGATCACCCTGTAGGCAATACTACTCCTGACACATATCAATGGAGGTTCCCTCTTCTCTATACTTTAATGGGCAATTTTACAAGTTTTTGGTGTCCAAACAGAAGTTGTATGAAGAATGCAATCAGATTCACAAAGATACCCCAATTTTAAAATTGGGAGGCTGCTAAGGCAGTTTTGAGGGGCATATGCAAGTTACATAAAGAAAGTGAAGGACTGGTTGCTGTTGCATTTGGAGAAGCAGGTTACTAAACTATGTTGTATATATAGCACTCACCCCATATTAAAAAACAGAGTCCAGCTTTTGGAAATGCAACAGACTTTACACAAGTTGATACAGCAACTTACTCAAAAACTCTATTAGTTATTATAAGTACCAACTATACAGATATGCACAGTGCATTTTGTCTAGCAAAAAAGGTGCCGGTACTCAAATGCCAGGCCACCCTTCAGGGGTGGAGTGATCCATTGAGGGACTCACCCTACAATAGCCAGGACCCCTGCAACCAGTCATAGAATCTATGACAAGGCAGAATTTGTATGTGGAACCTGAGCTCTTTCATTAAAATACAAGAACCATGGGTCAAGTTTAGCAGACAGTGGAAAAGGTGCCGGTACTCAGTACCCCTAAGTACCCCCTCAAACAAAGCCCTGGATATGCAAATAAAAATAGTAGACTGTTAGCTAGATTAGGTAAGCAGAGGCAGGACCCGAAAAAGATCACTGCTATGAGAGATGGACAGGGGGGAATGGCTAACACTGATACTGCTATTAATAGAATTTTTCAGATTTTTTAAAAATCTTTGTACTCAGCACCTGAGCCTGCTTCCTTGGATAGTGAAATGTATTTGTCCAGTTTGGATTTTCCAAGGGTCTCAGAGGAGAATCAGGATGAAGTACTATGGGTGATACAGTAAAGTCCACTGTGAAAGGCCCCAAGTCCAGATGGGCTTTGTAACAAGTTCTATAAACTTTTGAAAAATGAGATCATAGAGCCTCTTGCTAATACACTAGTCCCGTTGTTGCAGACCCTGAAGCAGCAGTGCAAAATGATGGCCATCGTTGGTCTGGGGATCTCATCTGGGAATGAGAAGTTGGCTAGAAGAGTTTCTTAAGATAGGTGCATTTTTTACACCTTTGAGTGAAAGTTATAAGATCATAAGCATTGCCATACTGGAACACACCAAAGGTCCATCAAGCCCAGCATCCTGTTTCCAACAGTGGCTAATCCAGGTTACAAATACCTGGCAAGATCCTATAGCACTACAATGCATTTTATGCTGCTTATCCTAGAAATAAGCAGTGGATTTTCCCCAAGTCCAGCTTAATAATGGCTTATGGACTTTTCCTTTAGGAAGTTATCCAAATCTTTTTTAAACCCCGCTAACATAACTGCTTTTACCACATTCTCTGGCAACAAATTCCAGAGGAAAGGAGGAACAGGGGTGATATGATACAGACGTTCAAATATTTGAAAGGTATTAATCCGCAAACAAATCTTTTCCGGAGATGGGAAGGCGGTAGAACGAGAGGACATGAAATGAGATTGAAGGGGGGCAGACTCAAAAAAGATGTCAGGAAGTATTTTTTCACAGAGAGAGTGGTGGATGCTTGGAATGCCCTCCCGCGGGAGGTGGTGGAGATGAAAACTGTAACGGAATTCAAACATGCGTGGGATATACATAAGTACATATATAAGTACATAAGCATGCCACACTGGGAAAAGACCAAAGGTCCATCAAGCCCAGCACTCTGTCTCCGACAGCGGCCAATCCAGGCCCCAAGAACCTGGTAAAAACCCAAAATTTAATAATGATCAATGGACTTTTCCTTCAGGAATCTGTCCAGACCCCCTTTAAACTCAGCAAGGCCAGCTGCCGTCACTACCTTCTCCGGTAATGAGTTCCAGAGTCTAACCACACGCTGAGTATAGAAAAACTTTCTCCAATTAGTTTTAAACCTACCACATTCTAATTTCATCTTGTGTCCCCTAGTTCTATTATTGTTAGAAAGCGTAAACAAACGCTTCACATCTGTCCGCTCTACCCCACTCATTATTTTGTAGACCTCTATCATATCACCCCTCAGCCGCCTTTTCTCCAGGCTAAAGAGTCCTAGCCGTCTTAACCTCTCCTCATAAGGTAGTCGTCCCATCCCTTTTATCATTTTCGTCGCCCTTCTCTGCACCTTCTCCAATTCCTTTATATCTTTTTTGAGATGAGGCGACCAGAACTGAACATAATACTCCAGGTGCGGTCGCACCATGGAGCGATATAACAGCATTATAACATCCTCATGCTTGTTTTCCATCCCTTTTCTAATAATACTCAACATTCTGTTCGCCTTCTTAGCCGCCCAGCACATTGAGCGGAAGATTTAAACGTTCTATCCACGATGACTCCCAGATCCCTTTCTCATTCCGTAACTTCGAAAGTGGAACCTTGCATGACATAGCCGTAATTCGGGTTCCTCCTTCCCACGTGCATCACTTTGAACTTCATCTGCCATTTGGACGCCCAATCCCCCAGTCTCACGAGGTCCTCTTGTAATCTTTCACACTCCTCCCGCGACGAGACGACCCTGGATAACTTTGTGTCATCTGCGAATTTAATTACCTCACTAGTTACTCCCATCTCAAGGTCATTTATAAATATGTTAAAAAGCAGCGGTCCCAGCACAGACCCCTGAGGGACCCCACTAACTACCCTTCTCCATCGAGAATACTGACCATTCAACCCTACTCTCTGCTTCCTGTCTTTTAACCAGCTCTTAATCCATAATAATACACTGCCTCCGATCCCATGACTCTCCAGTTTCCTTCGCAGTCTTTCATGAGGCACTTTGTCAAACGCCTTCTGAAAATCTAGATATACAATATCCACCGGCTCCCCTTTGTCCACATGCTTGTTCACCCCCTCGAAAAAATGCAGTAGATTTGTGAGGCAAGACTTCCCTTCATTAAATCTGTGCTGACTTTGTCTCAGCAGCCCATGCTTTTGTACGTACTCCGTAATTTTATTCTTGATAATAGCCTCCACCATTTTTCCCAGCACCGACGTCAGACTCACCGGTCTATAATTTCCCGGATCTCCACTGGAACCCTTTTTAAAAATCAGCGTTACATTGGCCACCCTCCAATCTTCCGGTACCACACCTGATTTTAGGGATAAATTGCATATTACTAACAGCAGCTCCACAAGTTCATTTTTCAGCTCTATTAATACTCTGGGATGAATACCATCCGGACCCGGCGATTTACTACTTTTTAGTTTGCAGAACTGCCCCATTACATCCTCCAAGTTTACAGAGAAATCATTTAGTCTTTCCGACTCATCTGCTTCAAATACCTTTTCCGGTACCGGTATCCCTCCCAAATCCTCCTCGGTGAAGACCGAAGCAAAGAATTCATTTAATTT
Organism: Microcaecilia unicolor; assembly: GCF_901765095.1. Taxonomy (NCBI): domain Eukaryota; kingdom Metazoa; phylum Chordata; class Amphibia; order Gymnophiona; family Siphonopidae; genus Microcaecilia; species Microcaecilia unicolor. The sequence continues at coordinate 131,035,516 of NC_044037.1, forward strand.
CTCCGCTACAGCTTTCAATGTATGCTTGTTGTTCTGATTATTATTACGTTTAATACGTGGCATTATTAATATGTTGTCTTCCGTCTGGTCCTGTGCAGAAGGAATGGATCCTCAGAAGCTTAGACGAAATTTGGTGGCGGAGCCGGTGGGGGAAAGAGGGGGTTGGTGGTTGGGAGGGAAGATAGTGGTGGGCAGACTTATACGGTCTGTGCCAGATCCGGTGGTGGGAGGCAGGACTGGTGGTTGGGAGGTGGGGAATAGTGCTGGGCAGACTTATACGGTCTGTGCCAGAGCCGGTGGTGGGAGGCAGGGCTGGTGGTTGGGAGGAGGGGATAGTGCTGGGCAGACTTATACGGTCTGTGCCCTGAAAAAGACAGGTACAAATCAAGGTAAGGTATACATATGAGTTCATCTTGTTGGGCAGACTGGATGGACCGTGCAGGTCTTTTTCTGCCGTCATCTACTATGTTACTATGTTATATGTTCAGTGAAGAAATATTTTCTCCAATTTGTTTGAAATTTACTAGTCCTAGTGTTTTTGGAAAGCGTAAACAAGCGATTCACGTATACCCATTCCTCTCCGCTCATTATTTTATAGACCTCTATAATATCTCCCCTCAGCTGTCTTTTCTCCAAGTTGAAGAACCCTAGCTGCTTTAGCCTTTCCTCATAGGGAAGTTGTCCCATCCCCTTTAACATTTTTGTCGCCCTTCTCTGTACCTTTTCGAATTTCACTATCGGGCTCATTTTCGAAAGAGAAGGATGCCCATCTTTCAACACAAATCGGAAGATGGGCGTCCTTCTCCCAGGGTCGTCCAAATCGGTATAATCAAAAGTCGATTTTGGACGTCCCCAACTGCTTTCCATCGCAGGGACGACCAAAGTTCAAGGGGGCGTATCGGAGGCGTAGCGAAGCCGGGACTTGGATGCGCCTAACACATGGACGTCCTCGACCCATAATGGAAAAAAAAGGGCGTCCCTGACAAGCACTTGGACGACTTTACCTGGTCGTATTTTTCTTATGACCAAGACACAAAAGGGTGGCCGAAATGACCAGATAACCACCAGAGAGAATCGGAGATGACCTCCCCTTACTCCCCTAGTGGTCAATAACCCCTTCCCACCCTCAAAAAATATATTTAAAAATATTTTTGCCAGCCTCTATGCCAACCTCAGATGTCATACTCAGGTCCATCACAGCAGTATGCAGGTCCCTGGAGCAGTTTTAGTGTTATGTTTGTGGAGGAAACTTTGAGCCCTCCAAAACCCACCACAAACCCACTGTACCCATATCTAGGTGCCCCCCTTCACCTGTAAGGGCTATGGTAGTGGTGTACAGTTGTGAGGAGTGGGTTTTAGTGGGAGTTTGGGGGCTCAGCAGACAAGGTAAGGGAGCTATGTTCCTGGGAGCATTTTATGAAGTCCACTGCAGTACCCCCTAGGGTGCCCGGTTGGTGTCCTGGCATGTCAGGGGGACCAGTGCACTACGAATGCTGGCTCCTCCCACGACCAAATGGCTTGGATTTGGTCATTTCTGAGATGGGCATCCTTGGTTTCCATTATCACCGAAAATCAGAAACGACCAAGTCCTGGGGACGACCATCTCTAAGGTCGACCTAAATTTGCTGATTAGGGTGTCCCCAACCGTATTATCAAAACAAAAGATGGACGCCCATCTTGTTTCGATAATATGGGTTTCCCCGCCCCTTGCTGGAGCCGTCCTGCGAGGACGTCCCCAGGAAAACTTGGGCGTCCCTTTCGATTATGCCCCTCCACATAGTTTTTGTTATTTTGGACACTTTAAATACTTGCAATGATCATGAAAGGTTTTTAGCCGATAATGAAGAGTAAATCTTAATTGATATAGCTCTGGAGGTTTTTTGGATCCGGAGCTCTTTGAGGATTTTCCTTCCTGCTCAGCCATATTTAGTACATATATCTTTTTTGTAAATATGTGCATCTGTTAGATGTTTTTTTCTATAATTGAAGTGGATCATATCATTTTTGTTTTGAATTAATGTCATTATAGAAAAGGCTCCCTTCTGAATTCACTTAATAATGCTCATGTCATAGTGTTACCAAAACTGATGTTACCAGAGTCCTATCTCATTGCTCAATTTTAAAACAACATTAATGGCAAATTTTTTGGCTAATAGGTTGTCATGTGTGCTGTCTGCTTTTTGTTAGGGAGCATTGTACAGTCAAAAATATGCGTAGAATTCTAGCCACATTAGAGCTGGTTAAACATTAGAAGTTGCCCTCAATGTAAAACTGGTTTTGATGCCAAAAAGGTATTTGATAGGGTGGTATGGGACTTCCTATATGAGGTACTGGCAACATATGTTATGCAGAGTTTTTTTTTTTCAAAATACTGTTAGAACATTATACCACAATCCCAAAGTGCAGATGTGGGTTAACAGAATACTTCCAGACCCTTTTCTCATTTACAAGGGTTGTCCATTATCTTCTTTATTATTTGCTTTAATTAGGGAAATTCAAAACAATGTAGAAATAAAAGGTTTTTTGGAGGGTCAATCAGTATTCAAGATAGCAGCATTTGCAGACACTCTATTAGTGCAAATCACAGATCCTTTCCATCTCTTTTAGAAGGGTTTAGGAAATATGGGGACTTTTCAGAGTTTAAACTTAATTTAACCAAGTCAGAGGCTTTGGTGAGCAGTGACTCAGTGTGCCAAGAGTGTCGAGAATCTTTTCTGTTGAGATGGGCTGGTTCCTCCTTTCAGTATCTAAGGGTATTGCTGTCAATGGATATTAAATGGTTGTATAGAATAAATATTGATAAATTGTTACAGGATACACAGCAGCAATTGTAAAGTTGGGGAATTTTGCCATTGTCTTTGGTTGGGAAGATCTGTCATTACAGGATGATTATTTTTCCTCATTGGTTACACATTCTACAAATACTTCCCCTTTGTTTTTTACATAAAGATTTAGGGGTGCTGTGTCAAATCTTGAGGACATTTTGTTGGGGGGAGGGGGGCCAGAAATCTAAATCACAGTGGGTTTAAGTGGAAATTGGCAGCAAGGAGGTTTAAGATTGCCTGACATAAAAATTGATAATCAGAGGACTAATACTACTTGGTCAGTGTTTGAGAGTTGGAGGGAGTTGGGCTCTGCTTTTGACATCCTACAGAATACACAGGATTCCCATTGGGGAGCATTTGCTGGTCTTTCCATCAGGCACTGTGCAGATACCTATCCAGCGCCATTGGAAGCCTTTCTGTTTCCACAAAAGGATGGCACTTTTGCAGCACACGGCTTCACGGTGTGACCAAAGGGGCATGCTCTGCCCCTTGGGAGCCCCTTGGAACACCGAGGAGTGGCAAGGAGGTGAAGTATTTACAGCTTTATTTCAGATTTCTGGTTTGCATCCTGGAAATGGGGAAACAGAAGACCAAATTTAAAGTGTCTATTCCAACTATCACTGGCCCAATTGGTAGACATGTGACTGTTGTTAGCAGGGTAGAAGTGACTGAGAATCAGATCTTTTCTCCAATTGGTGCCTCTCTTAGCTCCCCTGAACGTACTCTACCCCCCTCCTGGGGTTTGCGATTCAGATCCCCAGTAGATAGGGGGAAGAATTCAGTTGTGGTTTTTGCTAAGTTACCTCAAATTGTTCAATTTGAGGTTTCTCAATTTGCCATTTGCCCAAGAGAAGATTCACACCTTAAAAGACTTATGGGATTCTAATCAACATGTGGAGGGGATGTTGAAGACAGTTCTTTCTCAAAACTCTGACTTTTCAAAGGAATGGAGAAGTGGCCCAATGGTTAGTGCAGCAGGTTTGATCTTGGTAACCTGGGTTCAATTCCCACTCCTTGTGACCTTGAGCAAGTCACTTAACCCTCCACTGCCCCAGGTACCAATAAAACTTAGATTATGAGCCCTTCAGGGACAGAGAAAGTACCTGCATATAATGCGTACATCTAGTAGTACTATAGAAATGAGTAGTAGTAATAGCAATGAATGTGGACTCAAATGTTTAGTAGATTATAGAAAGTTGAAACTCAAGTAGTTAATCTACAGGCAATATTGGTTTCAGCAATTAGAGACTCTCATAGTCTCCATTTGAAGTTAGAAATGATTGAAAATGCTGATAGAGCCAGAAACTTGGTTTCTTCAATTTCCCTTCTATTTATTTGCTTTCACCTGACATCTTATTGAGGAAATATCTCAAGGAGATTTTGGGTTTGCCAAATCTTGCATCAATAAGTATTTCTAATTGTTATTATTTGTCTATGAGAAAGAAAATATCTTCTGAACAAGGAGTGGGTCATTTAGCAATGTCTGAGAGAGTTCTGACTGCTTTTCTTGAGGATACTCATGATGTAATACAATCATGTTCCACCCTTAAGGTAACTTTAGCTAATGAGAGTTATAAAGCTTTGATTATGAAACTGTATTTTAAGAAGAAAAATTGAAAATTTTTTTGGTGCAAAAATCATGATATTTCATGATGTGACCAGGGCAATGCAAATCAGATGGAAAGCTTTTTTTGGCTTTGAAATCTAGAGTATTGGCCCTAGGCACTACTTTTTTCTTAAATTTCCATGCAAGTGTCTGGTTTCTTTTTAAAGATGATGTTTTCTGGGATTCCCTTCAGTTAGATCAGTTTCCTAAGAGTAAAGAGAAAGAAGTAACTATGATTTAAGGATTTTAATTTGATGAGATAACGCTGTTATTAGGAATGTGTAATTGTTATAGATTTCTTTAATTGGTAATATGGTTCCCTTGACGTGGACTTGTTAGATTTTCTATTGTATAATGTGATTATTGATTATTTGTTATAGTATTTCCATTTTCTGAGTCCCTTTGTTGGATTGCATTATAAAAAATGAAATAAAAAAAAAATAAAAAAATTTATAATCAGGCACACCTACTCTATGTGTGATTGGGTTTTGGACTGTAATGATTTTACACCTTTGTCATTTGAGAAATCTTACTTTGCACCCTTGCATTTGAACTACCTATTACACAATCAGGCGGCATAAAATTCCTTCAGAGATTAGAGCTAGCCTCCTCTTATGTCCTTTGTGTCATTGTAGTGACATTCTCCCAATCAGTTGTAATGCTAAGTTTTTACTGGGTTTAGATAATTTGGTGTTTAGGCAGTAGCGGGCTCAGGGTATTTCACAGGTTGAACATATCCTTCAAGAGGATGGGACTATTATGTCTTTTACAGATTTGCAGCAGAAAATTGTATTTGAAAAGTGGGATAACTATGCCTATGTGCAGGTGTCCTATTTGGCTACATTAGACCAACAAGGGCTGTGAAATAGAATGGGGTAAAGTTGAGGGAATTTGTGAAAGGCAATGCCTTAAGGAAAGTGTCAATACCATGGTTTTATAAGGCACTGGGCAACTCCTTACCTTCAAAATATGATGTTCCTTTGGGGAACTCATAAGAGGAGATCCAAATTAGATTACTAATTTTAGATATTTCAGGGACAGCACACAGTGCTGAGTTGCAGGAATGCCAATATCGTGTTCTGAATACAGCATATTTTTCTCAAAAGGAGGCTTATAGAGTGGGATGTGTTGCCACCCCCATGTGTCTGATATGCGTTAAGGGGCATTTTTGATATGATGTCTAAGTACAACTTTAGACATTTTGCAAAAAATGTCCAAAATCTGAATAAGAAGGTAATTTTCCAAAAAGAATAATGTCTATCTTTTGTTTTCAAAAATACTGTTTCTAACAAGGTTTTGTGTTTGGACATTTAGTTTTTTGGTCCATTAAAAAAAAAAAAGTCCAAGTGAAAAACGTAGAAATCAAGCCATTGGGATGTAGGAGGGGCCAGCATTTTTAGGAGACTGGTCTCCCAGATATCCCAAGAGGTAAATGGGGCACCCTAGTGGACTTCAAAAACATGCTCCCAGGTACAAATCTCACTGTTGCTCCCTTATCTTGTCTGCTGAGCCCCCCCCCCCCCCCCAAAACCAAATGCCCACAGCTGTACACAATAGCCCTTATGGGTGAAGGAGGCACCTATATGTGGGTACAGTGGGTTTCTGGTGAGTTTTGGAGGGCTCACAGTTTGGAGGGCTCACAGTAACCACAAATGTTACAGGTAGAGGGCAATAGGGACCAGAGTCTCCCACGCCATGGTGCACTGCACTGCACTAACCACTACACTACTCCAGAGACCTGCATACTTCTCTAATAGACCTGGATCTAACATCTGAGGCTGTCATAGAGGTTGCTAAATCATATTTGTATTCACATTTCTGGGGGGTGGGAGGGGGACAGTGACCACTGGGGGGTATTGGGAGTCATCCCTGATTCCCTCCAGTGGCCATCTGGTCATTTAGGGCACCTTAGTTTTAGTCCTGGACAATTTTGTTTTGTTCCATTATGGCTGAAAAACGTCCAAGTGTTAGGAACATCCAGATCCCACCTTTAACATGCCCCTGGCACACCTCCTTGTGATTTGAACACACTTCTGACCAGGGTCACCGAGAGGGGGACAAAATTCCCCGGGCCCGGGCCTCCAGTGGGGCACAGCACCACAGTCCCACCCGCCCTCCGTTGTCAGAGCCGGTCTTCTTAGGCAGGGGTGACAGGAGCGGTCGCACAGGGCCTCGCGCCTCCAGGGGCCCTGTGGCGCTTCCTGTCGCTCCCTGCCAAATCGTTGGCGTCGCTCAGCTTCTTTTCTTCCAGCTGGCCGGTAGCCACCCTGCATTTAAAAAGTTGAAGCAGCGGCGAAAAAGCAGGCTCGCCTCTCCTTTAAGCCCTTCCCCTTCTCTCTCAGCATGCACTGATGTAATTTCCGGTTTCCGCGAAGGCGGCATAGTGCACGCTGAGAGAGAAGGGGAAGGGCTTAAAGGAGAGGTGAGCCTGCTTTTTCGCCGCTGCAACTTTTTTTAATTTGTAAAGGTCTTTATTGTGCCCTCAGTTTTTCACCACAGCCCTCCTTTCCTTCCAGCCGCTGTAACTTTTTAAACACAGGGCAGCTGGAAGGAAAGGAGGGCTGTGGTGGAAAACTGAGGGCACAGCTGGGGCTGGGAACTGAAACTCGAGGGGGGGTGAAAAGGGGGGTAAGTTGGGGCCTGGGGCGAGTCACTGGACATGGAAGGGAAGGGAGGGGAGGACAGGGAGCAAAGGAGAATCACTGGGGATGGGTAGGGAGGGCAGGGGAGAGAGGGTAGTTGCTATGGATGGATGGAGGGTAGGGTAGGAGAAATGCTGGACATGGATGGAAGTGAGGGAAGACAGGAAGGAGATGCACATGGATGGAGGGGATAGAGAGGAGAGGGCAGGGGACAGAGGAAAATCACTGGATGTGAATCAGAGGGGAGGACAGAGGGCAAAGGAGAATCACTGGACATAGATGGGAGGAGAGGGCAGAGGAGAATTGCTGGACATGGATGGGTAGGGAGGGCAGGGGAGAGGAGAGTTGCTACTGATGGATGGAGGGGAGGGGAGGGGAGGAGACATGCTGGACATGGATGGAAGTGAGGGTAGACAGGAAGTAGATGCACATGGATGGAGGGGAGAGGAGAAATTCTAGCTACGGATGGAGGAGAGGGGAGAGTTGAAATGCTGGATAAGGATGGAGGGGAGGGGGTAGTAGTAAGAGAGGACATGAGATGAACATGGATGGAGGGGAGGAGAGAGAGGATAAATGCTGGACATGGATGGAGGAGAGGGAAGAGAGAGGAAGGAGATGCATCCTGACGGAGATGAGGGAAAGGGAAAAGAGGAGAAAAACTGCACATGGCTGGAGAAAATAGGCAAAAGCTGGATCCACTCTATACCTCCTCCAGTCAAGTCCACGGAGGACCCAGCTTTTACCTATGGATGTAGGGCAAGAAATGAAGAAGAAAGGAGGAAAGTAAAGAAATAAATGGAAAGGAAACCCTGGAAGTGGAGTTAAGGGAGCAGATAGAGAGCAGCAGAAACAGAGACTGGCACCAACATGATCTGAAAAACAGTCACAAGACAACAAAGGTAGAAAAAAATCATTTTATTTCATTTTAATATTTGGAATATGTCCTATTTGAGAATTTACATCTGCTGTCTTATTTTGCAATGTATAGCAATGTTCTGTTTTTCTGGTATTGTGCTGCATGCAGAATCTGTATGCTAATTTGGTTTCTGTCATTTTGGGTATACTGGAGCGGGGCTGGGTGGGGTGGGCCCCAGCGAACTGGTCTGCACAGCTCCTTGCAGTTGCTAAGACCGGCCCTGTCCGTCGTCGACCGTCTGCCACCGGGCCGGGCCTCCTGTATTGAAATCACAGCGCCTCTCACCTCCGTGTGAAAGCGCTGCAGGCAGCAGCAGATCGCCTCTCTTCGGGCTTCCTTCCCTCTCTGTGTCCCGCACTCACGGAAGTTACGTCAGGGAGGGAAGGAGGCCCGAAGGAGGGAGGCAATCTGCTGCTGCCTGCAGCGCTTTTACATGGAGGTGAGAGGCGCTGTAATTTCAATGCAGGGACCCGGCCCGGTGGTGGGCGGAGGGGGGTGGGTGGAGGGGGAGCGGCGGCGACCTCGGGGGGGGGGGGGGGCCCGGGGGTGCCCTTGTCCCGGGCCTGGCCCAGTCTCTCGGCGGCCCTGCTTCTGACGCACTTCATAGAAAAACGTCTAAAAATTGGTGTTGAAAATATCAACTTAGAAGTTTTTGTGAGAAAAACGTCCAAATGCAGATTTATGCCACTTTTTGGAAGTTTTTCTCTTTTGAAAATGCGTTCCTTAATGAATGAGAACACTTTTTTCATGCAGTGTGGCAGTGCAACAAGATACATGTTTTGGTTAGAAATTAATACTAATTTGCGGCAGGTGATATCCCTACATTGCCATTTAGGATCTTGGTCAATAAGAGGACTGATTATGGGATTCATGGAAAAGGCCTCCAGATGTTTATAAGTAAAGGGTACATAATAGGGGAGAAGTGTATTCTTATTCACTGAGTTCAAAATTCACCTCCATCCTTTTGGCATTGGAGAAACAAGTTGTATGCTCTGATGTTATTTTATTTTTTGTTACATTTGTACCCCGCGCTTCTGTCAAAGTAGGAGGAGCTGTTTTTGAACTTATGTGGTATTGTGTGTGTGTGTGTGTGTTTGTGTCTGTCCATGACAGTGGGGGGGGGGGGGGGGGGGGTCCGTGGGTTGGTGAAATGTGAGGGTGGTTGGAGGGGGTTCAACGTTTGTTGAGGGTTGGAGTGGGTTGTGTCTGTGTTGTTGCTGGGTTTTTTTTTTGTTTTTTGTGTTGTGTTTGTGTCTGTCCATGACAGTGGGAGGGGGGGGGGGGGTCCGCGTTTGTTGAGTGGTGGAGTGGGTTGTGTCTGTGTTGTTGCTGTTTTTTGTTTTTTGTTTTTTTGTGTTCTGTCAAAGTAGGAGGAATTGTTTGTGAACTTAGAGGGGTTTGCAGTGGTTTTGGAGGTGGTTCTGCGTGTTTTTTTTGGGGGGTGGAGGGGGATGTATTGTGTGTGTGTGTTTGTGTCTGTCAATGGCACGGGCGGAGGTGGGTGGATGGGTGAAATGTAGTGGTGGGTGGAATGGGGTCGACGTTTGTTGAGGGGTGGAGTGGGTTGTTTCCGTGTTGTTGCTGTTTTTTTTTTTAATTTCATAACACAGTTGATGGAGGGGGGCCTGCAAGTGTGATGTAGGGTGTTACGGAGGGACAAAGACCCTTGAGCGTGGGGGGAGAGGGTGGGGTCCTCTACGCCTGGAGGCGTGTCGTGACGGGAGGGGGGGGAGATTATGATTTTTATGCCGATTCGGGAGGGAGTCTTTTGGTGGAGGAGGGGGAGGTCCAAAATCTGGTAAGAGGGCGGGTGTCCGAAATAGGATGAGGGTGTCTGTTGCCGGGGGATGTGGTCCAGTGGCATCTCGGGAGGGGCAAGTGTCAGAGCACCGGGGGGGGGGCTGTTTTTGAGTGTGTTTGCGAGGTTTTCTGTGCTGTTCTTCTCGGCGGTTTTGTGCTGTTGACGTTCAGGCACGGTATTTGGGGAGTGTTGCTTTCTTATGGTTGGTTAGTGTTGCTGGTGACGTACCAGGAAGTTCCGATGTCATTTCATCAGATGGAGAGCACGAATGGCTCAAAGTTTTTGTGCCACGGAGTCAGCTTCAGAACGTTGGAGGTGCTTTTTATTATATAGGATGGATGGTAAATAAGACTGAAAATACTATAATGCCTTTGTAGCACTCCATGGTGCGTGTGCACTTTGAGAATTATGTTCAGTTCTGGTCACCATATCTCAAAAAAGATATAGCAGAAGGAAAGGATAGTGAATTTCCTGGAAGCCAATAAGTTGCAAGATCCGAGACAACATGGTTTTACCAAAGGGAAATCGTGCCAAACAAATCTCATTGAGTTCTTTGATTGGGTGACAGGAGAATTGAATCAGGGACGAGCTATGGACGTAATCTACTTTTGAAACGGTTCCCCACAGGAGGCTCTTAAATAAACTGGATGGGCTGAAGATAGGACCCGAAGTGGTGAACTGGATTAGGAACATAGGCGCCCCGTATAAGAGGCTTGGGGAGCCCAATCGTGTACTTCCTTTGGCTGCTGCCTTCACAAACGCAGCGGCAGCACTTTCGCCAGATAGCTCTCCCTCCGCCTCTTTCCTTCCCACTCTCGCGAGTCACCGGCTTCCCGATCGGCAGCTCGCCCTCCTCCTCCTCCCTTACACCCCCCTCTGCATGCGCACTTTAACCTTTTACTTCCCAGCGACGTCAATCAAGAAAAAGGCACTACAGGCTCGCCTCCGGCTCCAGCTTCTCCCTTCACACAGTGTCCCGCCTTCTCCGATGATGCATTTCCTGTTTCAGCGAGGGCGGGACACTGTGTGAAGGGAGAAGCTGGAGGCGAGCCTGTAATGCCTTTTTCATGATTGACGTCGCTGGTTTGTGGCTGTTGCCTTCACTACCTTCTCTTCTGCTGATACTGACAGTCTTCTGCTGGCTTCCACCTCAACCACACAGCTACAGAGCAACTCCCAAAGCCAGTTGTGCTCCCAGGGTTCTCTCTCTTGCTAGCCATCCTTCAAAAACATTGCAGCCATCAGAAGGACAGTAACTTTTTTCCCTCTTTTTTTTTTAAACCTCAGATTACACAGGGATGAAAAGAAAGAGGCAGAGGGCTATTAAGGGGTAAGAAAAGTTATTGATGGAGGTGTGAGAGGTTAGAAATGGGGAAGTAAAAGTGGGGTAGGAGTGTAGATAAGGGGTGTGATTTAAGTCAAGAACTGAAGGTGGAGAGAGGATGAGTGATGAGGAAGAAACTGGTTGGTGAAGGGATGAGAGGCAGATGAATGTAGATGAGTCTAGGAAGAGGATGATCACAAAGAGTGGAAATGGGCAACTAAAAAGTAGCTGAAAGACAAGGGAATAGGAGGCTGACAAAGAATGAGAGACATGAAAATGGGAGGACTAGAGAGGTAAGTGGAGGGAGACTGAGGACTGGAGGAGAGATAAAAACATAGGTGAGAAACAAGGATCAGTGTCAGAGACAGATATAGGAGAGGAGAGAAAGGAAAAGAAAGGAGTTGGGCGTCATGAAGAAACAAAATGGAAATAAGATCTTGAAAAAGGACATGGTGAGAGAAAAAATATCAAATGGAAAGAAGACACTGCATAAAACAGAAGACACTAATAGAAAAACTAAATGCTCAGACAGCAAAGGTAGAAAACATTTTTTTATTCAGAATTTATTAATTGGAATACTGTATGTCAGCTTTTGGAAATGTGCATCTGTGATATTTTGCACGTAAGTTTCAATTTTTCTAGTATTGCTGCTTGCTGAGTCCGACTTCTTGAGGTAACTTTCCAGGTCAGTATTTTGCCTTCATATCTGTTGTGTTGTGTATTTCATGTGTGATCAAGGTGCAGTATTCTGCTAGCGAGTAGTATTTGCAGCTCTTTTTGTTTTTTGTTTTTTTGTTTCACTAGGTTGTTTCACTAGGTGTTTTAGCGCCCGGTGTAATTACAGTGCTGCCTTTCCACGCATAAGGTTGTAGCTCGTCCTGTCCTTGGAATTAGTGCTGTTATGGTTTGGTAAGGTTATGAGTGTGTTTTTGCACAAGTTTGTGTATAGTGTTTTGCGGTGGAGAGATTGTGTATTGGCCTGTGTGTGGCACCAAAACATCAGAAAGGGTTTTAGAGCCTAAATCATGACACACTACCTCTTGAAGGATCTACATATGGTCGTTAATAAAAGGAGCTCATTGTGAACACTATCCACCCTAAAAGGATGTTCAATGGCTCTACATGAGAATTGTGATATCATGATCCCTTGTTTCATATTGTTGACGGTCTGCATTTTCCGTATGGGTGGTGTATTGGGGTCTGCCCAGTGTAATATTTATGGTACAGTAAGGTTCTGAGTGTGTTTTTGCACAATGTTGTGCATAGTGTTTTGCAGTCGAGCAATTGTGGTTAGTATATGCTTTGAGCAACCACTTTATTCTTTGACATATAATACATATCTAATATTTAAATTTAATAAAAGGTATTAATTGTGACTATTATTTTTACTTATTTTTTTTCTGTGTGTTGTCAGACAATTATGGAGGTAAGCTCCGCCCCCTGGCCCCACCCCTAACCCTGCCCCCTTTAGCCTCCCCAAACAGTTGGGCCACTGACCGCCTATGATTAGGAACTGGTTGACGGACAGACGCCAGAGGGTGGTGGTTAATGGAATTCGCTCGGAGGAGGGAAAGGTGAGCAGTGGAGTGCCTCAGGGATCGGTGCTGGGGCCGATTCTGTTCAATATATTTGTGAGTGACATTGTCGAAGAGTTAGAAGGTAAAGTTTGCCTATTTGCGGATGATACTAAGATCTGTAACAGAGTGGACACCCGGGAGGGAGTGGAAAACATGAAAAAGGATCTGAGGAAGCTAGAAGAATGGTCTAAGGTTTGGCAATTAAAATTCAATGCGAAGAAATGCAAAGTGATGCACTCAGGGAATAGAAATCCACGGGAGACTTATGTGTTAGGTGGGGAGAGTCTGATAGGTACGGACGGGGAGAGGGATCTTGGGGTGATAGTATCTGAGGATTTGAAGGCGATGAAACAGTGTGACAAGGCGGTGGCCGTAGCTAGAAGGTTGTTAGGCTGTATAGAGAGAGGTGTGACCAGCAGAAGAAAGGAGGTGTTGATGCCCCTGTATAAGTCGTTGATGAGGCCCCACCTGGAGTATTGTGTTCAGTTTTGGAGGCCGTATCTTGCTAAGGATGTAAAAAGAATTGAAGCAGTGCAAAGAAAAGCTACGAGAATGGTATGGGATTTGCGTAACAAGACGTATGAGGAGAGACTTGCTGAACTAAACATGTATACTCTGGAGGAAAGGAGAAACAGGGGTGATATGATACAGACGTTCAAATATTTGAAAGGTATTAATCCACAAACGAACCTTTTCCGGAGTTGCGAAGGCGGTAGAACGAGAGGACATGAAATGAGATTGAAGGGGGGGCAGACTCAAGAAAAATGTCAGGAAGTATTTTTTCACAGAGAGAGTAGTGGATGCTTGGAATGCCCTCCCGCGGGAGGTGGTGGAAATGAAAATGGTAACGGAATTCAAACATGCGTGGGATAAGCATAAAGGAATCCTGTGCAGAAGGAATGGATCCTCAGGAGCTTAGTCGAGATCGGGAGGCGGGGCTGGTGGTTGGGAGGCGAGGATAGTGCTGGGCAGACTTATACGGTCTGTGCCAGAGCTGGTGGTGGGAGGCGGGACTTGTGGTTGGGAGGCAGGGATAGTGCTGGGCAGACTTATACGGTCTGTGCCAGAGCCGGTGGTGGGAGGTGGGGCTGGTGGTTGGGAGGCAGGGATAGTGCTGGGCAGACTTATACGGTCTGTGCCAGAGCCGGTGGTTGGGAGGCGGGGCTGGTGGTTGGGAGGCAGGGATAGTGCTGGGCAGACTTATATGGTCTGTGCCCTGAAGAGCACAGGTACAAATCAAAGTAGGGTATACACAAAAAGTAGCACATATGAGTTGTCTTGTTGGGCAGACTGGATGGACCGTACAGGTCTTTTTCTGCCGTCATCTACTATGTTACTATGTTACCCCACGCTTTCCCACTCATGGGAGGCTCAATGCGGCTTACATATTATATACAGGTACTTATTTGTACCTGGGGCAATGGAGGGTTAAGTGACTTGCCCAGAGTCACAAGGAGCTGCCTGTGCCTGAAGTGGGAATCAAACTCAGTTCCTCAGTTCCCCAGGACCAAAGTCCACCACCCTAACCACTAGACCACTCCTCCAGTTCTGCTGGTAGTATTCAACTAAGCACCAAAGTCCACCACCCTAACCACTAGGCCACTCCTCCAGTTCTGCTCGTAGTATACAACTAAGCACCAAAAAGTTTTTCTATCAATTTGGGAAAGATATCTTCAGTCCACATCTCCAAGAACATGTAGTTTTGCTTTGAATGATTTTCAAGATCCACATTGAACTATTTGCAGTGGTGCCCAGGGATCCAGGAGTGGGGGGAAAGGAAAGTAGGGAAGGGGGAGGGGGATGGTTGTACTGTCTGTTGAATAGAGTGGCAGAGGTCATAGTTGCCCAGGCCCAAATGTTGCCTACTGTATGGTATTTGAAGATGGGGTTGTATTTGTACTTTGTGGGGTAAAGAAGAGGGAAGTTAGAGACTGATTTGTGTAATTAGACTACAAGAAAAGTTATGGGTTGGAACTGTTAAATATTTTTGGAAAAAATGTTTAACAAAAATGATATTAAAAATAAAATTACACCTTACATAAAAGTAAGCACAATAACAAGAATGTGCATACCTTTATGTGACTCAGGGATAGGCATAATTGTGGTTGGATTTTGGGTGAAGCGCAGGTGGAATCACCATTACCTGAACTGTTTATAAAACACACATGTACTTCATTATACCCACAATTTCTGCAGTATTTGTGCTGCTATTTTATAAAGACACGTGGAGGGGCAATTCGAACGGGGTGACCATCTCTAAGGGCGCCCATCTCTGAGGACGGCGCCGTGAAGGGGCAGGGCAACCCGTATTATCAAAACAAGATGGGCATCCATCTTTCGTTTCGATAATACGGTCGGGGACGCTAGGTCGACCTATGAGATGGTCGACCTAAATGTTGAGATGGTCGACTTTAGAGATGGGCAACCTCGATTTTCGCCAATAATGGAAACCAAGGACACCTATATCAAAAACGACCAAATCCAAGGCATTTGGTCATGGGAGCAGACAGCATTCATAGTGCACTGGTCCCTCTGATATGCCAGGACACCAACCGGGCACCCTAGGTGGCACTGTAGTGGACTTCACAAATTGCTCCCAGGTGCATAGCTCCCTTACCTTGGGTGATGAGCCCCCCAACCCCCCCAAAAAACCCAATCCCCACAACTGTACACCACTACCATAGCCCTTAGGGCTGAAGGGGGGCACCTACATGTGGGTACAGTGGGTTTCGGGTGGGTTTTGAAGGGCTCATATTTACCAGCACAAGTGTAACAGGTAGGGGGGATGGGCCTGGGTCCGCCTGCCTGAAGTGCACTGCACCCACTAAAAACTGCTCCAGGGACTTGCATACTGCTGTCATGCAGCTGGGTATGACATTTGAGGCTGGCAAAAAATGTTTAAAAAGGTTTTTTTAGGGTGGGAGGGGGTTGGTGACCACTGGGGGAGTAAGGAGAGGTCATCCCCGATTCCCTCTGGTGGTCATCTGGTCAGTTTGGGCACCTTTTCAAGACGGTGAAAAAAAAAGGGACCAAGTCGGCCAAATGCTCGTCAGGGACGCCCTTCTTTTTTCCATTATCGGCCGAGGACAACCATCTGTTAACCACGCCCCCGTCTCGCCTTCGGTACACTGCCAACACACCCCCGGGAACTTTGGTCGCCCCCACGACGGAAAGCAGTTGAGGACGCCCAAAATTGGCTTTCGATTATGCCGATTTAGGCGACCCTGAGAGAAGGATGCCCATCTCCCGATTTGTGTCAGAAGATGGGCGTCCTTCTCTTTCGAAAATGCCCCTGATAGGTGCCTATAATAGGTCCAAAATAGGGGCCCAGTTGGCCTCCCCTCCTAGGTGACCTGTTATAATATTACCTAATACCCTCCAAATGGATGTTATCTATGTGGAGGCAGATTTATAAAGGACACATAGAGGGGAATTCATATGTCCAAGTCAGGATGTCTGGAATTTCCACACTATTTTACAAGATGTTCTGCCACACATAAAGCCTGCATGTTCAAGCCTCTCCATGTCCAGAGAGAACAGCAATTTTTAGAAAGCTGGACATGGGAGAAACAATGTACTTTCCACCCCCACATAGACATGGGAGCAGCATTGTAAAAATAACTGCTTTCCAATCCCCACATCTGCACCCCCATCACATCCGACCCAGATGCCAATTTACCCAACCCTCCCCAGTATCAGAAGCAAACCCCTAACTGCCGTGATATCAGAAGCAAGCCCCCCAACATCATCCAACCTTCACAACATCACAAACAACCCCCCCCCCCCAAACAACAGAAGCAAGCCCGCTGACATCATCTAGCCTCCCTCCTAAAAATCACAAGGAACCCCCCCCCCCCCAAGAACATCTGATACCCTTTAATATCAAAAGCAGATCCCCTGACATCACAAGCAGGATTCAATCCTATATAACTCAACATGAATAAAGAAACATCATACTGCTGCAACAATTTGGCTCCCATGTACAAATCAATCCAAAATTTATGCAATTTCTGTCAGTATTACCTCATGTAAATAATATTTTGCCTGCATAAAATAATGGTCTGAAAATTGCTCTTCCTGAATCCAGATATAAGTACATGCATGGTTTTCACATTGTTCATGCATCTAGGTGTATCTGGGGGTATATATTCTGAGGAGCATATTTGGATATATCAAAAAATGCTTGCACATCACATTTTCAAATTTACATAGAGTATTTACTATAATAAAAGTTCTACCTACACAAATCAGGAATAAATATCATGAATACATTGCACCCATGACCATTTTCAAAGGAAACATACCGCCCATGGACTTTATACTAAAGCAAACAGCTTGAAAATTCTTCCCTCTCCACCTCCTGATTTATATGAAAAAATCCAATAAATTCAGGTACAGTAATTTTAATGAGCACAATCCTGTTCACCAAAAGCTTCCTAAAGATATAGAAAAATGTCATATAGTTTACTTACAATTAGCAATCAATGAACACAAAAAGGTGGGGGGGGGGGGGGGGTGTTTTTAGTTTTTTACTCCCAAAGCCACAGGACTTATTTTTATTTATTATCCCTTCTTAGAAGTTCAAGGTAATCTACATCACAACATTAAAGGGCCCTCTTACCAAACTGCAGTAAAAAGTGACCTTAACACGTGCTTACACAGGTCATTCCCATATGCTAAGGCTTTTTCCACAAGGGTAAAATGGCCATTTTTCTAATTTTTTGAATTGATAGCCATGTGTTAATTTTCCATTAGTGTATGGGCCTCTACCGCCACTTATTTTCTAGGTGGTAAGGGCTCACACACTAACCACACACTGGTTGGTTAGCATATGGTAATATAGCTGCACTACATGATTAGGGCAGAACAAGTCTACTCTCCGCCCCCCAGATCCATCCCCAGCCCTAAAAAATAAAATCTATTTTCAAAACGTCGAAAGCGTGCACATATGGAAAAATTACCGATGGATGCCTGAGCACACCCAGCAGGTAACTCCATTTTAAGCTGTGGTAAACACACATTAGTGCTTACTGCAGCTTAATAAAATGACCCCTAAATAAATTAATTACATAAATACATGTAGAAAATAATCAAAAATAGATCTTAAACCAGATTTAACACCAAATTTCAGAATCCTAATAAAAGCCTCTTCAGTTTGGGAAGGTTTTCTTATATAACCAGATTTTCCCTAAATTTCAGGTGGTCATTAACCCCAAATTCTATAAAAAGTGCTAACAATTGCACTGGTAAATTTGGGCATGTGCCCAGTTTGCATGTGTAATTTAACTGAATAATGGCCCAATCAGCACCAATAATTGAGATCTTAACAAGCAATTATTGGTGCTAATTGGGTTTAATTAAAACTTACTTCCATAAATTTAGGCACAGGATCCATGCAGAAATTTTAGATGTGGGTCCAAAAAGGGGGGGGGGTGCATGGGCATTCCTTTAATTTACATGCATTGTTATAGAATAAAGAGGATCTGTACCTCGTTTAGCCAATTTTTTAGGTATGATTTATAGAATTCAGTTCTATGTTGGTATCATTTGGAGGCTCATTTTCAAAGCACATACCCCCTGATATTCAAAAACATTTATCCAGCCAGGAATGGCACCTGGCCAGTTAAATGGTACATAGCTGGCTATCCAGCGATATTCAATGGGAAATAGCCAGATATCTCCCACTGAGTATCACTGGTTAGTGGCTAGCGGATAACCAGTTATATTGTGTGATATAACCGGCTATCCACCAATTTTTAGTGTGGGTTTGGCGGCCATCTTTGGATGCATGTATATCTCTGGCCAGTTTGAACTTAACCGGCAAGCGCCGAATATCGGCTTACCCACTTAAGTTCAAACCGGGCTAACTCCTGCGATCTGAATATCGGCCCCATAGACTTACAAAGTTGCATA
The DNA here is from genome assembly GCF_901765095.1 of Microcaecilia unicolor. Taxonomy (NCBI): domain Eukaryota; kingdom Metazoa; phylum Chordata; class Amphibia; order Gymnophiona; family Siphonopidae; genus Microcaecilia; species Microcaecilia unicolor. Next base: position 131,054,120 of record NC_044037.1, read on the forward strand.
GGTTACTATACAACTTTGTAAGTCAATGGGCTTTGAAAATGACAGTGGCATACCAAGGGGGGGGGGGGGGGGGGGTGCAGTCCGCCCCGGGTGCACACCGCTGGGGGGGTGCTGCGCGCCTGTCCGCTATGTTCGTTGTGTGCTCCCTCTGCCCCGGAACAGGTTACTTCCTGTTCCGGGGCAGAGGGAGCAAGGAAACGACTGAAGCGGACAGGCGCGCGGCACCCCCCCCCCCCCAGTGGCGTGCACCCGGGGGGGGGGTTCCTTCGCCGGGGGAGTGTACTTTCACTTGGGGGGGTGCTGCGCCCGGGGGGCGGGGCTCATCGGCGATCCGCCCCGGGTGTCAACCCCCCTAGGAACGCCACTGGAAAATGAGCACCTAGGTAAACTATTCTATAGAAAAGGAAAAGCTGAGGAAAACGAGTCTACCTGACATGGGAAAATTAGGTTCTTACCTTGGTAATTTTCTTTCCTTTAGTCATAGCAGATGAATCCATTATGAATGGGTTGTGTCCATCAACCAGCAGAGGGAGATAGAGAGCACTGAAAAACCGTAGTGCCTCATGGCCAGCTAGCTCCATCTGCCTCTTCAGTATTTGAAGCTTCCAAAGCAGTGTGACACCGCAAAGTAGCATAACATGAACTTTCCTCACAGCGGATGAACGCCCCAGAACAGAAGCAGTAACACAAAGGAGGGACGAACTCAACCTCCTATAACAGAACAGAAATCCTGAAGACTGTTTTCCAACTTCTCCCAATGAGGGAACATATCTACAGGAAAAACTGAACATAAAACAACATCAATCACACAATGAATCACTGAGGGAGGGCTCATGGATTCATCTGCTATGACTAAAGGAAAGAAAATTACCAAGGTAAGAACCTAATTTTCCCTTCCTTATCATCAAGCAGATGAATCCATTACGAATGGAATGTATCAAAGCAATCCCTAGATAGGGTGGGAACAAGCCACACCACATGCCAGCACTTGTGCACCAAAATGTGCGTCTCTCCTGGCAGCCACATGCAGCCTGTAATGTCGGGCAAAAGAGAGCTTAGAAGCCCATGTCGCTGCACTGCATATCTCTTGAAGAGAGAGTGCTCCAGTTTCAGCCCAAGAAGAGGAAATCGCTCTTGTGGAATGTGCCTTGAAAGATTCAGGCAGAGGCCGGCCAGACAGCAGATAGGCTGAAAAAATAGCTTCCTTGAGCCAACGGGCTATAGTGACTTTAGATGCTGGAGACCCTCTGCGCGGACGTGATAAGAGGACAAAAAGAGGATCAGAGGTCCTAAAAGCATTTGATCAGATCTGGAGTATGCACGTTGTCCGCCGGCTCCCAGGAGTTATCCTCCGGTCCAAAATGCTTCCAGGCGAGGAGATAATACAGCTTCCTTCCATGACGCTTGGAATCCAAGATGCGATCCACCTCATACTCTGGATCTGGATCACTCTCAGGCATGGCCACCTTCTTGGGTTCAGGATGCCACTTGGACCTGCGGAAAGGTTTCAGGAGGGACACTTCCTACCCACCCCCATCCTCCCACCCTGTCAGACTGTCATAGCAATGCTTGAATGTTTTTCACTTATATACACTGTCAGCTAGCACATTTGCTTATTTCTGATCTGACGAAGAAGGGCAACCTTCGAAAGCTAATCAAGAAATGTATTAAGTTATGTCCAATAAAAAAGGTATCATCTTATTTTCTTTTCCATGTTTTATTTTGTTTGATTTCTATTGATAACCTTAAGAGTGGACTAACACGGCTACCACACTCCTCTACTTAGGAGGGACACATGAAAGGCATTGTGCAACAGAGCCCTTCGCACATCAAGGAGGTGCAATTGCCCAAAGGCTTCCGGAAACTCCTCTCTGGAAAAGGAAGGCAGGAAAATAGGCTGGTGTACTATCTCCAGGCGAGGAGATAGTACAGCTTCCTTCCATGACGCTTGGAATCCAGGATGCGATCCACCTCATACTCTGGATCTGGATCACTCTCAGGCATGGCCACCTTCTTGGGTTCAGGATGCCACTTGGACCTGCGGAAAGGTTTCAGGAGGGACACATGAAAGGCATACTGCAACAGAGCCCTTCGCACATCAAGGAGGTGCAATTGCCCAAAGGCTTCCGGAAACTCCTCTCTGGAAAAGGAAGGCAGGAAAATAGGCTGGTGTTATGATTGGGGGTGAGCTCTTGTGCCCTGACTGATCACGGCGAAGATGGAGTGCAACTGCGCTCGGTCAGGCAGCCAGACAACCCCAAGTTTCACCTGCACTTAGCCACTTTCCCCCAAGAGTTGAGCCCCTGGGTTCAAGCGGCCGGCAGGACTTCCGGAACCAGCGGGGTTGCGTGACCACTGACCAGACAAGCGGGAGCGCAGACACAGTCCTGGAGCAAGGAGTCAGCGAAGCAGCAAAAACAGAGAACAGTCTGAAGTCTGGGCCGGCAGCAACACAGCGTGAAGTCAAGAATCAGTCCGAAGGTCTGGGCAGGCAGCAACACAGCGTGAAGTCAGTAAACAATCCGAGGTCAGGAACACAGGAAAACACTGGAACAGATGAAGACCATAACCTCTATGCGAATAGAAGCCGAAGCAAGGAAGGACTGGAAACAGGGCTTTAAATAGTGCAGGGATTAGGCTCAACCATGTGCAGCTGTTCCAAGATGGCCGCCCCCATCAGAGGAGATGCTCTACACCCAAATATGGGCTTCCTTCCTGAAGCTGCTCAACTCCAAGATGGCTTCCACAGGCTGAGATGCCAACTCCAAGATGGCCGTCCTATCCTGGAGATACCACATCCAAGATGGCCGCTGCATCCTCGAATGCCCATACCCTGCATGAGCAGGCTGCACCTCTGGAGGAGTGTAGCAGAGCGTAACAGTACCCCCTCCGAAAAGATCTCCCCCTCACCGGTTCGGTCTGGGCTTAGCAGGATGATGAGCGTGGAACTCCCAGATCAGATCTGGAGTATGCACATTGTCCGCCGGCTCCCAGGAGTTATCCTCCGGTCCAAAATGCTTCCAGGCGAGGAGATAGTACAGCTTCCTTCCATGACGCTTGGAATCCAGGATGCAATCCACCTCATACTCTGGATCTGGATCACTCTCAGGCATGGCCACCTTCTTGGGTTCAGGATGCCACTTGGACCTGTGGAAAGGTTTCAGGAGGAACACATGAAAGGCATTGTGCACCCGGAGTTGGCTGGGTAGGTGCAATCGGTAAGTCACTGCTCCTATCCTGGATCGTACAGCAAAAGGTCCAATGAACCGGGGCGCAAACTTCAGAGATGGGAGCCGCAGTTTCAGGTATCGGGTGCTCATCCATACCTTTTCTCCCGGCAGGAATGTGGGAGCCGCTTGTCTTCTACGGTCATAGGTCTCCTTGGCCTTGACCGCTGCTCGTTGTAACTGTTCCTGGACCTTCTTCCAAGCTTCCTGAAAGAAACAGTCGGTGGACTGCACCTGAGGTGGAACTTCTGTGGAGGAAATTGGCGGAGGTAGACGCGGGTGGCGTCCATAGATGGTGCTGAAAGGTGTCGTCCGGGAGGCCGAATGCAGACTGTTATTATAAGCAAACTCAGCCCAGGGTAGCAGAGTAGACCAGTCATCCTGGCGCTGGTTAGAGTATGCCCGGAGGAACGCCTTCACAGTCTGGTTGACCCGCTCCACCATACCATTGGTCTGGGAGTGATATGCAGACGAGAATAAAGTGGTAACCCAAAAGCTGAACACAAAGCTTTCCAGAAGCGCGAGGTAAACTGCGAGCCTCGGTCACTAATGATCCTCTGTGGCAGTCCATGGAGCCGGAAGATGTGTGTGATGAAGTTTGCGGCAAGGGTAGCGGCAGTGGGTAAGCCTTCATAGGAATGAAGTGGGCCATCTTGGAGAACCGGTCGATCACCACCCAAATGACCGTGTTGCCCTGCGAGGGTTGCAGGTTGGTGATAAAATCCATGGACAGGTCCTCCCATGGCTGCTGTGGTACCGGCATGGGCTGCATCAGCCCCCACTGCTTCTGATGTGAAGACTTAGTTTGGGCACACACCGGACAGGTAGACACGTATTGTAGAACATCCTGTGCCATCCGGGGCCACCAATACAATCGGGAGATCAGATGTAGGGTCTTGTGGAAACCGAAGTGTCCGGCAAATTCGGAAGCGTACCCCCAGCGCAGCACCTTCCTACGGAGACCCACCGGAACGGCCTTCTGGCAAGTGGCACTGGCCCCGGGCATGGAGGGAATACATGCCGGATTCAGCATAGGGTAGAGCTCCTCCTGGTCCTCAGGAGCCTCGAAGCTGCAAGGCAGGGCATCTGCCTGGACATTCTTCTCGCCCGGCCTGAAGATCAGACGTAAATCAAAGCGGGCGAAAAACAAAGACCACCGGGCCTGGCGAGGGTTCAGTCTGGTGGCATTTTGTAGATACAGAAGGTTTTTGTGATCAGTGATCACCGTTACTGGGTGCGCTGCTCCCTCCAGTAAGTAGTGCCATTCCTCAAAGGCTAGTTTGAGCGCCAGCAGTTCCTGATCCCCCACCATATAATTCCGCTCTGTGGGGGTGAACTTACGGGAGAAGAAAAAGCAAAGATGTTTTTTCCGAGATGCAGACGTCTGAGAGAGTACCGCCCCTACTCCCAGGGCTGAAGCGTCCACCTCCACCAGGAAAGGCTGAGCTGGATCCGGGACAGAAAGGAAAGCCTTCTTCAGGGTGGCGAAGGCAGTGAAGGCCTCCGGCGTCCAGTTCTTCACGTCGGCGCCCTTCCTTGTGAGGGCAGTAAGAGGAGCCGTGATTAAGTAGTTCTGGATGAACTGCTGGTAGTAGTTAGCAAACCCCAGGAACCTCTGCAAGGCCTGCAGACCCTGGGGAGCCAGCCAGTCACGAATTGCTGTCACTTTACCGGGATCCATCTGTAACCCAGTGGAGGAAACAATATACCCCATCGATGGAAGGAACACTTCTCCAGCTTGGCATACAGCCGATGCTCCCGGAGGCGTTGGAGCACGGTGCAAACGTAGGTAATATGTTGTGGCAGAGAAGCGGAGAAAATCATGTCATCCAGATAGACGATCACTGAGGAGTAGAGCAAGTCCTGGAAAATATAATTCACAAAGTTCTGAAATACTGCAGGGGCATTGCAGAGACCGAACGGCATCACCCGATATTCAAAGTGTCCTTCATGGGTGTTGAAAGCCGTCTTCCACTCATCTCCCTCCCGGATCCGTACCAGGTTGTAGGCCCCGCACAGGTCCAGCGGTGAAGATCTTGGCCCCTTGAAGACGGTCAAACAGCTCCAGGATGAGTGGAAGCGGATACTGGTTTTTAATGGTAATTTCATTCCACCCTCGGTAATCAATGCATGGACGAAGTGACCCATCCTTCTTCGAAACGAAGAAAAATCCGGCCCCTGCAGAGGAAGTGGAGGCTCGGATCAACCCCTTGTGAAGATTGTCCTGGATATATTCCCTCATGGCTCGAGACTCTTCCCGGGACAAGGTGTAAAGGTGCCCCCTAGGTGGGTTGGTTCCTGGCAGCAGGTCTATGGCACAGTCGAAGGACCGATGGGGAGGCAGCGTGTCAGCCGCCTGAGCACTGAACACATCACGGAAGTCCTGGTAGTCCTCTGGCAGCTCGGGCAACCCTTCCTGTGGAGTCTGAGGCTTAGCTGAGCAGAGTGGCAGAGGAGGCTTGACCTGCTGGAGACAGTGCTCGACACACTGGGAACCCCATTACCCTATCTCCCTGGTGGCCCAGTCGATAACAGGAGCGTGTAGTCGGAGCCAAGGCAGTCCAAGGATCACTGGGTAAATAGCTCGGGCAAGAACCAGGAACTGGATCTTCTCCTGATGTAACGCCCCCACCTGTAGACACAGGGGCGAGGTGATCTGGGTGATGGTTCGAGGAAGGCTATCCCCCTGGATGGAGGTGACCCTGAGCTCCGTTTGACAGGGCACCGTGGAGCCACCTAGCTGCGACAGGAATTCGGCATCCATGAAGTTCCCTCCGGCCCTGGAGTCTAGCAAGGCCCTAGTATGAGCCTGGAAACCCTCTCCTTGGAGCAGTATGGGAACAGAGAGCAAGTTGTCCGGAAGGGCAGACAGCCGGCCCAGAGCCACCCCCTTCATAGGGCTCAGGCCGGAGCGTTTCCCGATCTCCCAGGCTTGTTTGGACAGGAGCCCGTGAAGTGCCCGGCCTGCCCACAGTACAGGCATAACTGATTCTGGAGACGATGGGCCCTCTCCTTCTTGGACAGGCGATGCCGCCCCATTACCATGGGTTCCTCCTTGGTTCCTTCTGAACCCTCTTCGAAGAACCTGGGCATCTCGGGGCGACGGGGAAGGCCTCTGGATCTCTGCGCTGCCGGCTGCGTGGCCCTCTCCTGGGCTCGCTCCTGGAACCGGATAGCAATTCTTGTGCAGAGTGCAATAAGGGTGTCCAAAGTAGCGGGAATCTCTCTGCCGACCAATTCATCTTTTATCTGGCCGTCCAGACCCTGCCAAAAAATGGCCGTTAAGGCCTCCTGGTTCCATCCGAGTTCCGCGGCCAAGGTACGGAAACGGACGGCATATGCCCCGACCGACCCGGAGCCCTGCTGGATCCGCAGCAGCTCCCCTGAGGCAGAAGATGGTCGGCCAGGAACATCGAATACCATCCGGAACTACCGCAAGAACTCCTCCAGGTTTGCCAGAACCGGACCCTGCACAGCGGGGACGCCCAAGCCAGCGCGGCACTGGAAAGCAGGGAGATGATGTAGGTCACCTTTATTTTGTCAGATGGGAAAGCCTCCGGTTGCAGCTCAAACAGGATCTGACACTGGTTCAGGAACCCCCGGCAAGCTGCGGGAGTACCGTCAAAGCGAGGCGGCTCTGGAAGTCGCAGACGTGCGGCGGAAGTCTGCGCTCTAGGGACTGGAGGGGCCGCGGCCGCTTGCTGCTGGAGCCCTGGTAGCTGACTGCAGACCTCCTGCAAGGCGCTGGGCAGGCAGGTTAGTTGGTGTGGATAGTGCTGTTTGCTTAAGGCTTGCCATGGACTTGTGCTGGATTATTGGTCTAGCTGGACCTTTTGGCTGCTTTATTAGCAATGAACAAACTGTGGAGAATACCCAGCCTACACTCACAGGTAGGCAGCAAAGTGTCATCTTTGGGTAAGTATCACAGCTGTCAGGAAAAGTAAGTGAGCCCTTGAGCTGGTCTGAAAACCAGCAAACCCAACGCTTTACCTGCTGCAACCACAGTTCTCCAGCGGTTAAGCCCCTAGGTTCAGGCGGCCAACAGGACTTAATGAGTCGGGCACGAGAGAAATGGGCTCAGACAGAAGGAGGAAGCAAGGTCAGACCTAAGCAGAGGTCAGGACAGGCGGCGTTCCAGCAGTGGTTAGGTCCAGGCAGAAGTCAGGAGAGAATGCACCAGTACAACCAACAAGGTAGTAGCCAAGGCAAAGAAGTAGTGAAGGCGTCTGATGTCAATGTAGATGCACCCAGACTGTAGGCGCACTCAGAGTATAGATACGCTCAGAGTGTAGATATGCCCAGACGTAGACACGCCCAGACTGTAGGCGCTCTGGAGGAAAGGGATCAACAGCATCGTGGGTGTGTGCGTCTGGTTCTGCACTTGCCATTTCAGGTTTGTATGTATGTTAATATGTTTGCCATCAAGTACTTTTGGATTGTGTAGATAACAAATATTTTGAACAAATAAATAATTATGCATTAACTACAAAATGTTACTGTGCTTTAGTAAATAGGACTCTCAGTTGCAGCTATTTGCAATACAATTTTTCTCAGCTGGTTTTTGGGCACCTTGCACTTTTAATTTATCTATACATCTCAAATGCATACACACACGCAGGAAAGAACACAATTTGTTAAAGCTGTTTTAGTGAAACATCTTAGTTCGACTATAATTGTGTCACTATCATCGCTGCCGATTACCAAAATCATACTTTTGTTATGGATGTTTTCTTTAACCTTGTTCTTTTTCCATATTCATGGAGACAGGTTGTTTATTTTTTATATGTATATGTTGGACATTGTTATATCAGATTGCATTGCCTATAACAGTTTACATTGCTTGTGCCTTTAAGAAAGTCAGGCCAAGTGCCTTTGGACCAGTGGCGTTTCTGGCCTGGATGGCACCCGGGTCGGAGCGCCGATGCGCCTCCCCCCCCCCCCCCCCCCCCCCCCCCCCCGCTAAATGACACCTTCCCCCCCTCCGGCGAAATGACACCCCCTCAGGTGCACGCCGCTGGGGGGGTGCCGCGGTGTGCGCCTGCTCCGAGTTTGCTAAACTTCGCTTCGCTGCAGCTCCCTCTGCCCCGGAACAGGAAGTAACCTGTTCCGGGGCACAGGGGAGCTGCAGTGAACGAGCGACGAAGTTTAGCAAACTCGGAGCAGGCGCACACCGTGGCACCCCCCCAGCGGTGTGCACCCGGGAAAGACCGCCCCCACCTTGGTATGCCACTGCTTTGGACTATAAATGTTGGTCTTCCTGCAGTGCTCAATAATAGGCTTTTCCTGAGCACATGTTCCAGTTCCCTGTGCCTTGTGGGACTTTTCTTATTGGCTGGCCTTGCTCCTCTTATGTAGGCTGGAACTCACCCTTCTTCTCTCCTTTTGGGATTTGAGAGTGTGACTACAAAATGGTTTTCTAAAGACAGTAAGCTGACTTTGCCATCCCTGTTGCATACTCCCACTCTTTCAAGCTACTGTAAATGACCAGGTTTTTACCCATTTTAAAGTATTTACAGCATTCACTCTTCAGTGTTGAAAGGCACCCCAGCTTATCTCTGCAATGAGACAGGATGAGCTGATAGTGAACAGACTCGCAGTTCTGCAAGGCAGAGACTCTTGTCCAGCACATCTACAACTGTAAGTTATTTTCTTTTGTTTGATTTGCATTAAAAAAGAGTTTGTTTCAAGAGTTCTGAGTCTTCACAATGATGTTCTATGGTTAACTGCATGCTAATCTCCTGAGTAGAGAGCCTATCAGGAGAGAGAGAGCAGAACAACCCCTGAAAACTTTGCAGACAAGCAAATATTGAATCTAAATATATTTATTGTTGAAAGTTTGTTTTCAATGACTATTTTGCAAATTGAAAACTAACTGGGATGAACAATATGGTTTCAAGATTATCCACAGTTAAACAGGATAACATAGGATTTCTGTCTGCAGCCTCTATTTCTCCCATAGTAAGTGCTTCACAGAGTGCAGTGATGAGGAGCTACTACTACTACTACTAATCATTTCTATAGCGCTACTAGACGTACGCAGCGCTGTACACTTGAGCTGTAAAGAGCTGCTGATTACAGTAGTAAACACCACTCTTTGGGCTAGAAGTCAGTGTTGGAGGGATGAAGATGGGACTGCACATATTACACAGATAGGAACATAGCAAAGTGTTGGCGGCTGCAGATCTTACTTGGGAGTTAGGATGGGCTGCAGCTCTGGGGGGGAAGGGAAGCATGCTAGCACTGTTCAGTCAAGAAGACTAAGGCTAGGGAGAGAAGGATACTGGGACAGTTAGGGGTGCAGCAGGAAGGAGAAATAATTGAGTTATTAATTCCCGTGTGTGAGATTTACTATGTTACTATGTAAAATATTTTGCAATGTATATGTCAGAAGATAAAGACTGCATGGTCCATCCCGTCTACCCAACAAGGTGGCCCGAGTTCAATCTGGCATTCTCCACAGGTTGTAATACCAAAATATACAAAGACTCTAGAAAACAAAACTTCAAAAGAAGTGCTCTTGAGTGGAGAAAAACCCTCAAAAACCTGAGGCAAACTGCCACAGGTTTAGAGCAGGTTACTAACAATAAAAGTAACACTCGCCCGGTTCTATCACTGGGTGCAAAAAACTCCACAAAACAAAACAGCTGAGCGATTTCTTGCTCTTCAGCTGAGCGTATTTGAACTACCTTTCAAGTGAGCATAATCTTTTGCTCTTACAAATACAAACTACTAAGTCCGATTCTTAAATGCTGAAACATCAACTTATAAATCTACAGCATCAAAAATTGAAAGCACTTAGCTTGATGGCATAGATAAAGCACTCCTATCTTAACGTTTGATGGGGGCCACCACCGTTTCACCCCGGCATCAAGGCTTCATCAGGAATGGAGCAGTATAATATGATGCTGGAAATCTGGAAGACATTTAAGATAACAATTTTGCTGAGCAAAGAAGAATCAAAAATAAGCAAAAATGCAGTCACACATAGATCTGCTTACTACTAAACGGAGCACCAGAAAGTTGAAAATGGCGTCTCAGTGTCATCGATAGACCAGCTGGTATAAATAAGGTCATCAATTTAACTCACTGTTATAATCTACTGATTGGTCAATAAAAAATGTGCCAATCAATGGAACTGTTAAGGCCGTTAGGTTCCAATGTGTTTAAGTCAAAAATCCACTGAACTTCTGTTCTCTGTAATCTTAACTTGCGATTGCCACTTCTATTAGAAGGATTAATTCTGTCAATAACATAGCACTGTAGATCTTCAAACTTATGGTTTTTCACAATGCAATGTTCAACCAATGGCTCTTTCACAGCTTGTCTATGAATATTAGATCTGTGTTCCAAGATTCTCACTTTCAGCGCTCTGGTAGTCATTCCCACATAAGATTTCAAACAGGGACAGCTGATTACATAAACAACGTAATCTGACATACAGTTCGTAAAATGACGTAAGACATGGAACTTATTGGTCTTCGGATTGAGGTGGCAATCGCAAGTTAAGATTACAGAGAAGAGAAGCTCAGTGGATTTTTGACTTAAACACATTGGAACCTAACGGCCTTAACAGCTCCATTGATTGGCACATTTTTTATTGACCAATCAGTAGATTATAACAGCAAGTTAAATTGGTGACCTTATTTATACCAGCTGGTCTATCGATGAAGCTGAGACGTCATTTTCAACTTTCTGGTGCTCTATTTAGTAGTAAGCAGATCCATGTGTGACTGCATTTTTGCTTATTTTTGATTCTTCTTTGCTCAGCATAATTTTTATCTTAAATGTCTTCCATATTTCCAGCATCATGTTATAGCGCTCCGTTCCTGATGAAGCCTTGATGCCGGGGTGAAACGGTGGTGGCCCCCTTCGAATGTTAAGTTAGGAGTGCTTTATCTATGCCATCAAGCTAAGTGCTTTCAATTTTTGATGCTGTAGATTTATAAGTTGATGTTTCAGCATTTAAGAATCGGACTTAGTAGTTTGTATTTGTAAGAGCAAAAGATTATGCTCACTTGAAAGGTAGTTCAAATACGCTCAGCTGAAGAGCAAGAAATCGCTCAGCTGTTTTGTTTTGTGGAGTTTTTTGCACCCAGTGATAGAACCGGGCGAGTGTTACTTTTATTGTTAGTAACCTTGCTCTAAACCTGTGGCAGTTTGCCTCAGGTTTTTGAGGGTTTTTCTCCACTCAAGAGCACTTCTTTTGAAGTTTTGTTTTCTAGAGTCTTTGTATATTTTGGTATTATGAGTTTTTGACTCTAGCTTATACTGCATTCTCGTTGCCATTCTCCACAGGTTCCCTTCTTCATAATTGCACACTGGTGTATTTAATCTCTGCCACTCTCTGCCAATTTTGGGGCATAGACTGTAAAGAAGTTTGCTTGGCACTGGTCCTTCTTCTCAACTACTGGAGTTGCCATTGAAGCCCACTCCAGCCTTGATGCTAATCTGTTTTTTGCCATTTACAGGACCCAGACCATAGAAGTCTGCCCAGCATTGGTTTTACTTCCCAACCTCTGAAGCTGCAGTTATGATGTCAACTATAGAACTAGTGAATGCCAGATCAGCTGCAAAGGAATCCTCGGTGATCCATGATGCCATACATGAACAGCATCTTGACATCCTAGGAATAAGTGAAACCTGGCTAGATGAAAGTGGGGGTTTACCACTGGCTGAACTATGCCCAACAGGTTTCAACATCCAACATCAACCAAGACCAGGAAGATGGGGTGGAGGGGTAGCAGTCTTGATTCGGGATACAACCAAACTGCGCAGAATAATCCATCCCCCAGCTAAATGAATCAAAATCTATTTTAATCCAACTTGAAGAGGAGAAACCAATCTGGCTGCTCCTCGTAACAACACATTATCTGTGCAAGAACTCCTACACCTGATTACTCAAGTGATCCTGAATTACCCTAGGCTGGTGATCATGGGAGATTTCAATCTACACATCGAAACCCCAGATACCAACATAGCTACCTTTCTGGACACGATGACAGCAGTAGGATTTACACAGGTGATCAATTCACCAACCCATGAAAAGAGTCACATACTAGACCTGGTATTCTACAAAAGGGTGGATATCCCAGAATTCTGGGATAACAGCATTGAAATAACACCCCTATCATGGTCAGACCACTTTCTAATTAAATTTTCCCTAAGTGACCACCAGAAAAATGAAGATACATACCTGTAGCAGGTATTCTCCGAGGACAGCAGGCTGATTATTCTCACAACTGGGTCATCGTCCGCGAGGCCCAGGAGACCGGGAAAAATTTTGCCAACCAAAAAGAGAGAGACTTCTAGAACGCTGTGTCACACGGGCCAAACACACCACGCATGCGCTAACGGCTTCCCGCCCGCAACGCGAGCGTGCCTTTCTTCAGTTGAATAAAAAGCAAAACGAACTGAAACAACTCCAAAGGAGAGGAGGGTGGGTTTGTGAGAATAATCAACCTGCTGTCCTTGGAGAATACCTGCTACAGGTATGTATCTTCATTTTCTCCGGGACAAGCAGGCTGTATTATACTCACAACTGGGGTATCTTTTCTGGAATTCAAACATGCGTGGGATAAACATAAAGGAATCCTGTTCAGAAGAAAGGGATCCTCAGGTGCTTAGTGGAGATTTGATGGCAGAGGCGGGGCTGGTGGTTGGGAGGCGGGGTTAGTGCTGGACAGACTTATACGGTCTGTGCCCTGAAAAAGACAGATACAAATCAAGGTAAGGTATACACAAAAAGTAGCACATATGAGTTATCTTGTTGGGCAGACTGGATAGACCGTGTAAGTCTTTTTCTGCCGTCATCTACTATGTTACTATGTTATCCCTAGCCCCCAGGCTCACTTAAAACAAAGAACATTGGTCAATTGGGCCTCGCAACGGTGAGGACATAACAGAGATTGACCTGAAAAGAAACACAACTAGATGAGAGTGCAGCCTGGAACAAAACAGAAATGGGCCTAGGAGGGTGGAGTTGGATTCTAAACCCGAACAGATTCTGCAGCACTGACGGCCAAAACCGACTGTCCCGTCGGGTATCCTGCTGAAGGCAGTAGTGAGATGTGAATGTGTGGACTGATGACCACGTTGCAGCCTTGCAGATCTCCTCAATGGAGGCTGACTTCAAGTGAGCCACTGACGCAGCCATGGCTCTAACATTCTGAGCCGTGACATGGCCCTCCAGAGTCAGCCCAGCTTGGGCGTAAGTGAAGGAAATGCAATCTGCTAGTCAATTAGAGAGGGTGCGTTTTCCGATGGCGACTCCCCTCCTGTTGGGATTAAAAGAAACAAACAGCTGGGTGGACTGTTTTTAGGGCTTTGTCCACTCCACATAAAAGGCCAATGCTCTCTTACAGTCCAAGGTGTGCAACTTGTCTTCACCAGGGCAGGTATGAGGACAGGGAAAAAATGTTGGCAAGACAGTTGACTGGTTCAGATGGAACTCCAACACCACCTTCGGCAAGAACTTAGGGTGAGTGCGGAGGACTGCTCTGTTATGGTGAAACTTGATATAAGGTGCATGCACTACCAGGGCTTGGAGCTCACTGACTCTACGAGTTGAAGTGACAACCACCAAGAAAATGACCTTCCAGGTCAAATACTTCAGATGGCAGGAATTCAGTGGCTCAAAAGGAGCCTACATCAGCTGGATGAGAACGACGTTGAGATCCCATGACACTGGTGGAGGTTTGACTGGGGGCTTTGACAAAAGCAAACCTCTCATGAAACGAACTACAAAAGGCTTTCCAGAGATAGGCTGACCTTCTACACGTTGATGATAAGCACTAATTGCACTAAGGTGAACCCTTATGGAGTTGGTCTTGAGACCACTCTGATAAGTGCAGAAGGTATTCAAGCAGGGTCCGTGTAGGATAAGAAAAAGGATCTAGGGCCCTGCTGTCACACCAGATGGCAAACCTCCTCCATTTGAAAGAGTAACACTTTTTCATGGAATCTTTCCTGGAAGCAAGCAAGACTCGGGAGACACACTCTGAAAGACCCAAGGAGGCAACTTCTAAGCTCTCAACATCCAGGCCGTGACAGCCAGAGACTGGAGGTTGGGATGTAGAAGTGACCCCTCGTTCTGGGTGATGAGGGTCGAAATACACTCCAATCTCCACGGTTCTTCGGAGGACAACTCCAGAAGAAGAGGGAACCAGATCTTATGAGGCCAAAAAGGAGCAATCAGGATCATTGTTCCCCGGTCCTGCTTGAGTTTCAGCAAAGTCTTCCCTACTAGAGGTATGGGAGGATACGCGTACAAAAGACCTGTCCCCCAATGTAGGAGAAAAGCATGTGATGCTAGTCTGTCGTGGGCCTGAAGTCTGGAACAGAATTGAGGGACTGTGTGATTGATCTGAGTGGCAAAAAGATCCACCAAGGGGGTGCCCCACACTCGGAAGATCTTGTGGACAACATCCATGTTCAGATACCACTCGTGAGGTTGCATGATCCTCCTCAACCTGTCGGCCAGACTGTTTTTTACGCCTGCCAGATATGTGACCTGGCGAAGCATGCCGTGTTGATGCACCCAAAGACACATCCTGACGGCTTCCTGACACAGAGGGCGAGATCTGGTGCCCCCCTGCTTGTTGGTGTAATACATAGCAACCTGATTGTCTGTCTGAATTAGAATGATTTGGTTGGACAACCGATCTCTGAAAGCCTTGAGAGCGTTCCAGATCGCTTGTAATTCAAGGAGGTTGATCTTAAGATCTTTTACCTGAAAGGACCAAGCTCATTGAGTGTGAAGTCCATCTACATGAGCTCCCCACCCTAGGAGGGATGCATCCATCATCAGCACTTTCTGCGGCTGAGGAATTTGGAATGGACGTCCCAAGGTCTGATTAGATCGAATGGTCCACCACTGAAGGGATCTGCAAAACTCGGTGGAGAGATGGATTATATCCTCTAGATCGCCTGTGGCCTGGCACCACTGGGAAGCTAGGGTCCATTGTGCTGATTTCATATGTGGGGGTGGCATGGGAGTCATATGAACTGTGGAAGCCATGTGCCCTAAAAGTCTCAACATCTGCCGAGCTGTGATCTGTTGAGACGCTCGAGCCAAGGACACTAGGGCCAGGAGATTGTCTGCCATTTGCCTGGGGAAGATAAGCTCAAGACGTCTGTGTGTCCAACAGAGCTCCAATGAACTCCAATTTCTGTACCTGGACAAGGTGGGACTTGGGATAATTGATTACAAACCCCAGAAGCTCCAGCAGTCAAACAGTCGTCCGCATGGACTGTGGAGCCCCTGCCTCCGACGTGCTCTTGACCAGCCAATCGTCGAGATAAGGGAACACAGTCTGTGTAGCGATGCTGCGACAACTGCCAGACACTTTGTGAAGACCCTGAGCGCAGAAGTAAAGACCAAAGGGCAGTACACAATACTGAAAGTGCCGAGTTCCCAACTGAAATCGAAGATACTTCCTGTGAGTATAGGCATCCTTTAAGTCCAGAGAGCATAACCAATTGTTTTGCTGAATCATGGGAAGAAGGGTGCCCAGGGAAACCATCCTGAACTTTTCTCGGACTAGGAATTTATTCAGGGCCCTTAGGTCTAGGATGGGACGCACCCCCCATTTTCTTTTGCACAAGAAAGTACCTGGAATAGAATCCCAGCCCTTCTTCCCCTGGTGGAACGGGTTCGACCGCATTAGCCTTCAGAAGGGTGGAGAGTTCCTCTGCAAGTACCTGCTTGTGCTGGGAGCTGAAGGACTGAGCTCCCGGTGGGCAATTTGGAGTCTTGGATACCAGATTGAGAGTGTATCCGAACCGGACTATTTGAAGAATCCACCTGTCGGAGGTGATGCCACCTTTGGTGAAAAAATATCAACCTCCCCCGGACCGGCAAGCCGTTCGGCACGGACGCTTTTTCTGAGGCTATGCTGCACTGGAGCCAGTCAAAAGCCCGTCCCTTACTTTTGCTGGGGAGCCCTAGGGGCCTTAGGCATACAGTGTTGACGGAAAAACGCGCATGCTGGGACTGAGCCTGAACCGGCTGCCGAGAAGCAGGAGTGTACCTACGCCTATTATAGGAATAGGGAGCACTCATCCTCCCTCCAAAAAACCTCCTGGATGAGGAGGTGGTAGCAGAAGACGCCCGGCGGGAGAGAGAATCCATAGCATCATGGTGCTTTTTGATCTGATCGACCATGTCCTCTACTTTCTCTCCAAAAAGATTAACCCCCCGGCAAGGAACATCTGCCATTCGCTGCTGGGTCTTCTGATCCAGGTCAGAGACACGCAGCCATGAGAGTCTGCGCATCACTATACCCTGAGCAGCTACTTGGGATGCTACATCAAAAGTGTCATAAATCCCCCTGGCCAGGAATTTGCGACATGCCTTCTGCTGCCTGACCACCTGGTGAAAAGGTTCAGTAAGCTCCTGAGGAAGTGCTTCAACCAAACTAGACAGTTGCCTCACCGAGTTCCGCAAGTGGATGCTCGTGTAGAGCTGGTAAGTTTGGATCTTGGCGGCGAGCATAGCTGCCTGATACGTTCTCCTCCCAAAAGAATCCAAGGTCCTAGACTCTCTGCTTGGGGGTGCCGAGGCATAGTCTCTAGTACTCTTGGCTCTTCTGAGAGCAGAGACCACCACCATGGAATCGTGAGGACATTGGGCCTTCACCATGACAGGCTCTCCATGGACTCTGTAATGGGACTCGGATTTTTGGGGGACCACTGGGTTAGAAAGAGGGCACGACCAATTTCGCATAAGTACTTCCCTGAGTGTATTATGCAAGGGGGCTGTTGCAACCTCAGCAGGCGGAGAAGGATAATCCAAGACCTCAAGCATCTTAGCCCTGGGCTCATCCACAGCCTCCATAGGGAATGGAATGTCCTTAGACATTTTCCGCACAAAAGATGAGAAAGAAAGACACTCTGGTGGAGACATTCTACTTTCAATTGGTGGAGTAGAATCAGAGGGAACCCTACATGACTCTTCCTCCAAAAAATATCTGGGGTCTTCCTCCTCTTCCCACGAGCACTGATCCTCGGTATCGGAGAAAAACTCCCTAAGAGCAGCCCGAACCCGAGCCTGTCTCGACATCGAGGATCGACGACCTCGTGGAGGGTGTTGAGAAGTCGACCCCTGCCTGGACTCCAGCAAAGCTTCCTCCACCAACGTCGAGGTGGAATTGACCCGAGTGGCAGCCGATGCCAATACCGCAAGTGGGGGATGCCAATACCAACGGGGACCTCACCACAGGCAATGGCCCAGAACCCGCCTCCGCAGTCAGTACAGAAGGTGCAAGCACCCCCGACACCGAGGCAGACTGGCAAAGCAACCCTTCCAGAAGCTCCAGAAGAAGGGCCCTGATGCGCTCGTTGAGAGCTTTCATCGGAAAAGGCTGGGGGGCCGGTGCAGGAGTCGTTCGCAGAATCTGAGGGGGCTCAAGAGCCAGTACCAGGCTGCCAGATTGACCTAAGCATCGGCACTTCCTGTATGGAGGGTGAGCGGTCTTCCCGGCGCCAACGCTTCTCGGGTGCCTACTCTCTCGGCTCCCCGGAGCTCTCAGTACAGTGCATGGAAGGAGAATGATGACGGTGCTTCTTAGCTTTCGCTCGATGCCCATCATTGAGACTCCTCATTACCGACGAGGAAGACGTGGAATCCTCATGTCTCCTCGGGGCCGGGTCCGACGAAGGTCAGTCCCGGATGGCCTGCATAGCAGTAGGCCTCGAGATAGGTGGAGACCCACTTGATGCCTCGCTGCTCCCAGCACGATGCGGTCGTTCGGCAGCCATTACCTGTACTCTTGATGATGCCGACGTCAAAGGACTGGACCGATCAGAAAAAAGTTTCTCACGTTGAGCCTCCTGAGCCACTTAGGTCCGTTTCTTCATCAAAAGACAGAGCTTGCAGGCAGCTGGCAGATGGTCAGGCCCAAGGCACTGGAGACACTACGCATGGGAGTCAGTACCCGAGATGGTCCGGTTGCAGCGAGTACAACACTTGAAGCCGCTGGGAGTCCTCCATGACATGGACGGGAAAACAGCGGCTGCGAAATTAAATGACTCGATCGTGCCAAACAAAAAGGCACAAAAAAGGAAAAAATAACCCGACCGAGCAGCCTAAAGGGCAGCCACGATGGAAAAAATAAGAAAACTTAAAAAGGTGAAGAAAACCTAATAATTAAGGAAAAAAGGGGCTTTTTTATTTTATTTGGAAGAGATCAAAAGTTTAAAGAAAAAGAAAAAAGGGGGAAGTGGTAAACGCTTACCCGAGTCTCCTGAGCCAAAAAGAAAAATGCAGTCCAACAAAGACGTCTATCTTCGATCGCGGATCAAAAGAACTGAAGGAAGGCACGCTCGCGTTGCAGGCAGGAAGCCGTTCGTGCATGTGCGGTGTGTTCGGCCCGCACGACGCAGCGTTCTATAAGTCTCTCTTGCTTGGCAAAATTTTTCCCGGTGTCCTGGGCTGTCGCAGACGACGACCCAGTTGTGAGTATAATACAGCCTGCTCGTCCTCGGAGAACAAATGGCATCTCCCAGAGTTTGGAAGGAGATCAGAGACAAGAAAAAGCTGACCGTTGAGAATTTCCTAGAGGCCTTGGACTATCCACATGTGGATGAAAAGACAACTACAGTGTCAGAACATGTTGACATCTGGAATACACACTTAGCCAAGACCTTAGAGAAAATGGCACCACTAAAAAAAGTCTTATTCCCCACTCACAAATGCTCACCTTGGTTTTCTCTAGAACTTTGGATCCTTAAATGCAAAGGATGGAAACTGGAAAGGAGATGAAAACAGGCTAAACTGTAGGAAGCACATGACAGAGTACCGCCAAGCCTTAACAACAACCAAAAACAGTATTTCTCTCAATGCATTGCACAGGCTGCCAATTCAACCAAGCAGTTGTTCAGTATAGTAAACAGCCTACTGCAACCCCCACAACAGAACCAGCCTGCCCAGTCTAAACTGAACTGCAATGATTTTGCATGATTTACAAGCAATCCCACCCAGTACTCAACCAGTTAACCAGAGGTGCACAAACTCGCCCCCTCCTGACAGAGAGATGGGACACTTTTAACCCAATGACAGAGGAGAACCTTGACAAAATCCTAAGAGACCCTCGACCCCTGCCCATTAAAGATAATGCAGAAGGCAAGTATGGGCCTCATAGAAGGCGCCACAAAAATTGTGAACACCTCTTTCTAATGGGCAACTACCAACAACATTAAAAAGAGCAGTGGTTCACATTTTGCTAAAGAAAAACAACCTTGACCAGGACAAACTTGAAAGTTACTGGCCAGTATCCAACATCTCATTTCTAGGGAAACTCATAGAACAGTCAGTCTGGGTTCAACTTAATTATTGGCTAGAATAGAGAAACAAGCTAGATCCATGACAATCTGGATTCAGACCTGGTTATGGAACAGAAACGGTCCTCGTATCCCTACTAGATGATCTTCACAGAAACCGAGACGGGATTTGCCTCAGTGTTAGGGTGTTAGTACTGCTACATTTCTCAGCAGCTTTTGACACTGTGGATCATGATATCTTGCTAGCATGACTGACAGAAACAGGTATTAGTGGAACAGTACTTGCCTGGTTCAGATCTTATCTATCAGACAGGCAACAATCCATAATGTTTGGTAGCAACTCATCACCACCATGGACACTGACCTGCGGGGTAACACAAGGATCGATATTGTCACCTATTCTGTTCAATATCTACCTCAAGCCAGTAGCTGAACTGATTCAGTCAATGGACACTCAGTTCTACATCTATACGGATGATGTGCAGCTATTCATACCCATTGACCCTGACTTACCTACAGCCTTGAATAAACTGATTACCTGTCTAACATCAATTCAAGAATGGGCTAAACATAACAAACATTGCCTGAACCCAAGTAAAACCAAGCTTCTCTGGGTCCCTAACACAAGTGGATATATACCTGACATCAAAATCCTTTTTGGGAAGTATGAACTCCCCCTCAAATCACAAGCCAGGAACCTTGGGATACAGTTAGATTCAACACTTACTCTGGTTCCCCAAATCCAAGCAACCTTCAAGAGCTGCTTCTACTATTTGTGACAGCTACGCTACCTCTCTCCTTACATTGAGAAGGTAAATCTTACCCCAGTTGTGCATGCCATGATAACATCAAGACTTGATTACTGCAATGCACTAAACAATGGTCAGACTACAAAGGGCCTGCACCAGCTCCAGTTGATTCAGAATGCAGCAGCAAGACTCATAGAAGGTTGCAAGTGACGTGACCATATCACACCATTTTTGCAAAAACTTCATCGTCTACCAGTGCAATACAGGGTTAAATTTAAAACTCTATGTCTGATCTTGTAGGCCCTTAAAGGAAATGGCCCTGAGTACCTGAAGAATAGGATGATCCTCTACACACCACCAAGGACACTAAGGTCCTCTCAAGAACTATCACTAGCCACACACTCTCCAAAAGACATTACATGATGCGATACCCGCAAGCGAGCCTTCTCTGGAGTAGCCCCCACTCTCTGGAATGCACTGCCTGAAAGGCTCCGCTTAACAGAAGACTATCTCTACTTCAGGAAGCAGGTGAAAGCTTGGATCTTCAACCAGGCCTTTAATGGAAGAAGTAACTAACTTGTTAGTCTCACTCTCTCACACACACAAGGAGTGACTCGGGCTGCACATACTGCAGTAGGACATGTTTATCCAATCCTATCCTAGCTGAGATAATATTTAACCATCTCTCTGACCTCATGTGCAATTTTCTTTAAATTAGTCACTTTACTTTCTAACTCTTCTTACTCTCTTACCTATCTATATGTTCCATCTTTGCTTTACCCTTCACTATCAATTAAAATGTTCTATTACGTATTGTGTTGACATTGTAAGTAGTATACTATCCAGCTTATAATTGACAAAGAAAAACGCCTATATTGCAACCCAAATCGGGAGATAGACGTTTATCTCACAAAAACGAATAAAGCGGTATAATCGAAAGCCGAATTTGGACGTTTTCAACTGCACTCCGTCGTGGATGCGGACAAAGTTGATGGGGGCGTGTCGAAGGCGTGGTAAAGGCGGGACTAGGGCGTGGTTATTGGCCGATCAGAGATGGGCGCCTTTCGCCGATAATGGAAGAAAAATATGCGTTTTTAGCGAGAATTTAGGGCACTTTTCCTGGACCCTGTTTTTCCACGAATAAGGCCCCAAAAAGTGCCCTAAATGACCAGATGACCACTGGAGGGAATCGGGGATGACCTCCCCTGACTCCCCCAGTGGTCACAAACCCCCTCCCACCACAAAATATGCCGTTTCACAACTTTTTATTTTCACCGTCAAATGTCATACCCACCTCCCTGGCAGCAGTATGCAGGTCACTGGAGCAGTTATTAGGGGGTGCAGTGGACTTCAGGCAGGTGGACTCAGGCCCATCCCCCCCCCCCACCTGTTACACTTGTGCTGGTAAATGGGAGCCCTCCAAACTGCCCCCCAAACCCACTGTACCCACATGTAGGTGCCCCCCTTCACCCCTTAGGGCTATAGTAATGGTGTAGACTTGTGGGCGGTGGGTTTTGAGGGGGATTTGGGGGGCTCAACACCCAAGGGAAAGGTGCTATGCCCCCTAGGGTGCCCGGTTGGTGTCCTGGCATGTGAGGGGGACCAGTGCACTAAGAATCCTGGCCCCTCCCACGAACAAATGCCTTGGATTTATTCGTTTTTGAGCTGGGCGCTTTCATTTTCCATTATCACTGAAAAACAAAAACGCCCAGCTCACAAATTGTCGAATAAAACATGGACGTCTATTTTTTTTTCGAAAATACGGTTCGGTCCGCCCCTTCACAGACCCGTTCTCGGAGATAAACGCCCATGGAGATAGACGTTTTTGTTCAATTATGCCCCTCCATGCCATACTTTGTATTGTTATTTGAATATTTTTACTGCTGTAATTGCCTATTGCTCATGTTTGATTTATTCTTATTGTACACTGCCTTGAGTGAATTCCTTCAAAAAGGTAGTAAATAAATCCTAATGAATAAATAAATAAATTTAAATTTTGCTTTAATTGAATTCCATCTGTTTTCTTTATATTTTTCCTGTGTTTATCCCATACATTCTTAAATTCTGTCACCATATTTGTCTTCACAACCTCCCACAGAAGAGAATACCAGGCATCCACCAACCTTTCTGTGAAAAAGTATTTCCTGACAAAAATGGTTCATCTTTAAAAGGTTGAAGACCCCTATCGTAGTCCTTGCTGGGAAAGAGAGCTATGAAGTGGTAGAGCAGAAGGAGTAAGAGACAAGATATAGTCCCAGGATTAAAGAGCTTTGACATGAGTGTGCAAGGGATGTGTGTCTGAGATTTGTGTCTAGGATGGCATAAGATGGATACATAGCATTAAAAATTCCAAGGAAAGCTGTACTTATATAAGAGCAAATGGATAAAATGCATGTGAAAACACATCAGATCTCCTCCTCCGCCAATCTTCCTGCACACAACTTTCCCACATAGGTTAGCAGGTGCAACTGGTCATAGATAGCAGTAGGGGTGGACTGACCATTGGAACAATAGGGCAGTGCCTGCGGGCCCACATCAGTAGGGGGCCCGCTCTCCTTTAGCTTCCATGATTAAATTAGATGGAAGCTAGGGGAGACTGGGCCCCCTACTGATGTGGGCCCGCAGGCACTGCCCTATTGTTCCAATGGTCAGTCCACCCCTACTGCTATCTATGATCAGTTGCACCTGCTAACCTATGCGGGAAAGTTTTGCGCAGGAAGATTGGCGGAGGAGGAGGAGAGCTGATGTGTTTCACATACATTTATGTGTCCTATCCCTTACTGTATCCATTTGCTCTTATATAAGTACAACTTTCCTTGGAATTTTTAATGCTATGTATCCATCTTGTGCCATCCCAGACACACATCCCTTGCACATATCTGCCCGAGGGCCCAGAACATTGTCAGTCCACTTTTGGTATGTATATATCTATCAGGTCCTCTCTATCTAGCCCTAACCCCCTTCCCCCTAAAAATAAATCTCACAGGCACATAACTGACATATCCAATCCTGACAACAACTGAAGAAATGTCTCGTTAATGAGTAGTTGGCCAAGTCTTGGCATTTCTCTGAGATGAGTTCATTATACCAATGTACAGGCAAGGAGATAAAAACTATTCCAAATTACTGCAGATGGATCTGTGGCATTAAAAGTATCAGTAAATTCTTTTATAGCAACTCATGGATACTTGGATTTCCTACAACAAAAACATAAAAATGGAGGAGCTGATATTCAAAGGCACTTATCCAGTTAACAGCTGCTGCTAACCAGATAAGTGTCAGGAAGAAGGATATTCAGCAACAGAAAACAGACAGTGTTGCTGAATGTTTCCTCTGACTGCCTAGGCACTATCTGGATAATACTGGGGCAGTCAATGCGCAGAGTTTGGGTAGAGTCAGAGTTTATCCAGTTAATGATGATATTTATACTAGATAGCTGACTAGATAAAGTTATGAGAAACAATCTGAATATTGCCGCTAACCAGACAGAAAGACCAGTCAGCATTGATTTCAGATATCTAGAACTGGCCAATATCAAGAAACCAAAACTGAATATCCGCTTTTTTTTTTTAACTAAGGCAGCTAATGCTTTGAAAAAATGCTGACTGTGGCAGGTTGAATACCAGGGGGACAGTTCCTCCCTAAGCACCAAACTAGTGGCCATATATTTATCTTACAGACACTATTAACAAGTTGATACAATAACATTAATGCAGGAAAAATATTTGCATAATTTATTGACTTTAAAAAAATCATTTGACTAAATTTGGCAATCTACCTTTAATCTCAAGCTACTACAAACTGGAATCAACACAAACCCTGTGGTAATTAAAACATGCAGATAGAAAGTTTCAAGTAGGGGCGATGAATAACAGGAATATAAGTCCTACTCTGTAATGTCTAAGCTGACTTGAATAAGGAGTGAAATCTTATATGCGGGCCTGTTCCTATGGCTGGCAACTAGAATATATCCTTGGCAGTATGGACTTTTATAACTGGGCAGAATGGATGAGCCACATGCTCTTTATCTGCTGTTATACAAAAAAATTAGTATAATCCAATCTAGCTGATTTTTAGTATCTTGGACAGACTAGGTTTAGCAATATTTTCAAGGTCCACAGTACTAGAATAAGAGAAAATGAAGAAATGACAGAGATGTGTCATCAGTCCTACCCTATTACATTTATATTAGTGATCTTTCTAGCATACTAAAGATGTCCATATACTGCAGTAACAGAAATCAAAAGCCTCCTCTATGCAAATGGTCTGGTCATTCTTCTACACTTAGGGCCTTCTTTACTAAACCACGTTAGCAATTCCTGACGTGGCAAGTGCGCTGCAGCAAGGAATGGGCTGCATCACATTTGATGTGCAGGAATTGCTTATACAGTTTAGTAAATAAGAGGCCCTTAGAAGATTTGAGAAATAACTCCAATTGAATCTTGAAAACACAAAATGATGGTCTTAGAAGAAAAATCTTTAAAACCTGCAACAAACTAAACCTTTATTTTAAGCACAGTCAGTACTATGCCTACATTTAAATCCTAATAAATGTTACCTCAGAGTTTTAAGTTAATTAGAAAAATATTACGAAAGAAAGTCTTAAAGCATACTTATCAACCCTGTCCTGGAGGTACACCTAGCTATTCGAGTTTTCAGGATTACCACAATAAATATGCATGAATTGGGGGGAGGGGGAGGTTATCCTAGTGGTTAGAGAAACAGGCTGAAAATCAGGAAAATCTAATAAAATCCAGCGGTTCATTCAATACCAATAATAGTAACACACTAACAAATATATAAGTGAATGAACTAAAAAAGTAGAAAAGAGGGGAAAAGAACTCAGAAAATGTCTGTGGATATAAATCAATCTTTTATTGCTGTCTCAACAGACTTGATGTCAATCATTGGCCAAAAACTTCCCAAAATGTATGTGCAAAAACAAACAAACATAACATTTTTATGTGACTTTTTTCAAACCATCTTACATTCCTCTCAATATCTTTCAAAAACATTTATCTTTACAATATTCGTAAATAATGTGTTTGTAAGCACTACTTATCTTCACAAAGTTTGGGAAGTTTTGGGCCATACTGACAACAAGTCTGTTGAGACAGCAATAAAAGATTGATTTATGTCCACAGACGTTTTCTGAGGTCTTTTCCTCCCTTTCTCACATTTTAGTTCATTCACTTATATATTTGTTAATGTGAAAACCAAGGAAGCCAGAGTGTAAAGCCCACTGATGTTCCTCAAGGGCTTGGGAAATTCACTTAATCCTCCATTGCACTGGACCTTTTTGCGATATTTTCAAGAGTTTGTCTACACAACAGCATGTTGGATTTTAAAATAAGTTTTTGTTTATCCGTATGTGAGGGCAGGGCCGGTCTTAGCAAGTGCGGGGCCCTATGCAGACCAATTTAGTGGGGCCCCACCGTAGCTCCGCCCCATCCTAGCTCCGCCCTGCCGTAGCCCCATCCCACCCTAGCTCCACCCCCACCCTAGCTCCTAGGGGATGGAATTTGATATACTGTCTTTCTGTGGTTACAATCAAAACAGTTTATATATTGGGCTGTATACAAAGGCACACTAGGGATTTTAGAATGTGCTAACACTGTAAATGTCCATAATATTCCTATGGATGTCTATGTGGTTAGCACATGTTAAAAACGCTAGCGTGCCTTTGTAAATAGGTCCCATTATATGCAGGTAACTTAATTGGTACCTGGGGCAATGGAGGGTTAGAGTGGCTTGCCCAGAGTCCAAGGAACTGTAGTGGGAATCAAACCTGGTTCCTACTCCTGCCAGAATTCTGCATGACTACGCAACGCAGAATTTCCAAGTCACATATAATTTACTTTTTTGCACAGAATCTTTACTGTAGTCCCCATTTCTGCAGTGCAGTAGAGTACTGCAAGAATGGGGACTGTGGTAAAGGCCAGCCGGCACCCCTGTTCCCCCCCCCCCCTGAGCCTCAGTGGGCCCTCCCTGGGCCTAACACACCCTGGTGGTCTAGTGGCCTCTTCGGGCCTACTCTTTATTGTTTGTCCTGTTTGTCTGTCCTAATTAGATTGTAAGCTCTGTCGAGCAGGGACTGTCTCTTCATGTTCAAGTGTACAGCGCTGCGTACGTCTAGTAGCACTATAGAAATGATAAGTAGTAGTAGTAGTACTCTTTCCTGCCCACTGCTGCTGCTGCTTGCTGGTACCACCACTTCTTCAAAATGCCCACTGAGACTTCAAGTGCCAATCTTGTGAGGCTGCCGCAGGAAGACTCGGTGGACATTCTGAAGAAGCGGACACCGGCGGCCAGAGCAGTAGCAGTGGGCAGGGAAGAGTGGGGTTTTTTTCTGTCCTAAAAGGTACTCCCAATGTGCACTCCTCCAGTGCTGGACTAGTGAGTGCAGGGGTTGGGGGGACTGGAAAAAGATGAATGGTATCTGTGTACATAGAGGAAGGAGGGGGACTGTAAGGTGGATGAAGGGTGGGTGCAGCCAGGGGGGGGCTGTAAGGTGGATAAAGTGTGGGTGCAGGCAGGAAGGGAGGGAGGACTTGAAAAAATAAATATGGATGGTATCTGTACAGGGAGGGGGGCTATAAGATGGATGAGTACAGGGAGAGGGGGACTGGGAACAAAGGTGGATGACAAAAATATTGTTTAAAAAATGTGCAGAATTTTGTAGAATTTGCAAATGTTTTGAACATAATTTCAAATTATTTGGCACAGAATTATGGCAGGAGTAGGTTCCCCTGATTCTCAGGCTGCTGCTGGCAGCACTAACCATTAGGCTGCTCCATTTTTTTCTGCTTGCTTTTTTTTAAGCAGTGCAGAGTTTCCAGAGTTGTCCTGGTTTTAGAAAACTAAATTCTTTGCAGGCTATGATACCAGTCCAGAACTTCTTTTCATTTCTCCAGCGAACCCTCCCTCCAGACAGAAAGGTCGATTTTGCCCGCTTACACTTCGACAGACAGTTTTTCTAATTTAAAGAACTACTATGGTCTGAGCTCAGCTCCTTTTCCCTTGGATAGCTGGCTTTGGCTGCTCACCTCGCTCCGACCACGACGACGCACCAGCTCCTTCCCGATGGCTGTTCACCTCCGACCACGCACTCCAGCTCCTTTCCCTTCCCACTCAACAACTCCCGCCCGCCCTTGCGGGAACAGGAAGTACTCATCATCAGAAGGCGGGCGGGAAGGCGGAAGGGAAAAGCTGGGGTGAGCGAAGCCGTCGTGCCTGTGGCTGCTGCAACTGTCTGTCTGTCGGGTCGGGCCGCCGCTACGCTGCAAGCAATCTGTCATCGTCGTCCTGGCCTCCTGGGAGTGGGACTAGGAGGCAGCAGCGGAGCGGGAGCTGTCGGCGGGCTCAGAGCGGGGAGGGGGTGGCGGGAGCGAGCGATGATTGCGGTCCGGTCCGGAGCAACGAGCAAGCAGCGGGATCGGATCATTGATGGTTGCGGTCCGAGCAGCAAGTGGGGGTCGGAGAGGCAGAGTTGAGGCGCGCCGCGCGGGGCCCTATGCAGCCACCTCGGTCGCCTCTGCCTAAGATCAGCCCTGTGTGAGGGAGTTTATAGAACACTGTCCCCCACCCTTAACAATAGTCTCTCAGAGCCATCTTAAGAATGCTAGTCCTGCCCCAAGATGAAGTGAGCCGGGAGGGGCTGAGACAATACCAGGGAGTTTAAAAGACAGGGCCAGACTGAAGCTAAGGAGCACAGAGAGAGAAGAGTTGAAACCCCAGAATATGCCACTGCAGTGTCTATGTAATGATCATGATCTGGCTGAGGTAAGCTAAGCCACTTTTGCTTCTTGAATGATTGAGACTTACAAGCCTTGCTTTGAAGTCTGGCAGGTACTAGATCTGGAACTGAGAAAAGAACTGAGAAACATACAGGCTGTGTTTGGGGCATGGCATCCCCCAGCAGCTACAGACTATGTTTAAGGCCTGCCAGCCAGAGCCCACTTAAGGCTGTTACTGAACCACAGAGGTTTTTCCACCTTATATTCCTTTGTCTAAACTACCCCAACTTGACATTTCGTTCTTTAGATTGTAAGCTCTTCTGAGCAGGGACTGTCCTTATTTGTTAATTTGTACAGCGCTGCGTAACCCTAGTAGCGCTCTAGAAATGTTAAGTAGTAGTAGTAGTATGTGCTATTTCACTGGCCCATCCACAACCCTTGCTGGGGGTATCACTCCTTAAAGTATTTCAACTTTTCCACAAAAGCTTCTTTTTTAAGAGTATCAGGAAGTTTTTCTGATCAATGATGTACAGAGCATCATAAAGAATCATTTTGTTCATGTTTAAGTTTTTAAGGTTTTTTCCTTCTTCAATATCATTTTTCATTTATTAGTAAAATGGGTATGCTGTAAAGTGCTTTTGATTTTGAACAAAATGCTATAAAAATTTGAGTTTTACAGCTGGTTTCTCTACTACTTCATATATATTTGAGTTTAGGCACTATTTCTATTGTATTCCCTAAAAGAATGAGAAAGAGGGAACAGTATATTTAGGTTACAAGAAGAGAAAATGAGGGACCCGATGCAGTATCATTGTGCCAGTTCTGTTCAACAGCAACCAGCTTAGTTGCACAGTAGCTGAGGTTGGAGTTGGAAATAGAACAAGTGCAGAAAATGACTTAGCTGGGCAGAAGAATGGTAGGTAACCAAATGAGCCATCAAAACTGGTAACTGTTACCCAAGTGTAGAAAATGACTTAGCTGGGCAGCAGAATAGCAGGTAACCAAATGATCACTTCATATATAAACTGTTGCACAGTATTAAGTGAATACTTCTAACAAAGCCTTGCTAATCTTGTTCTAGTACTTCTAGTACACCCTGCCCCTCAACCCACCCACCCCAAGACGCACACTTCATAAATAACTTCCCCAAATACACTAATTATCACAATTTAACTCCACCAATATTACAACTGTCTCTGAAAAGAAAACCCCTCATTATCACAGGAATCCCCAGTCTTCTACTCACCAGCTAAGGATTACTGCTCTAAAAATAAGAATCTCAGCCAACAGACCCCTAGGCTGCTGTTCTCACTATATCATACCTGTTCATACCCATTTCAATCAATCAGGATGACTTTTATTCTCTGTAATAATTGTGGTGCTTTAGTTTCAAGACCAATTATCTGGAGACTTAAGGCTTGTCCTATCTGTCTGCAACTCACTAGATTAAAACACGAGCTCAGTAAAGTAAAACACCCCTACAAAATTCTTTTACTCCATTACAGCACTGTGATGTTCTTGAAAACAGAACGGAAGCCAAAGAAAAAATAATAAAAGTGGAACAAAAAGATATGAAGGTACCCAAAGAGAAAAGAAACCCCCAAATCACTAATGTTGAAACGCATACCAGGAAATGTAGATGGAAAGCGTTGACCACAAATGCTCGCAGTCTAAGCAATAAAGTTCATGACCTACAGGCCCTGATGTTGGAGGCAGACTTGGATGTTGTTGCAATCACAGAGATGTGGCTAAATGGTTCGAATGGGATGCAAACATACCAGGCTATAATCTTTTTAGGAAGGATAGAGAGGGTCGTAAAGGTGGCGGAGTAGCTCTGTATGTGAGGAATGATATCACTGCAACTGAAATGACAGGGACCTGGGGAAAGGAAGAAGCGATATGGATCACCTTAAAAAGAGATGATAGAACCTCTGTCCACGTGGGTGTTGTCTACAGACCTCCGACACAATTGGAGGAATTAGATAAAGACCTGATCACAGATATTCAAAAGTTGGGAAGCAAGAGAGAGGTGCTGTTGCTGGGAGATTTCAATCTGCCGGATGTAGATTGGAAGGTTCCGTCTGCAGAATCGGAAAGAAGTAGAGGGATCGTGGATGCTTTCCAAAGTGTTTTGCTCAGACAAATGGTGATGGAACCCACGAGGGAGGGAGCAACACTGGATCTGGTGCTCACAAATGGGGACAGCGTGTCAAATATCCGAGTGGGTGCCCACCTGGGCAGCAGTGACCATCAAACGGTTTGGTTTGATATAACAGTTAAAGTGGAGAGCAGCCACTCAAAACTCAAAGTCCTGGATTTCAAGCATGCTGACTTTAGTAAAATGGGGGAATACTTGAGGAAGGAGATGATGGGCTGGGAGGAAATACGAGAAGTGGAAGGACAGTGGTCCAGGCTGAAAGAAGCTATAAATAGGGCCACGAACCTTTATGTAAGGAAAGTAAATAAAAGCAAGAGAAAAAGGAAACTGATGTGGTTCTCCAAGCAAGTGGTTGAGAAAATAAATAAAGGCTAAAGAGTTGGCGTTCCAGAAATACAGAAAAACTCAAGAAAAGGAACACATGGAGCATGTGAGCAAGTGCAAGGTGATGCATGTGGGAAAAAAGAACCCGAATTATAGCTACGTCATGCAAGGTTCCACGTTAGGAGTTACGGACCAAGAAAGGGATCTGGGTGTCGTCGTCGATAACACACTGAAACCTTCTGCTCAGTGTGCTGCTGCGGCTAAGAAAGCAAATAGAATGTTGGGTATTATTAGGAAAGGTATGGAAAACAGGTGTGAGGATGTTATAATGCCGTTGTATCGCTCCATGGTGCGACCGCACCTTGAGTATTGTGTTCAATTCTGGTCGCCGCATCTCAAGAAAGATATAGTAGAATTGGAAAAGGTGCAGCGAAGGGCGACTAAAATGATAGCGGGGATGGGACGACTTCCCTATGAAGAAAGACTAAGGAGGCTAGGGCTATACAGCTTGGAGAAGAGACGGCTGAGGGGAGACATGATAGAGGTATATAAAATAATGAGTGGAGTGGAACAGGTTGATATGAAGCGTCTGTTCATGCTTTCCAAAAATACTAGGACTAGGGGGCATGCGATGAAACTACAGTGTAGTAAATTTAAAACAAATTGGAGAAAATATTTCTTCACCCAACGTGTAATTAAACTCTGGAATTCGTTGCCGGAGAAAGTGGTGAAGGCGGTTAGCTTAGCAGAGTTTTAAAAGGGGTTGGACGGTTTCCTAAAGGACAAGTCCATAAACCGCTACTAAACGGACTTGGAAAAATCCAAAATTCCAGGAATAACATGTATAGAATGTTTGTACGTTTGGGAAGCTTGCCAGGTGCCCTTGGCCTGGATTAGCCGCTGTCGTGGACAGGATGCTGGGCTCGATGGACCCTTGGTCTTTTCCCAGTATGGCATTACTTATGTACTTATGTACTAATACCGGATGAAAATGAAAGAAGCCAAGAGAGAGATACGACTGGCAAAAGCGCAAGCGGAAGAACAAATGGCTAGAAATGTAAGGAGGGGTGACAAAAATTTCTTCAGGTATATTAGTGAAAGGAGAATGACTAAAAAGGGAATTGTGAGACTAAAAGATACTGCGAACCGCTATGTGGAAAATGATGAAGAAAAAGCAAATTTGCTAAATTCTTTTGTTCTTTCAGAGGAAAATCCTGGAGAAGGACCGCGATGGACTGGAAATAATACAATTGAGAATGAAGTGGATAGAGCACCGTTCACAGAAGAAAGTGTGTATCAATAACTTGAAAAGCTAAAGGTGGACAAAGCCATGGGACCGGACGGGATCCACCCCAGGATATTGAGGGAGCTCAGAGAGGTTTTGGCGGGTCCTCTTAAAAATTTGTTTAATATATCCTTGCAGACGGGAAAGGTTCTGAGGGATTGGAGAACGGCAGAGGTGGTCCCTCTTCACAAAAGTGGTGATAGGGAAGAAGCTGGAAACTACAGGCCGGTAAGCCTCACTTCGGTTATTGGAAAAGTAATGGAAGTGATGCTGAAGGAAAGGATAGTGAATTTCCTGGAAGCCAATAAGTTGCAAGATCCGAGACAACATGGTTTTACCAAAGGGAAATCGTGCCAAACGAATCTCATTGAGTTCTTTGATTGGGTGACAGGAGAAATGAATCAGGGACGAGCTATGGACGTAATCTACTTAGATTTCAGCAAAGCTTTTGACACGGTTCCCCACAGGAGGCTCTTAAATAAACTGGAGGGGCTGAAGATAGGACCTGAAGTGGTGACAATTTAGCACTAAATGGGCAACCTGCTTAATCATAGGTCAGGGAGTGCTGGAATGAAGTTAAGTGTCTGACGTTAAGTGCCTGAAGTTGTGTTTTTTTTTTTGCACATTTGAGATTTTAAATGCAAAATTGAAAATTATAAAAAATGTACATATGAAAAGGATATAAATAAAATGGAGGTTGTTCTGACCTATGATTAAGCAGGTTGCCCATTTAGTGCTAAATTGTCTGTGCTTCGGCACTGAGCACTAGGGGCTTCTGAGTTTTTTTCCTCCTAGTTTAAGCATCATGAAAATACCACAGAAATACTAGAACAAGATTAGCACAGGTCTTTGTTAGAGGTAACCAAATGAGCCATCAACACTGGTAACCATTACCCAGCTACCATGGTAAGCCCAGGACTGGATCAACCCTGTCAGGCAAATTTGGATCTAGTTGGTAACTAGATTTTTCCTACCTAAGAATTTCCTTCTCCTAATATAGCAGCAGCCATTTCATCTACTGTTGAGGGCTGGTCATGCCCTGAAAGGTTGTTTCCTCCTATGCATATTATAGTGAAAATCTACTCTGTTCCCTAATCTATAAGTACATGTAACCCCCTTGTCTGCACACCTAGGTGGCTGCCTGGTATAAGCCCTGGAAGCCGGGTGCAAAGGGCACACATCAATTCTGGGGTTTACTGTAAGTCAATAGTACAGCTGGCTGTGCGCTAGTGCCGACACAGCCCGTCAGTGGCGTACCAAGGGGGGCGGTGGGGGCGGTCCGCCCCGGGTGCACGCCGCTGGGGGGGTGCCGCACGCCTGTTGGCCGAGTCCGCTCGTTCCCTCCCTGCTGCTCCCTCTGCGCGGAACAGGTTACTTCCTGTTCTGGGGCAGAGGGAGCAGCAGGGAATGAGCGGACTTGAAGCCGACAGGTGCGCGGCACCCCCCCCCCCCCCCAGCAGGTAAAAATGCACCCGCGGGGGGGGGGGGGGGTCGTGCTGCACCCGGGGGAGGCGCATCGGCGATCCTTCCCGGTTGTCAGCCAGCCTAGGAACGTCACTGCAGCCCGTTCACTTTGTTCACTAAATTTGTTGGTTTGGGACCAGGGGCGGTACCTTTGTTGGTTTGGGACCAGGGGCGGTACCAGGATTTATCCTGGGAGGTCGCAGCAAGTAGCACCAAACTTTGAGTCAGAAATCCACTCCATACACAGTCTTCTTTCTGAACCAAATTTTACTGTCCTTTAAATGATTTAGGCACAGTACACTTTATCTTCACTGATCAAGTAAGTAGTAACTATTCACAGTTCTTTCCTCCTCTCTTCAGACATAGATGAAAATACAATTAATGGTTACTTTAATTCCCTTAGATAGTTAACCCTACTCACTGAGTTGGTGAGGGCCTTTCAAGTACACAGTTTAGATTATCTGCTGTTCATATTGCAGGTGTTAAACATATATCAGTGCTTATTTATTATTCACTTACAGTTTCTCCAACCTCCAGATGTTGGCAGGTGCTCCAGTAGATAAGAAGGTAATAAATAGTAAATTAGTATACCCTTCAGCCCTGTATACTGTAGATTAAAAAAAAAAAAAAGGGTGTCTGGTTGTTGTAGCAGAAACACAAAATTGACCTCCTGCTCCTTTAGGATTTTATAGGGTTGTACAGGTTCCCCATTCCTATCCACTAAAATAAGGCAGCAACTCTTTTAGTTCTGTTTCTTATCCCTGATCCTTCTTGAATCCTTGCTCCTCTAGCAAGTGCCTTTAATGGTCAACCTGTGAAGGTATGAACTGGTTGATTTTTTCAATTAGGCTGTTGTTTCAGGCATATGTAAAGGAACCTGCCTGTAGCTGCAAGGTCAGAGGTGGGAGATAAACCAACAACAAAGTGGGATAGCAGGAAGTGGGCATAAATACTCAAAGGGAATGGTTCCACTGCCACCAGAACCTTCTCTCCTAGCATGGTAAGGCCCTCCCAGGCTTCTATCAACTTCCAGCACCTTCTAAACTATAAGTTCCAGAGCTTTTCTACACTGGAGCTTTCTATATCGCTGGAGCCTTTCCTTCTGATGCAACTTCCTGGTTTCAGAAGGGGGCGGGATGGGTCAGAGGGAAAGACCCAGTACAGACCAAGGTAGTCTTTTAATACAGCTGCCACTGGCAGTGCAGGGCCAAAGACTGTAAAGGGGGGGGGGGGGTCCGCTTCCTCCTCTTGGGTGGAGCAGTGGCGTAGCCATAGGTGGGCTTGGGTGGGCCAGGGCCCACCCATTTATGGCTCAGGCCCACCCAAAAGTAGCACATGTTTAGTGGTA
This sequence comes from Microcaecilia unicolor, assembly GCF_901765095.1. Lineage (NCBI taxonomy): Eukaryota > Metazoa > Chordata > Amphibia > Gymnophiona > Siphonopidae > Microcaecilia > Microcaecilia unicolor. Next base: position 131,088,689 of record NC_044037.1, read on the forward strand.
ACTAGTGGGAATCCCAAGCTCCACCAGCTGAAGATTTCCCCCTGATGGTAACAAAAACGGTACTCTCCACAACACTGGCACCTGCGCATGCTCAGTTTTCAGTGCAATATTATTATTATTATTATTATTTATTGCATTTGTACCCCACATTTTCCCACCTATTTGCAGGCTCAATGTGGCTTACAGAGTGTTGTTATGACAGAGCCATGACAGAATAATGGATACAATCGAAAGTATGCAGAAAATGGATGTGGAATTAGAGAGGATAGTGTTAGATAGGATAGAATAGTAGTGAATTTGTGTATTTAAGGGTTCTTTTTGTAGGCTTTATTGAAGAGATGTGTTTTCAGAGAATTGAGAAAGTTGCTTAAATTGTCCATGGTTTTTAGGGCTGGGGGTAACCCATTCCATATCTGTGTACTTCTGAAGGAGAAGGTAGAGGCGTATGCCTGCTTATATTTAAGTCCTTTACAACTGGGGAAATTCAGGTTGAGGAATTTGCGGGCTGATCTCCTGGCATTTCTGGGCGGTAGGTCCACAAGGTTAGACATGTACAGTGGGGAATCTGCGTTGATGATCTTGTGTACGATCGTGCAGATCTTAAATTCGATACGTTCCTTGAGTGGAAGCCAGTGAAGTTTTTCTCTTAAGGGTTTCGCACTTTTGTATTTGGGTTTTCCAAATATGAGTCTGGCTGCGGTGTTTTGTGCTGTTTGGAGTTTCTTAATAGTTTGTTCTTTGCAACCAGCGTAGAGAGTGTTGCAGTAGTCCAGGTGACTAATTACCATAGACTGTACCAATGTACGGAAAACGTTTCTCGGGAAGAAAGGCTTAACTCTTTTGAGTTTCCACATTGAGTAGAACATCTTTTTTGTCGTGTTCTTCATGTGGGTATCGAGAGTGAGGTTTCGGTCGATGGTGACTCCAAAAATCTTCAGGTTTTCTGAGATAGGTAGGGTGCAGTATGGTGTGGTTATAGTGGAGTAATTGTTTGTGTTGTATTGTGAAGTGAGTATTAGGCATTGAGTTTTTTCTGCATTGATCAGCTCCCATCAGCAAGATGGCCGATGGACGGGAGTCCTAGTGAGGAGCTCCCGAGCCAAGAGGGCTCCCGAAGCGACCAGGGTCCCAAATCCCTGACTTGGTGAACGTTCCAAGCGAAGGGCGAAAAGAGAACTACAGAGGCGTGCTGTAGTCGCATTTCGCGGCTTCGGGTGGCCATCCCAGCAACCAATATAGCACACCTGGCCTGGTCTCGCGTCCAGCATGGCCAGCGGCAAGCTTGATCATGCGAACAATGAAGGGCAAGAAAGAATCAAACAGCTATGGACGATCCGGTCGACCAAAGCCCAAGAATAACGGAGGTAAGCTTTAGTTGCACTCTGCGGATCCAGACGACCACCTGCTGCCAAACCGACCTACCTGCCCTGATAGAGGGATGGTGAGCCTGGCCACGCGACAGACGGAAATAGACCGCACAGAGGTAGGCAGAAGGTCTGCTAGTCCAACCAGACCACCGCATCTGGATGAGCGAGATCAGACGGCTTGACCAAGATTACTGCCAGTTCCCAAAGAGTACCGAAGAGTACCCTCAGCGCCAGATCAGTAGTCAAGAAAACCACAATACTGACCGACTGGATCACAGAAGACCACCTTGATCTCCTACTTATTAGCGAAACCTGGATCCATGATTCCAAAGACCCAATTATCTTAGAACTATGTCCACCAGGATACAAAATTACCCATTGGACTAGAGAAGGAAAAAGAGGAGGAGGCATAGCAATAATCTATAAATCAAAATTCACAGTTACTACAACTGCAGAATCCATCCTACCTCAACTTGAAATAGCCTCAGTTAGAATACTGCTGCCAAGGTGAAAAGAAGCGTTTTCCCACCAGCTGAGATTTTTTTTTTTTTTTTTTTTGGGGGGGGGGGGGGAGAACACTTGGTGCCCACCCAATTTTTGCATACGCCCACTCAAAATCTGTTGTGTGGCTACGCCCCTGGGGTGGAGCCGGCAAGCCTGCGGGGCTCCCAGGGTTCCAGGACAGAATACTGCTGATACTGGGACTCAGGGCCAAAGTATTTTATTGTCAAGGCAATTTCATACCAAAAATCATAATTAATTCTTCATAACTGCAGCCATAGAAAAAAATATTTTCATTCCTTCCATCAAGCTATTCCCACCATTCAAAACCCTGACTGAGACAGATGCCAATGAACCAAAGATTCTATATAATTAAGAGCCAGGATAATCAAACTTTTACAGTACATCCTATGGACAGGGTAAAACATAAAACAAAATGGGCTGGCTGCTGCAGAAAAACTCCTTTTTAATAGTCTACTTTACCTCCATCAGAACTGCAAAACATACAAACCCTTACATAAAACTGATTAAACAAAATAAAAATACAAGCTTGCAGAACAAATAAAAATGCAAACCTCAAGAAATTAGACTGCATGCAGTGTAACAGTGCAGATATAGAAGTTGAAATGCATTACCTTCTATTTGTGCAAGATAGAAGACATTTCAAAAATATATAAAATTCTTGCTGAGTCATACCAAGGTCCATCAAGCCTAGCAGCCTGTCTCCAACAATCAACAGTCCACGTCAAAAGTACCTGGTTGTGACTTCCGGAAGGATGGGGACTTCCAATAGGATAGGATCCAAAATGGAAGCCTAAATCTGATTCTCTCCCCACCCAGGTGACTTTTTTTTTTTTTTTGGTTAATAGTATCGTGACATTTTCTTCTAGAGATTTCTTCTACTTTACAAATCAGCTCCTAAGGATGGTGTCTCTCAAACCCGCTAAATTGGATTTTAATTCTGTGGCAAGGCAAGGTACTAAGAGATTGAAAGTGTAGCCCCAGTCTACTGGGAAAATTTGTGGCTAGTAAAGACCTGGAGGTAACATTATCGATGATGTTGGTGGAAATCCTTCAAGTGAAAGATATGATTAAGGATAACAATGTAGACCTAGCTGAGATGTGACAGGAGATAGCAGCCATCCCAACTCAGTTGGGCATGATGGTGGGCCACATGAAAACCCTAGTAGCACATACTGATCAGCTCTGGGAGTTACCCTGGAATGCACCACCGAACACCAGAACAACAGGGTACATAGACACAGTTTGAGGATACTAGGCCTTCCGGAAGGCATTGAGGGCCCTGATATGTCAGCATTTTTACTTGCTCTTTCCCCAACTTTTGGATATACAATTCAATTCCCCCTCCCCCACCCCCACCCCAGAGATTGACCGTGCCCCATCAGGTACAGCTATGGTCTCAAGGTGCTACTGGTCATCTATGCCCTATTGCAACCTGACTGCTTCGGTACCCACAGGTGTTGCAAATCCTGCAAACTGCAAAATCTAAGGGCCCGCTTCAATATCAGGGGTCAAAAATTCTAATTTTCAATGATCTTTGTCTTGCCACCCAGAAATGTTGCCAGGTTTGCGAGATCAGCTTGAAGCAGTGGGTGCAAAATTTTGGATTTTTTATCCTACAAGGCTGCGAATAACTATTCATAATCATACCAGGAACTTTCAGGATATGGATGTAGCCTACCGTTTCTTGGAAGAGACAGTTGGGGAATATATGGAAACTAGTAAGTGAGTGTATGTTGCATATCCCCTTTTTGATTTGCACTATAGACGCGATTACCATGATAGCTCAACCTGAATTGTACCACTGATCTAGATGTAAGGGCCATCTGGTCCGCCTCACTGGCATTTATGATTGTTTTGATAGTCTGCAGCAAGTTGCTACATTGTGTTGTATTTGGCATCATAATCCTTTCAATGAGCCTATGTTGGTATCACTGCCAGAGATATAACTTGACCTCAAGTAATTTTCAGGACCCCTTGATGTTTGTGATATTAATTTTTCCATGGCTTTGACCCAGCAATGTAAGTTGTTGATGCTTAACATTAAGGGTACTTTCATATGCTCAGCTGTTGGAGTGGCTATACTACAGTGTCGATCTCTGAAATGTGCACTATTATCTCAAAGATCAGATACTGAAGGACGATGGACTTTGGTTCTCTAAATCTTTATGGACATATATTACATTTGTTGAATCTCTATGCTCCTACATTCAACCCCATTTCTGTTTTTCAATCTCTCATGACTATGCTGTTAGCTGAGGGCAAGGATCCAGTTATTTTAGGTGGTGACTTCAATCTCATCTAAGATTTGATTACAGATCATAGTTCTAAAATGCAACCTCGAGACCACAAGTATTGAGTCAGTTCTTTGATACAGGTTGGAGAACAGGACCCTCCATTCTGTAGAAAAGGATTACACCTTTTATTCTCTACCTCATGACACCCATTCGATGACTGATTTTTTTGTTTCCAAATTTCTTTTGTCCTCGATTTTGTCCACGGATATTCTCCCTATCATGATTTTGGATCATAGGGCCGTAGTCTGTGTTTTGAGTGGGCCTCTTCTCAACCGATACAGCAATGGAGACTTAACACTGGACTGCTGATAGATTACAACAAAAAGAATCAGGGAGCAAACCCCTACGTGTGATACAAGAAGAAAAAATCAAGAGTAGGAGTCGACCAAATAACCTCCAGTAGTCAGATGAATGGCAAACGAGTCCTTATTGGAAAAGCACCATATAAAAGGACCCAGCACAGGATCTCCACTACCCTAACTGCAAAGGACTGAAATATAAATCCATATACGTAACCAATTTCTCCTACATCTGCACGCAACTATGGAACGCACTACTGAAGGCAATAAAAACAACGCAAGACCTAACTATCTTCCGAATACTACTGAAAACTGATTTGTTCAAGAAGGCATATCAATAACATCCATCCTCAATACTAAATAATAATGACTGCAAATAAATTAGAAGAACCGAACTTCGATCAATTGACTGATCAACCGCTTTACTATCAATGATCAAGCTCTAATACTTTAATCATTATGTTGAAGATAAGTTATCTATAGTCAATGAATGTCACAATCCAATCTTTCACTTAAAAACCAATATGCATTACCATAACGTATTCTTCTCTTACATGTATGTATTCTTCTCTACCATGTATGTATATACCTTAATGCAACACCTTTTGTAACCCTGCTACCCGGAAATGGCAATCGCCATGATGGCAAATGTAAGCCACATTGAGCCTGCGAATCGGTGGGAAAATGTGGGATACAAATGCTACAAATAAATACATCAATCAATCATGTTTTGGCAGAAGAAGCCACCTGCTTCAGGGGTCACATGCACTGTATGCCACAAGAGATGGATAATGAACAACAAAACTGTTAAAAATAGTACAGTCCGGAGTACAATGGTTCTGCACATAAACGCACAAATCTCCATGTAGCACTTCTGCCAGCACAGCATGGGAAAAATAGAAGGCATTTGGCCCTTTAGCCAGGCAGGTTCTTCTGTTGGAACAGTCTCGTGTCAAATCCTTTTATATGGTGCTTTTCCAATAAACACTCGTTTGCCATTCATCTGACTACTTGAGGTTATCTGGTCGACCCCTACTCTTGGATAACTATTATCCACATTTGCTCAATGATTCAACATTATTTTTCTGAAAATAAACCTGAGGACACTTCTGTGCCCACATAGTAGGATCTTTTAAAGCAGTTCTTCGAGGTCAGGTCTTGGACTTCTCAAGTGCTCACTGCTTTACGCCTTTTGGATTCTGAGATTTGTCTATTGGAACAAGACCACAGTACTTAAACTAAACCCACAGTATTATTCCAACTGCAGGCTAAATGATATCAATATAACCAGATCTACAGCAATTATGCTCAGTTTTCTCTTTTTATGCAAGTGACTTCCTGTTATGAGAATTCGAACAAGTCTGGCCATTTGTTGGCCTGCTCTCTCCAAAATAAGAAAGCTGCTATCTCTTCTATTGTATTTTTTATTTATTTTATTTTATTTTAGTTACATTTGTACCCCGCGCTTTCCCACTCATGGCAGGCTCAATGCAGCTTACATATATAGGTACTTATTTGTACCTGGGGCAATGGAGGGTTAAGTGACTTGCCCAGAGGGTGACATTCAAACTTCTGATTCTAATATACTGTCTCAATTCCAGAAGTACTACTCAGCTTTATACAGTTCTAAAGTCACCAGTGAATCTCAATTGTTGGAGCACTTGCATTCAGACATAATGTCATTATCCATTGAACAGTGAAACTCATTGGAAGGACCAATTACTGAGGCTGAGATTTTAACTAGCATCAAAGGTCTTGGCACACATAAATCTCTGGGCCCTTATGGTATTTGGTGGAGTTTTACCAGATATTTAGTGAGGAATTGGTTTTTCCATTAACTCTTTTTTATTCCCTGGTTAATATGCCAAACTTGACTGGCACGCTTTCAGAACCCAGAGCAAGACGCCCCCAGAACCGAAAACTATCCACTCTATCTCCTTGATTAATACAGAGTGTAAAATGTATTCAAAACTTTTGACTTATAGGCTATTAACTGTAATTGTGGACCCAGTGGGCCCAGAACAAACAGGATTTCTTCCTGGTAGATTCTCAGCAGATAACACCAGACTGTTTTGTGACACACTTCAGATAGCTTCTACTCATCATACTGAAAAAGTGGCATTATATCTGGAAGCCAAAAAGGCTTTTGATAGTGTTGAGTGGCATTATCTGTTCTCAGTCCTTCAGTGGTTTGAGTTTGGTCCCTCATTTTTACAGCATATACAGATATTGTATGATAATCCCCAGGCCTGACTTTATATTAATGGCTGTCTTTCTGATCCCATTCTTTTAACAAAGGGGCATGAAACAGGGTTACCCCTTGTCATCTCTGCTCTTCAATCTAAACTTGGAGCTGCTTTTGCTGACGATTAAAGCTACACCATTAAAGGGATCACATATAATGGTGTGGAGTGCAAATATGTGGCATACGCAGATGATTGACTTTTGCTTTTGGCTAAAGATTCTTTTCCTGCTTTGATGCAACTGATTCAAGCCTTTAGTGCTTATTCTGGATATGTGATTAACTGGCAGAAGTCAGAGATAATGCCACTCAATAAATTACACTTATTTTGAATGATTTCTATTTACAGTCCTTTAGTAAAGCTTCACAAGGATTTAAGTACTCAGGTCTCTGGTTCATGCCTAATGTAGAGGACATTATAGTAACGTAGTAGATGAAGGCAGAAAAAGACCTGCAAGGTCCATCCAGTCTGCCCAACAAGATAAACTCATATGTGCTACTTTTTGTGTATACCTTACCTTGATTTGTATCTGTCATTTTCAGGGCACAAACCGTATAAGTCTGCCCAGCACTATCCCTGCCTTCCAACCACTGGCTCTGGCACAGACCGTATAAGTCTGCCCAGCACTATCCCCGCCTCCCAACCAGCCCCCCCTCCCACCACCGGCTCTGCCACCCAATCTCAGCTAAGCTTCTGAGGATCCATTCCCTTAGAACAGGATTCCTTTATGTTTATCCCACGCATGTTTGAATTCCGTTACCATTTTCCTCTGCACCACCTCCCATGGGAGAGCATTCCAAGCATCTACCACTCTCTCACAATATTGCAAAGTTGAAGACAAGGCTTTCTGACCTTATTCAGGCTTGGTTGCCTCTTTATCTCTCTAGGTGGGGAAGGATTGAGATGATCCATATGGCACTGCTCGTGCTGCAGATGCTTCCACTACCATCCCTTGATTCAATGTATAAGTCACGAGCAGTTATTAGTTGAGTTCTTATGGAAGGGAAAACCAGCATGTATAGCTTTAAGAACTTTGAAGCTGTTTAAATTCAATTGTGAGGATTGATTTTCCCGATATCAAGAAACATCATGTGGCTATTTTGCTGAGACAGGGTGGCATATGGCTCCAAGAAGATGGTATGCCACCATTTTGGAAGTATATTGAAGAACAAGCCTTGCAGCCACTCTTACTGCCCCAGGCTGTAGGTTGCAGGTTGCTTACCCCCTAATTTACAGACCTTGCTGAACACTGTCCAGGCCGCTTTTTTGGCCTTTTAGCTGTGGGATCAGGTTTTTGACCCCAAAGAAGAAGTATCTTCTTCTATGCCTCTTTGGCATAATCCTCATTTTAAGATCGAAAAAAGGTAATAAGTTGGCATTTATGGCAGTGACGTGGCCTTTGGTTGCTCTCTCAAATTAGGGCACTAGAAGGATTTGTTGCTTTCTGCATGCTCCAAGAGAGATATAGAGGCATATTTTCAAAGCACTTTGGGAGGCTAAGTTCCATAGGTTTCTATGGAACTTTGGGAGGCTAAGTGCTTTGAAAATATGCCTCATAATCTTCCAGCTAATCAATATTTCCAATTGATTCAAGTCTGTCATGCTGTATGGGGCAGTGAAATTGACTTTCATGATTCCTCAGAGGTCTGGTCCATGCCAACCCAACCTCATGCTGCTTCACTCATATATAAATACTTGCACAATCCTGATAAGACATCCTTGCACGGTTTAAAATCTGTGTGAGAAAGGTATTTAGATGGGGTGGAGGGGGGGGGGGGTATGTTGGAAGAAACTGTGGTTTATACAATCAGCATATTTCATAAAAGTTATTGGACCCCTGTAAATTTGGATAAATATAATCCGACCAATCAGAACCGATGTTGAGCATGTAAAGTTCAAGTTGGCTCCTTATCTAATGTTTTGTATGAGTGTACATCTGTGAAAGATTATTGGGCCAGGATCTGGTCCCGTATTTCTGTGATTTCTAATATACAGGAACTGCATTCCAAAAAAGATTGTAAGTTGGAAATCCCTGGGACTAAGTAGCACCTGCCACTGACTGTGAGAAGTCTATTTGGTTTGCTTTTAATGGTAGCTGTGTAACTTGTTTTATTATATTGGAAAGATATGTCTACTCCTGGTCCAAAAAATATATAGCTGAGGTCATAGTTAGGTTAAGGCGGCCCAGAGGGAAGCAGCGACACCCAATCGCATTTGCCTTCATCATCTATGTGTGAACTGCAGCTGTGACAGTCAGGTAGGCTCAGGGCCAGGGGTCAGCTAGTGAATGTTATTGACTGGAGAACAGTACATGCATGGCATGCAGGAGCAGGACCACAGGAGGACTTTTGCTTGCACCTAAGGACTAGTTTTGTGTTCTTTTCCCTTTGCCTGTGAAGCTAACAGAGCCACATACCCGGCACCTTTAATAAAGTATTATTATTTTGCTGACATTGACTACAGTGTGGCTCCAATTTATCCTGGCTCCAGGGCCCGTCCTCATTTACGTTGCTACATATGGTTCTGGTGGTGGGATTTGGAGCTTAACCTGCCAGAAGAAGTCAGAATTCTGTGCCTCCAGGGCTCTGAGCCTTGTAAGACTACCATGCAAGAATCACAGGTGAAAGGGACCAGCTATGCCCTAGTTAGGAGCTGGAAGAAGTGTAGTTAGTTCTGGGCAAGCAGGGTTTTATTCAGTGTGTATGTGCACGCGAATGCGTGTGTCCCTCACACAGAAGACACTTGTGGCTTGTGTGTGCTCAAGGATAAGGAAAACATGGAAAGACTGCTCCAGGCTTTAGTGGAAGGCCAGCAGCAGCTGCAACAAGTGGTGCAAAGGTAATGGGAACAGCAACAGGCTTCCCGGAGATCTCTGGAGGCCCAACAGAACTCCCTTGCTCAGGTGATTCAAGCAATACAGACATCCATGCTACACAATCTGGTCCCGGTGTTACCAAAGATGACCCAGACTATTTTCTGACAAATTTTGAGAAAACCACCTGCCTGGCTGGTTGGCCGGAAGTGTCATAGACAGCTTACTTGGGGAATTGACTGGTAGCAGCTATATGCATTTCAAGACATTAACTCCAGCAGGACAGCCACCTATGCAGAAGTGAAGGCTGCCATTCTGGAGAGGGCAGGCTATACCCAAGAGGTCCACTGGTAGCGATTTTGAAAGGGATCTCTGCAAATCAAGGAGAATCCTCAGAGTTTCTTCTACCAGCTCAAGGAAGTAACCTAGAGATAGCGAGAGTTATCCTCCTTGAACAAATTCTTGAAGGACTATCCCTATCGACTTTGAAGGCAGCCAAAGCCTTTTATCAAGTGCAACCAGAATTTGAACCAGACAAGGACCGGAAGTGGGCAGGGAGTCCCGTGAAGACAGGAGAGAAGACAGGAACCCAGAATACTAAAGATCTGGTGGGCCCTCTGGCTTGGGGTCTCAGAAAAGAGGGTTTGAACAGGGGAGGCCCTCTTCACTGAGAACTCAGCACTCGGTTATGGGAACCCCTCTCTATCACCTGTTTCCAATGTGGCCATATGGCTAGGAACTGTCAGGAGTAGGACGAGGAGACCATGGAAATGAATGTAGTAACATCACCCTGCTAAAACTTTAGGGAAACTTCACAAACCGAGAACAGGAGATGTGTGCTGCAAGTCCAATTGGATAGGAACCCCTACCTGGCACTAGTACACTCCAGCAGTGTAAGGACCCTCATTCAGAGGGGAGTAGTTACCCAACAGCAAATGAACCATGAATGAACTGCAACATTGTCCTGTGTGCATGGGGATTGAAGACAGTATTCCATAGCTTGTCTCCCTCCAAACACTGGTTGGAACTGCCCAGTTAGAGGTGGTGGTGATGCCCGGGTTCCATTACCCATTTGTTTTGAGTCAAGATTTCCTAACCTTTGAAACCATCTGGGCCCAGCAAAGGGATGGAGGGTCCAGATTAGTATGCACCAACCACAAAGGTTCATTGTCCTTTGTATCCAGGAGCTGCAGTAGACCAGACCCCGGTAGCCCATCAGAGCCCAGACTGTTTATCAGCAATGGTATATTACTCACGGGATGAAAAGGATTCCCTCCTGGGTCTACCAATAGGGGTTCCAAATCGACCCTTAGCTTTACAGAATGACTTGGGAAAAGCTATATTGTTGAGTTGGACAGTGATTCGAGCAGGCAGCTAGTTATATCTGAAGATTACAGGAGGAGGAAGAGTCCCTCCGAACTCAATTGTCCAAAGCTCAGAAGGAGATTAGAAGTCAAGCTGAGAAATATGTGAAGGAACTCCAGGCTGCTTGCACTGCTATGGAAATGGAAGAAAGGAAGCTAGATAAAACCACTGACTGGCAAGCTGAGAAAATCAAGTGGTTGGAGCACAAAACCTAGAAGGAGAGTCCCGTAAGGACCGTATTCCAACTTGAAGAAGACAACCAGTTCCAAAACAGGTGGACGAACCGCTTGGGGAATTGCAGGAAGCAAGGAAGATTGCCTGGGTGACTTAGGAATGACATGAGAAGACCAGAAGTGAAGTCAGACAGCTGCAACAACTGGCATTCATAGTACCCTGGTGGCAGTACTTTGAGTTGCAAGGGCAACTGATGGGAACCCAGTGGAGTTGCAATATAGCAACCAGTCCAAATGTTGGTGGCAATGAATAATGTACTACAACTTCAGGTGCAAGAACAACCGGGGAAGCAGTAGCCCTATTCTATTCTATTTAGGTTCTTCTATACCGTTTTCATATATTTCTCAAAACGGTTTACAATAAGAGCAAATATCTCATATAGATATGATTTACAATTCACTTCTGTACTATAATTTCAAGCTAAATTCTACATAGAATGTAAATATGTTTTCAGAGCTTTATGAAAGTCTGTAATTAGAGATTGTTCTAAAAGACAAAGGTAAACTATTCTATAGTTTTGAGACCCTGAAAAGAAAACAAATGCTCCCAGATGTTATGTGCAAACAGCTGGAGAAGGTCAAAGCTCAGAAGACCCAGGCAGAAGTGTCCCAGCAAGAGATGTACAAGGAGCTGGAAGGGTTAGCTACCCAGCTCAGGGAAGCTTCTAGAGGAGTATTAGGTTATTGAACTTATCTTTTTAAAGACTCTTTTTCAGTCAGACCCAAGGTTTTATTGTCCTTGAGACAGCTCGCTTTCGGGACAATAAAACCCCTGGGTCCGACTGAAAAAGAGTCTCTAAAAATATAAGTTCAATAACCTAATAAGTGTGTGTTTAAATGAAAGTGAATAACTCGTTTGGGTGAACCTGTGAAGAGGTTGATGTTGTTGACACCACCATAAAAAACCTTCGGTTGGCTGGCGGTGAACATCACTGAGGTCACCAGAAAATTGATATCTATAATAATGCTATAAAATGATCTGAACTTTACATAACAGTATTGACTTAGACTTTGAAGGATGTACTATGAATATTATCTATTGAATCTTTGAAGTTCGACTGGATACCTAGAAATTTTACAGTGCATATCTATATGGTTCTAGTTTAAATATCATAATTTAAGCCATTATTTGAATGATCTTTTATATATGCATCCTATATAATAAAGCTCACCTCCAACGTTCTGAGGCTGCCTGGTGGCTTCCGGTGGTGGTGTCCTTCATGGAGTAGATCGTGACGTCAGGGAGAGGGGAGGAGCCAAGAGTGTCCAATTTGGAGGTGGAGTAGGGAAACGTCGGAGAGGGGAGGAGCCGCGAGTGTCCAATGTGGAGGTGGAGGAGTAGGGAAACGTCAGGGACAGGGGAGGAGCCACGAGTGTCCAATGTGGAGGGAGAGGAGTAGGGAAACATGCGGAGTGTGTTTCCCTACTCCTCCCCCTGCCCAGGAATCTGAACGGAGCACCAGCGAGGGCCAACGGTCTGCGTCCTCCTCTCCTGCAGCCGATACCATGGGATATTGTCAGGTAGGTGAGAAGCTCGCGTGCGTGCACTGCAGCACATGGGAGCAAGGAGCAGGACTCGGATCCCGGCGATCGCGCTGATCACGGAAAACCTTGCTAGTGCCCGTTTCATTGCTTTCTGAAACGGGCCTTTTTTACTAGTATACACATAAACACATGTATCTATGTATGTGTATATGTGTATCTATCTATAGATAGATACACACACACACACACACACACACATATATATATACCTAGATCAGCTAAGATACCTAGATCAGCTAAGATACTTCTCACCCTTCTACATATGAGAAATCATTGTAAGAAAACTAAACCCTTATTCTTATTCATCTATTCATGCAAAAGAAAGGAACTTTCAAAGGTGTTTGCAATAACAATCAGAATACAAATTTATTGCTAGTCTTAACAAGTCTCACAAAACAGCGAAAGGTTATACAGATATATACTTTTATAGGAATTTTCTTATAATACACTAATGATATAGACTCACAGCTCACTGCACTAACGGGGTCTTTTACAAAGGCATGTTAGCATTTTTAGTGCATGATAATGATTAGCGCGCACTAAAAGCTAGAAACGTCCATAGAAATATATGTGCTTCTCTAGCATTTAGCACACGCTTACTTTTAGCGTTAAACACTAGTGCACCTTTGTAAAAGGACCTCTAAGTTAACAATAGGAAGGAAATTGACTTCCTCACCATCTCTCTCTCTCTCTCTCTCTCTCTTTCTATCAACACTCCCCTCCCCTCTGTTTTTCCTCTGGCTGGTGTTTGCTTGAGATGTCTGACCCAGTATAAAACATAATAAGACATAAGCTTCGCCACACTGGGACAGACTAAAGGTCCATCTAGCCCAGCACACTATCTCCGACAGTGGCCAATCCAGGTCACAATCACCCAACAAGATCCATGGAGCAAAGTATTTTGTACTGCTTGTCCCAGGAATAGTGGATTTTTCCCTACATTCCTTTAATAACATTCTATGGCCTTTTCCTTCAGGAAGCCATACAAACCTTTCTTAAACTCTGCAAAGCTAACCGCCTTAACCACATTCTCCGGCAACGAAGTCTAGAGTCAAATTACCTGCTAAGTAAAGAAACATTTCATCTTATTTGTTTTAAACTTACTGCACTCCAGATTCATTGCATGCCCCCTTGTCCTAGTATTTTTTGAAAGCATAAACTGACGCTCCATATCTATCTTTTCCACTCCACTCATTATTTTATAGACCTCTATCATATCACCCCTCAGCCGCCTTTTCTCCAAGCTGAAGAGCCCCAGCCACTTTAGCCTTTCCTCATAGGAAAGTCGTCACATCCCCTTAATCATCTTTGTCGCCCTTCTCTGCACTTTTTCCAATTCCACAATGAGGCATATTTTCAAAGCACTTAGCCTTCCAAAGTTCCATAGGTCTCTATGGAACTTTGGAAGGCTAAGTGCTTTGAAAATATGCCTCTATATCTTTTTTGAGGTGCAGTGACCAGAATTGAACACAATACTCTAGGTGGGGTCGCACCATGGACCGATACAGTGGCATTATAATATCCTCATTTTTGTTTTCCATCCCTTTCCTAGTAATACCTAACATTCTATTTGCTTTCTTAGCCGCAGCAGCACACTGAGCAGAAGATTTCAACATATCATCAATGATGACTCCCAGGTCCCTTTCTCGTTCTGTGACTCCTAACGCTGAACCTTGCATCACATAGCTATAGTTCGGGTTCCTCTTTCCCACATGCATCACTTTGCACTTACTCACATTGAACGTCATCTGCCATTTAGATGCCCAGTCTCCTAGTCTCGCAATATCTTCTTGCAACTTTTCACAATCTTCCCGCGATTTGACGACCTTAAACAACAACTTGTGTCATCAGCAAATTTGATAACCTCGCTAGTTACCCCCACCTCCAGGTCATTTATGAAAATGTTAAAAAGCACAGATCCCTGAGGGACCCCACTAACAACCCTCCTCCATTGCGAATAGTGACTATTTAACCCTACTCTCTGTTTCCTATCTTTCAACCAGTTTTTAATCCATAACAATACACTACCTCCGATCCCATGACTCTCTAACTTCCTCTGGAGCCTTTCATGAGGGACTTTGTCAAACGCTTTCTGAAAATCCAGATACACAATATCCACCGGCTCACCTTTGTCGACATGTTTGTTTACCCCTTCAAAGAAATGCAGTAGATTGGTGAGGCAAAACTTCCCTTCACTAAATCCATTCTGACTTTGTCTCATCAGTCCATGCTTTAGAATGTGCTCTGTTATTTTGTTCTTAATGATAGTCTCTACCAATTTGCCTGGCACCGACGTCAGACTCACTGGTCTATAATTCCCTGGATCTCCCCTGGAACCTTTCTTAAAAATCGGCTTTACATTAGCTACCCTCCAATCTTCCGGTACCACACTTGATTTTAAGGATAAATTACATATCAACAACAGTAACTCCGCAAGCTCATTTTTTACTTCCATCAGTACCCTGGGATGAATGCCATCCGGCCCAGGAGATTTGCTACTCTTTAGTTTGCAGAACTACCCCATTACATCCTCCAGGTTTACAGAGATTTCATTAAGTTTCTCCGACTCGTCAGCCTCGAATACCCTGTCCGGCACCGGTATCCCAACCAAATCTTCCTCGGTGAAGACCGAGGCAAAGAACTCATTTAATCTTTCCACTATTCCTTTAATCTTCCCTGAGTGCCCCTTTTACTCCCCGGTCATCCAGTGGCCCAACTGATTCTTTTGCCGGTTTCCTGCTTTTTATGTACCTGAAAAAGTTTTTATTATGTGTTTTTGCCTCTACTGCTATCTTCCTTTCAAAGTCCTTCTTAGCCTTTCTTATCAGTGCTTTGCATCTGATTTGACATTCCTTATGCCACTTTTTATTATCTTCAGTCAGTTCTTTCATCCATTTTCTGAAGGATTCTCTTTTTGTTCCAATAGCCTCCTTCACCTCTCTTTTTAACCACGCCGGTTGTCATTTGGTCTTCGGCCCTCCTTTACTGATACATGGAATATATTTGGCCTGGGCCTCCAGGACGGTATTTTTGAACAGCATCCATGCCTGTTGTAGGTTTTTTACCCTATCCTTCGCTCGTCTATGTTCTTTTTTTAACCATTCTCCTCATTTTATCATAGCTCCCTTTTTTGAAGTTAAACACCAATATATTTGACTTCCGTTGTCTACTTTTTTTGAAAGCAGATTTCAAGGCTGATCATATTATGATCACTGTTATCAAGCAGCCCCCGCACCGTTATCTCCTGTACCAGATCATGTGCTCCACAAATGACTAGATCTAGAATTTTTCCTTCTCTCGTCGGCTCCTGTACCAGCTGCTCCATGAGCAGTCCTTGATTTCATCGAGGAATTTTACCTCTTTGGCATGTCCCGATGCTACATTAACCCAGTCTATATTGAGGTAATTGAAATCACCCATTATTATCGTGTTGCCCATTTTATTAGCATCCCTAATTTCCTTTAACATGACTGCGTCCGTCTGCTCTTCCTGCTCGTGCGGACGGTAGTACACTCCAACCACCTTCCTTTTCCCCTTGACACATGGAATTTCAATCCATAATGATTCCAAAAGGTCGTTTGTTTCCTGTAAAATTTTCAGTTTATTAGATTCAATGCCCTCGTTAATATACAATGCTACTCCTCCCCCAATCCAGTCCACTCTATCACTGCAATACAATTTGTATCCCAGTATGATAGTGTCCCACTGGTTATCCTCTTTCCACCAGGTCTCGGAGATGCCTATTATATCTATTCTTTCTTTTAGCGCAATATATTCCAATTCTCCCATCTTATGTCTTAGGCTCCTAGCATTTGCATAAAGACACTTCAAGTTATTCCTAGTCACATTATGTTGATTACTTGACAGTATTAATTTACTATCTTCTGCCTGATTTTTATTATTTCTGTTTACAGATGAATCTATTACGGTCGCCTTTGCAACCTCACCATCAGGGACCCCATCCTCCCTGTTTGGGCAATATCTTTACAAGATATCTTATTCCGAACCATACGCTGTTGTGCGACTGTCGGCCTTACCCTCGTTTCTAGTTTAAAAGCTGCTCAATTTCTTTTTTAAATGCTGATGCCAGCAGCCTGGACCCATCCCAGTCAAGGTGGAGCTCATCCTTTCAGAATAGACTCCCCCTTCCCCAGAATGTTGCCCAGTTCCTAACAAATCTAAAACCCTCCTCCTTGCACTATCGTCTCATTCACACATTGAGACTCCAGAGCTCTGCCTGTCTCTTGGGCCCTGCGCATGGAACGGCTAGTATTTCAGAGAATGCTACCCTAGAGGATTTGGATTTGAGCTTTCTACCTAAGAGCCTAAATTTGGCTTCCAGAACCTCTCTCCCACATTTTCCTATGTCATTGGTACCTACATGTACCAAGATAGCCGGCTCCTCTCCAGCAATATCTAAAATCCCGTCTAGGTGACGTGTGAGGTCCGCCACCTTCGCACCAGGCATGCAAGTCACCAGGCGATCCTCCCGTCCACCAGCCACCCAGCTTATATGCCTAATGATTGAATCACCTATTACAACAGCTATCCTATCCGTTCCCTCCCGTGCAGCACTGAGAGACACATCCTCGGTGCAAGAGGACAGTAATCCCCTGGTGAGCAGGTCCTGGGTACAGGAGAACTTCCTACGTCACCCTCTGGCGGTCCTCCCTCCTCCAAGGTAGTACAGAGTACATCTGACTGGAGGTGGGGCCTCTCTACAACATCCCTGTAGGTCTCATCTATGTATTTCTCAATCTCCCTCATCTCTACCAAGTCTGCTACTCTAGCCTCGAGAGAACGAATACTGAGGTCTAGGCATGGGCGTAGACTGGGGGGGCAAGGGGGGGCAATGCCCCCCCCAAACGACGACGACTGGCGCCAGTAGTAAAAAACAAAAACAAGCAGGCACGCTCGTCTCTCCGTCCGCTTCACTTCCATGCCCTCTCAGCGTCCCGCCCGAAAGGAAATGACATCAGAGGAAGGCGGAACGCAGAGAGGGCAGGGAAGTGAAGCGGACGGAGACGAGCGTGTCGGTCTACCCCCTCTCTTCCTCCCTCCCTCCGGCGCAGGCAGCAGTCTTCTTCAGCCTTTCTGTGCTCCTGGCAGCGGTCCGGGGCAGACCGAAGGCAGCATGTATACGTCGCTACCACTGCCAGGAGCACAGAAAGGCTGACTGCTGCCTGCGCCGGAGTGAGGGAGGATTCCGGGGCAGACAGAAGGCATCATGTATACGTCGCTACCGCTGCCAGGAGCACAGAAAGGCTGAAGAAGACTGCTGCCTGCGCCGGAGGGAGGGAGGAAGAGAGGGGGTAAACGGAGTTACGATCCTGGACCTCGCGGGGGGGGGGGGGCAGCAGAAGGAAGATGGATGGGACTGGGAAGGGTGCGGAGCAGAGGGAAGGAGCAAGAGATGGATGGGACTGGGAGAGGAGGTGAGCAGACGGAAGGAGCAGGAGATGGATGGGACTGGGAGGGGTGGGGAGCAGAGTGAAGGAGCAGGAGATGGATGGGACTGGGAGGGTGGGGAGCAGAGGCAAGCCTACTGGAAAGAAGACACTGCATAAAACAGAAGACAATGGGACCAAAGCGAATAGAAAAACTAAATGATCAGACAACAAAGGTAGAAAAAAGTATTTTATTCAGAATTTATTAATTGAAATATGTCAGCTTTTTGAAATGTGCATCTGTGGTATTTTGCATGTAAATTTCAATTTTTCTGGTATTGCTGCATGCTGAGTCTGACTTCTTGAGTTAACTTTCCAGTTCAGTATTTTGCCTTCATACTTTTTTATTTCTAGTTCCTTGTGTCATGTCTGTTGTGTCATGTGTTTTTCATGTGTGATTAAGGTGCAGTATTCTGCTAGCGTATAATATTTACAGCCCTTTTTATTTTGCTTTTTTTCACGAGGTAGTGTATTGGTGTTTTAGAGCCTGGTGTAATTACAGTTCTGCCTTTTCACGCATAATGTTGTAGCTCGTCCTGTCCTTGGAATTAGTGCTGTTATGGTTTAGTAAGGATATGAATGTGTTTTTGCACAAGTTTGTGTATAGCGTTTTGCAGTGGAGAGATTGTGTGTTGGCCTTACTGAGGTGGCACCAAAGCATCAGAAAGGGTGTAGAGCCTAAATCATGACACACTACCTCTTGAAGGATCTACATATAGAGCCTATGCATTTCTAAGGTCAACACTGGTATGGTATGGGAAAGGGGGTGGGGAAATACTACTGGAGATGAAGAGGGAGTGCTGGGTAAGGAGGAAAGAAGGAAGGAAGGAAGGGATAAAGAGCTGGCTTGATATCTCATACATATTCATTATGGTTATTCCCCAAAAAAGCCAGCTCTTTTTCCCTTCCTTCCTCCATATTAGTATGAATATGAATATGCTAATATGCTCCGCCCCATCCTTTGCCCCCCCCCCCCCCCCAAATGAAACAGTCAAACTACGCCCATGGGTCTAGGAGCTCTCTGCATCGGGCACACACATATGACCTCTCACCAACTGGGAGATAATCATACATGTGGCACTGAACGCAAAAGACTGGGTAGCATCCCTCCCGCTGCTGGACTGCTGACTCCATCTTAGTATTTTTAAGTTTTCAATCTCATACGAGTAGCTATAGTATTAAGATATAAGTGTTCTGTAGTTTATATAGGATATTGTGTATCTGTTACAAAAAAACAGAGTCTGGAAAAGAAGCAGAGATTAATATGTAAGAGAGCAGAGACTGGGGGGGGGGGGGGGGGGGAGGTAGCCACTGAAGGTTTTCTTTCTCAAGGTAAGACATCCCAAATCACCTCAGCTGAGGTTCCTGGACTCAGGTTCAGCTCTTCCTTTCTTATAATACCTAGATGGGGCTGTCTGCTTCCTTTTATAGCAGAATCCTTTTTTCAGATCTTAACCCTTTCCAGAATTCTAGGAGTCAGCAGCCCTAATCCTGTTCCCAGAAATAAGGGACTGGAAACACTCCATTTAGTCGTGGTTCAGACTCAAATCTCACACCTGTTTGGCTACCTAACATACACACCTCTCACTCTCCACTGGTCAGCTGTACCTTTCCCCTTTTATACAGGTCTTGCTTACCATATCCAATATTTTCCCTATGAGTAAGCCTGTAGAGGAAAACAACTTGTTTTTCTCTCCCTGTATACATAAGTATTGCCATACTGGGAAAGACCAAAGGTCCATCAAGCCCAGCATCCTGTTTCCAACAATGGCCAATCCAGGTCACAAATACCTGGCAAGATCCCCAAAAAAGTACAAAACATTTTATACTGCTTATCCCAGAAATAGTTGTTTTTCCCCAAGTCCATTTAATAACGGTCTGTGGACTTTTCCTTTAGGAAGCTGTCCAAATCTTTTTAAAACTCCGCTAAGCTAACAGCCTTTACCACATTCTCTGGAAACGAATACCAGAGTTTAATTATACGTTGAGTGAAGAAATATTTTCTCCGATTCGTTTTAAATTTACTACATTGTAGCTTTATCGCATGCCCCCTAGTCCTAGTATTTTTGGAAAGCGTAAATAGACGCTTCACATCTACCCGTTCAACTCCACTCATTATTTTATAGACCTCTATCATATCTCCCCTCAGCCGCCTTTTCTCCAAGCTGAAGAGCCCTCGCCACTTTAGCCTTTCCTCATAAGGAAGTTGTCCCATCCCTTTATCATTTTCGTCGCTCTTCTCTGCACCTTTTCTAATTCCACTATATCTTTTTTGAGATGCGGTGACCAGAATTGAACACAATATTCAAGGTGCGGTCGCACCATGGAGCGATACAAAGGCATTATAACATCCTCATTTTTGTTTTCCATTCCTTTCCTAATAATACCTAACATTCTATTTGTTTTCTTAGCCGCAGCAGCAAACTGTTCAGAAGGTTTGAATGTATCATCAACGACGACACCTAGATCCCTTTCTTGGTCCGTGACTTCTAATGTGGAACCTTGCATGACATAGCTATAATTTGGGTTCCTCTGTCCCACATGCATCACTTTGCACTTGCTCACATTAAACGTCATCTGCCATTTAGACGCCCAGTCTCCTAGTCTCGTAAGGTCCTCTTGTAATTTTTCACAATCCTCCCGCGATTTAACAACTTTGAATAACTTTGTGTCGTCAGCAAATTTTATTACCTCACTAGTTAATCCCATCTCTAGGTCATTTATAAATATGTTAAAAAGCAGCGGTCCCAGCACAGACCCCTGGGGAACCCCACTAACTACCCTTCTCCATTGAGAATACTGACCATTTAACCCTACTCTCTGTTTTCTATCTTTTAACCAGTTTTTAATCCACAATAGAACACTACATGTTTCAAGCTGCAGGTTGTTTCAAAGCGTTTTGCAGTGAGATCCCTTAATTCCTTTAATGCAGCTTCAGAAGGGTGCATATTAGATCTGTTCAGCGCCATCTTTTCAGGAGACTGTATATCACATTTCTTCCTTTTTTTCTCCCAAGGAAGAAGACATGCTTTCCTGTTTGTGAGACTTGCTTGCAGACATGTTTAGCAGTAAATCTTTGAGCAGTAGTGTAAAATATTGTGCCAAAGACACCAGTAAATACTTGATTTTAATGAGGCCTAGGAGGGAGCTCCGAGTCTACACGTCCATCTAGTTCAAGGTCCTCTAGCGTTCCCCCTCCCCCACTATCCACCTTTAAAAAGGGCAGGTGTGTGGGACACTTGTCACGCACTGATTGCCACCAGTTCCACAACCCTATTCCTGGTTTCCTGGAATGCCAATCTTGTGCAGAAACTTTGCCTATTGCTAAAAGTTCATCCGACTGCAGACAACTTCCTCATGGGAAAGCACCCCTAAGAGAGCAGCAGGGAAGAGATACCAAATTGGGTGATTCCAGAAACACATCGGCAGGTGCAACATGTTGCCACACTGGTATCACAGTGAAGACACAATCATTGCCAGAAAGCCTGGCCAGACTGTTGGTGGCCGGAGTAGGCACCAAGGTACTTACACCACACCTACCAAAATGTTTAACTAACTGGTCGGTGGCTCACATTGACTTGCAAGTGACTGAGAGACCCTCACAAGTGTAATGAGCCTGGGTGCCCTAAGAGCCAGGATGGTGGTGCTGCCATTAATTTAAGAGGGTGGCCTCAGTTCATACAGCTGTCAGAACCTATCCTTGTTGGAATGCAAACCTAGGTTCACTTGTGGGGAGTTTGGCTTGTTCTTCTGTAGCCTCCAGCAATTGTGGACCCTAATGTCTCACAGATGATATGGCAAGTCTCTGGAGCTGAGCTTCCAGTACCCGTGGACTTTATGGGTTGCCACGTTTGGTCCTAGGATGAGGGACTGTTGCAGAGGAAGAGGAGCTAGATGAGGATGCCACTGATGATGGATTTGATGCGGATAATCTGGAAGCCCTGGATTCAGACCCAGAAGCTGGTGGTCTGGTTGATGGATATGATGGAAGTGAGGAAATGGGTGAAACAGATGAGGATCATGAGGAAGAAGCAGTTTCCCTGGATGGTATTCAAGTCTTGGTCAGAGAGGTCAATGGGACATTGTGCCAACTGGCAGATGAGAAGCCAGTACCCTGCTGCATACCACTGTGGCTGGTACCACATGCCCAGAATCCAGTTGGTTCGAGGCCATTGGTGTGGTGGGGCCCAGTGGCTGCTACGAGTTAACTGTCCCACCTATGTTTTAGTGCTTAGAAGCCTTGCTTGTTGGGGTGGGGGCTTCTGAGTTTTCTAGGGCAGGTTTAGGAGACAGAGGTGTTGGTGGCAGCCCTTGCCTTAGTTAAGAGGACCCTTGGAGTGGCAGGTGCTCAACTGGGCTTGGTTAAGCTGAGGGAGACAGTATGTGAGGGAGTGTATAGGATGCTGCCCCTCTCCCTTAATAACTCTCTCCCTCACAGTGTCAGAGCCACCTTAAGACCCATAGTCCCGCCCAAGGGGGAAGTGACACAGGAGAGGTGGAGCAACTGATGTAGTAGGGAAGGAATGTAGGCCAACCAAACAGACAGATCTCCAGAGGTTGATTGTAGTGAAAAGATTTTATTGAGAAACCAAATATAATGGAGGGGTGGAACCAGGTGGGCATGGTCCAGAAAATATATAGTTGAGGCCATAGCTAGGTCTAGGAGGGTTAGAGGGAAACAGTGATGCCCAACCACATTTTACTTCACCACCTACATGTGAACAGCAGCCTGACAGTCAGCAACCTTGAAGATCTATATGTTTGATCCAGCCAGGGGTCACCTGGTGATTAATGACTCAAGACCAGTGCATGCCGTGGCCTGCAGAAGAAGGACCATGGGAGGACTTTTGCATACACCTAAGGATTAGTGTTGTGTTATTTTCCCTTGCCTGTGAAGCAAACAGGGTCCCATTCCTAGCACCTTTAATAAAGTATTATTATTTTGCTGACCTTGACTGCTGTGTGGCTTCAATTACCCACCCTTGTTCACGTTGCCACACTGAAATATCCCAAAAAGTAGATCTATTTTTCACAGCTCATTTCCAGAGATGAACAATGGATCTCCCAAATCTACTTGGCTAATAATTTATGGACTCTTTAAGACCCACTATATTGCTCACCTTGACTACTTCCCTCCAGCAACAGATACCACAACTTAATTATGTATTGTATAAAGTGTCCATAAAGAGGTGGCGATGTTGGGGGAAACTGTGATCATAACATGATCAAGTTTGAGCTACTATCTGGGATGAACACACAAAGGAAATCTACTATAGCTGAATTTAATTTTTGAAAGCGTGACTATAATAAAATGAGGAAAATGGTTAAAAAGAAACTAAAAGGATTGGCTGCAAAGGTTAGGATGCTAAATCGGGCATGGATGTTATTGAAAAATACCATAGTGGAACCCAGTCCAGATGCATTCCACGTTTTTGCAAAGGTGGAAAGAAGAGAACATGTCAGCCAGCATAGTTAAAAGGTGACGTAAAGGAGGCCATTACAGCCAAAAGATTGTCCTTCAGAGAATGAAAAAGGACCCAATGAAGAAAATAAGAAGCAACATAAGCAGTGGTAAGTCAGATGCAAAGCATTAATAAAGAAGGCTATAAGAGGATATGAAGAGAAACTTGCTGTAGAGGCTAAAACTCACAGTAACAACTTTTTCAGGTACATCAGAAGCAGAAAGCCTGTGAGGGAATCTATGGGACCATTAGATCATGAAGGAGCAAAAGGGGCGCTCAAGGAGGACAAGGCCATAGTGCAGAAATTGAATGAATTCTTTGCTTCTTCTGATGTAAGAGATCTGCCTGTACTGGAAATAGTCTTCAAGGGTGATGTGGAGGAACTGAAAAATCTTGGTGAACATGGAAGATGTACTGAGACAAATTGACAAATTAAAGAGTAGTAAATCACCTGGACCAAATGGCATGCGTCCAAGGGTACTCAAAGAACTCAAGCATGAAATTGCTGATCTGCTGTTAGTAAAATGTAACCTGTCGTTAAAAATGTTCATAGTGCTTTAAGATTGGAGGGTGGCCAATGTGACACCGATTTTTTAAAAGGGTTCTAGGGGTGATCCGGGAAATTATAGACCGGTAAGCTTGACATTGGTGCTGGGCAAAATAGTGGAAACTATTATAAAGAATAAAATTACAGAACACGTAGACAAACTTGCTTTAATGGGACAGAGTCAGCATGGGTTCAGCAAAGGGAAGTCTTGCCTCACCAATTTGCTTCATTTTTTTGAAAGCGTGAATAAACATGTGAATAAAGGTGAGCTGGTTGATGTAGTGTATCTAGATTTTCAGAAAGCTTTTGATAAAGTTCCTCATGAGAGACTCCTCAGAAAAATAAAGAGTCATAGGATAGGAGGCAAGGTTCTGGTGTGGATTAGGAATTGGTTATTGGATAGAAAACAGAGGGTACGGTTAAATGGTCATTTCTCTCAATGGAGGAGGGTGGAGTGCCACAGAGATCTGTACTGGGACCGATGCTATTTAACATATTTATATCTATGAAAATACGTGCAGACTGTGAAATATTGCAGGAAGACCTTAAGAAACTGGAAGACAAACGGCAGATGAAATTGAATGTGGACAAATTCAAGGTGATGCACATTGGAAAGAATAATCTGAATCATACTTACCTGATGCTAGGGTCCACCTTGGGGGTCAGCACTCAAGAAAAAGATCTGCGTGTTGTTGTAGATAATACACTGAAATCTTCTTCTCAGTGTACGGCAGCAGCCAAAAAAGCAAACAGGATGCTAGGAATTATTAGGAAAGGGATGGTGAATAAGACCAAAAATACTATAATGCCTTTGTATCGCTCCATGGTGCGTCCACATCTTGAGTATTGTGTTCAATTCTGGTTGCCGTATCAAAAAAGATATAGTGGAATTAGAAAAGGTTCAAAGAAGAGCAACCAAAATGATAAAAGGGATGGAACTCCTCTCATATGAGGAAAGGCTAAAGAGGTTAGGGCTCTTCAGCTTGGAAAAGAGACAGATGAGGGGAGATATGATTGAGGTCTATAAAATCCTGAGTGATGTAGAACAAGTAGAAGTAAATCCATTTTTTACTCATTCCAAAAGTACAAAGACTAGGGGACACTCAAGGAAGTTACATGGAAATACCTTTTTTTCCCTAAATCTTCTTTATTGGATGTATAATAACATGTATCAACTATAAAAACCACAGTAAATTTACATCCATATTTCAAATAATATCTCTTCCCTCTCCTCCACTACCCTCCCTCACCTTAATTCCCCCTATCTAATCATACTGACTCAGTTTCAATTCAACAGTCTACTATGGGCTAATGGTGAGAGTGAGGACCAAAAGTGTTCCCAACGAGCTTGGAATGTTCATCCATGAGCTGAGTCCAATGATTCTAATGATCTCCTTTTTAGCGCAGCTAGTTGTATCATGGCAGATCTCCACTGCACCACCATTGGGGGTTCTTTGTCCATACAAACTCGTTGAAATCACTAGTTGATAATAAGCTTCCTAAACTCTGAAACTCATATAGTTTATATGTGGAAATAGGAAAATTCAAGGTCATTTCAAATGTGGAACATGCCAAATTTGTAGAATCACTATACAAACATTTTTACGGACGTTCCCAATAATCAAGAATATCCTTTAATTCATTATACCAATTGCAGAACCAATTTTGTTGTTTATGTCATTCAGTGTCCATGTTACAAATTATATGTAGGAATGACAATGAGGCCATTCAAAACTAGAATGTTAGAACACAGATCTAACATTGTGAGGAAAAACATGAAAGAGCCACTGGTTGAACATTGTACTGTCATGAGGCACTCGTTTGAAGACCTTAAATGTTGTATTTTGGACAGAGTTGAAACAAATCAGAGAGGAGGAAATCGTAAATTACTGTTGCAACGCAGGGAGGCAAAATGGACCTTTAAATTGAAAATGTTGGAACCTGTAGGATTAAATAATAAGACAGACTGGTATGTATTTTACTAATTCAATCAATATCACAGATTTAAGAACTAAGTGGTAAGTAAAAGCCTGAATCGTTAAATATACAGGTCACTTTAAGATCAGCTGTTACCATCAACCTATTTAAACGACAGAGTCAGCGTGTGATGCGATGGCGCCATTTTGTTTGAAGTTTAACTAGCTGCAAGTATGTGAACCAGAGATAGAGCTAGATAGCTTTGTAAACCATAGATACTTATGGAATTAACAAAGTTTTATTTTTGCAGATATGTAAAAGTCGATATAAGCAGCACATGTTCCTGAAGAAGCTAAGTACGGGTGAAATGGTGGCCCCGCCGAACATAAGCTAAGTGCTGTTGTTTATGTATCTGGCACTTTAATATTGAGTTTGATTTGCACATAGATTTTTGCACACTGAATTTTGTAGAACACTTTAAAAAGAAGATTGCACATAAAAGCAAAAAAAGGAGATTTTAATCCCTATGATAGAAATTAATCAACTGCAAAAGCCTGTGCCCGTTGTAACCTAGGATTTTCAATCTGATAGGTTTCTGAGGGATTTTTTTCCTCCTTTTTCACTAACTATATAAGTTTCAGAGTTTAGGAAGCTTATTATCAACTAGTGATTTCAACGAGTTCATATAGATTTACCTCATTCTTTCACTAGTTTTACTGCACATTTGGATTAGGGTTCTTTGTCCATCCAATTTGTTAAAATACACTTTATCCCCAGTAGTATTGCTCTTCTTAAGAAACTCATTAGTCCCCTTGAAATACATGGCATACCTGCGAATTTAGCAAATAACATGTCTGGGTTGGGTTGCCATCTAATCTTTCACAGACAATTAACATGGGATACTATCCGCCTTATTTTCGAAAGTGATGGGCACCCAGATTTTGACCCAAATCGGGAGATGGGCACCTTTCTCCCGTGGGCGCCCAAATCGATATAATCGAAAGCCAATTTGGGGCGTCTTCAACTGCAATCTGTCGCGGAAACGGGCAAAGTTGACGGGGGCGTGTCAGAGGCGTGGTGAAGGCGGGACTGGGGCATGGTTATTGGCCGAGGAGAGATGGGCGCCCTCGGCCGATAATCGAAAAAAGAAAGGCTTTTTACCGCGAATTTGGGTCATTTTTTTGGACCCTTTTTTTTCACGAACAAGTACCCTAAATGACCACCGGAGGGAATTGGGGATGATCACCCCTGACTCCCCCAGTGGTCACTAACCCCCTCCCACCATAAAATAACAAACTTTAAGAACTTTTTTTTCCAGCCTGTATGCCACCCTCAAATGCCATACCCAGCTCCATCACAGCAGTATGCAGGTCCCTGGAGCAGTTGTTAGTGGGTGCAGTGCACTTCAGGCAGGTGGACCCAGGCCCACCCCCCCCCCCCCACCTGTTGCACTTGTGCTGGTAAATGGGAGCTCTCCAAACCACCCCAAAACCCACTGTACCCACATGTAGGTACCCCCCATAAGGGCTATGGTAATGGTAGTAATGGTGTAGAGTTGTGGGCAGTGGGTTTTGGGGGGGGATTCGAGGGGCTTAGCGCCCAAGGGGTGGGAGCTATGGACTTGGGAGGTATTTCATTTTTTTTTTTTACAAGTGCCCCCTAGGGTGCCCGGTTGATGTCCTGGCATGTGAGGGGGACCAGTGCACTATGAATCCTGGCCCCTCCCACGACCCAATGCCTTGGATTTGTTCGTTTTTGAGCTGGGCACCTTCGGTTTCCATTATCGCTGGAAAACGAAACCGGCCAGCTCAAATCCGCACAAATCCGATGCATTTGCCCAGCACAAACCATATTATCGAAAAAAAAGATGGACGCCCATTTCTTTCAAAAATACGTACCCGTTCTCGGACATAGACGCCCATGGAGATGGGCGTTCGCATTCGATTATGCCCCTTCACCTGTATCCAGAATGACACTACTTGGAGGCATTTCGAAAACATGTTGCCCAGTGTAGCAGGTTCATGAGAACACTTCAGACAGTCTGCCTTTAAACATAATTTAGCTAAATAAGCCCTATGCGGAGAGACATACAAGCGAAGGTAGAACCCGTATTGCAGCTCATCATGCAGTTCATCCAAAGAAGCCTTTTGTCTTTGTAGTATGCAGCTTTTAAATTGGTCCTTTGTTATAGTAATACCTAAGTCTCTCAGCCATTTGTCATGATAATTCTCATAAGCTAGTTCTCCTATTCCTTCTTGTAATTTGTCTGTCATAGCAGCACAGGGGGACCAACAGTTGTGCATCTAGTCAGTATGTCCCTGTGAAGGCCTCTCAAGAGGACAAGGAGAGTACTGAAAATATGTCTGTGGACCCAATCTATATTCCTTCTGTAAATCTGTCAAGGATGTTATCTTTCCATTATCCTGCACCACTTGAAACAAATATATCGCTCCCTTCGCTACCCAGTTCCCAAATTCCCCCTCTAAGAACCCTGGAGTGAATGTCTCATTTCCTACCAGTGGAAGAAAGGGCATCACTCTTGTATCTTTTCCTAGTTGTCCCACCCATCGCCACACTATGCAGAGTAGAGTGTAGAATAAAGATCTAGTTGGGTGTGTTTTCCAATGTAAGGTGTCTGTGTGTAACAAATAACTAAAATGCCAGGGTGCCCCCAAACCAACCTCTGCCTCCTGCACTGAAAAATGAGCTGTTCCATGAACCAATCTGCTATGTGACTCATGCCACACGCCAAGGCTAATAATCAAATATCTAATAGCCTCATGCCTCCCTTAGGCCTTGGCTTATAAAGAACTGAGATTGATAATCGTGCTCTCTTTCCCTTCCACAAAAATCGTGAAAGCAAATTGTTAATTTTCTTTTCATGTGCACAGAAAAGAGTTATCGGCAACATCTGAATGATGTATAACCAGCGCGGAATGATAAACATATTATACAAGGCAATGCGTTCCACCAGTGCTACCGGGATTTGCTGTCATGTTTGTAACTTATTCGCTAACAGGTTCATTAAAGGATCAATATTTGTATTGTATAAACAACTCAGATCTTTTGGGATCACAATTCCTAAATAGGTAATGGACTCCCTCGCCCACTGCAAGGGAAAAGTAGCTGTCCATAACTTACAAACAGTTTCTTGTAAAGGGAGAGCTACAGATTTATCTAAATTTAAAGTAAAGCCCGAGAAGTACATAAGTACACAAGTATTGCCATACTAGGAAAGACCAAAGGTCCATCAAGCCCAGCATCCTGTTTCCAACAGTGACCAATCCAGATCACAAATACCTGGCAAGATCCCAAAAAAGTACAAAACATTTTATACTGCTTATCCCAGAAATAGTAGATTTTCCCCAAGTCCATTTAATAACGGTCTATGGACTTTTCCTTTAGGAAGCCGTCCAAACCTTTTTTAACCTCCGCTAAGCTAACAGCCTTTACCACATTCTCTGGAAACGAATTCCAGAGTTTAATTACATGTTGAGTGAAGAAAACGTTTCTCAGACTCGTTTTAAATTTACTACATTGTAGCTTCATCACATGCTCCCTAGTCCTAGTATTTTTGGAAAGCGTGAACAGACGCTTCATATCTACCCGTTCAACTCCACTCATTATTTTATAGACCTCTATCATATCTCCCCTCAGCCGCCTTTTCAGTCAAGTAGGATGTTCTCTATCATCATCTTGGTGTGTTCTACTGTCGATGTTGGGGCTTCTTTCAGCATTTCTGCTTTGTAAGAGTCTAGGGTACAGGAACCCTTGGAGAATTTGCGCAAGGTAGATCTAAATTCCTGAAAGTCTAAGGTGTTGAAGGAGGCCCAATGGCGGTCTGCTGGGATGCTATTCTCCTCCGCTCGAGTCTGATTCCTTCTATAGCTTGCCCAGAAACGCCTGCAGCTCTTCCGCCTTCGTGAGGGTGAACGTTTGATTTTGATGAGTGATCCGTACTTTGGCTGGGTACTGGAGTGCAAATTAGATTTTTTTCTCAAACAATTGGGTGCAAAACGGCGTTAATAATCTCCTTTGCTCCATGACTCGAAAGGAAAAGTCCTGAAACATCAGTATCCGCTTACCGTTGTATTCTACGCTTCTCTGCTTCTTATACTGTTCAAGTATTTTTGCTTTAACGGCATAGTTCATACGCAATGACCACTCTCGGCTTTTCAGCCTGTTCTCTGCGCTGCCCAATGCGATAAATTCTTTTCACCTGTCCATGGCCTAGTTCTGGCGCCAGACTCAGCTGCCTGGGGATCTCCCTCTCAGCTAAATCTTTCAGCTCTGCTTCATTGAGTGACTCAGGGATGCGCACGAACCTGATGTTGTTTCGTCTTCCTCTATTTTCCTGATCTTCCACCCTCTCGGTCAAAGTGCGAACTTGTGCCTCCAGTTCCCCGATGCGTCCAGCCGCTTCTGCCATCTGGTCCTCTCGCGATGATATTCTGTCCTCGGCCTGCTGTAGGCGGACCGCGTGGCTAGCTATACATTCTTTGATGTCATCCATGCCCGCATGTAACTTCGCAAGTTTATCATCCAACAGCTGGGACATATTTTTTATGGAGACTTGCACCATGTCCTCTGATGTCGGCAATGCGTTTGGATTGCGGAGCTGTGCAGATGGCGATACCGTCGGAGCCTGTGACACCATTTTGCTTTTTGCCGCGCTGCTCTTTTCCTTTCCGGACCGCAGCACTTTTTCTGGCATCCCGATCTCCTACACTCACGAGAGCCTCATGATTCGCTTCTCCTCATGATTAATTGGTTTGCCGTGCTATTTGATAGGGGACTGGCATTCAATATACGCTTTTAATCCTGGATATAAAGTTGAGGGGAAGGCAGCCGAGCCAGCAGACGTCCGATCAGCTCTTGCGCATCACGTGACCCCCCGGGTTGGATTTCTGTCCCTGTGCAACTCTCTATTCCACAGTCAACCTCAGCCACATCTGAGATCTGTACTCCACTCCGAACAATCATTGGCCTCCCCTTCAAATACGAAATGAACCAACAAATGACCTGTCCGTCCAGTCCTGATTTCCATAATATATCAATTAATAAATCCAAGTTCACCAAATCAAATGCTCCGGATACATCCAACGATACCAAACAGAAACAGGTATTGTCCTCCATATTTCTCTTAAGATAATCTATTGTAGAAACCATCAAAGTTTCAACATTGTGCGCACGTCTGAATCCAAATTGAAATGGATCCAAACAACCCACTCACTCCAAAAAATCATCAAGCTGTTTTAGCACTACTTTCTCCAGAATTTTACAATGGAACTTAAATAAAAACCATGGTCTAATGGTGCTAAATGTCCTAGTTTCTAGTGAAAAAATAATTTACAATGGAATATTATTTAATAAATGACGTCAGTAATACAAAAAATTCCACAAATGTTTTCCTAGGGAATAAAAAATGATTTACAACGGAACTTAAATAAAAACCATGGTCTAATGGTGCTAAATGTCCTTTAGCTAATAGGAATACTACTATATATAAAGAACAATATCTGATCTGTTACTAAAAAACATATAGTCGAAACAAAATGAATAGTCAGCATTTGTCCATCTGACCAGCTAGGGTCTCCCCCCGTTTCTCCCCAGCAGCTTCTCTCTCTCCTGCCCTTTTACCTTTTCCCTATCCCCTCTTTCTCTCCATCTTTCCACTCATCTCTCTCTATACCCCTCTTCCATCCAGCGTCTTCCCTCTTTCTGCCCCCTCCTTCTAGCATTTTTCCTCTTTCTCTCTCCATCTGACTAGCCAGGGTCTCCTCCTTGCTCCCTTTCCTTCTCCCCAGCAGCTTGTCTCTCCCCTGCCCTTTTCCATGTCCTCTCTCTTTCTCATGTAACCGTCTTCCATCCAGCACCCCCACTCTTCTTTCTTTTTCTCCCCTCTGCTCTATCACCTCCTGCCTCCCTCTTGATGCCCTTTCCCCCTTCCCCTACCCTTTCAACCCAGTACCCCATGTTTCCTGGCCGCCCCAGCAAAACAAGAAAAACAAACACAGGGTTGCAGCAGTCTCCAGGAATGCACTGTCAGCTCTGCCATCCTCTGCCCCCACTGACGTCAATTTCCCATTCCAGGGGCAGAGGACCAGCAGAGCCGACAGCTCATGCCTGAAGGCTGCTGCGACCCTGCACTTGTTTTGCTGTGGCTTCTAATCAAGAGAGAAGCAGCTGCAGCGGCGTGTTTCTCAGCGGGAGACTTTTCCGCTTTGGCAGGAATGCAGGAGATGGCCTGCTAAATCGGGCAGGTATGCCATGGCTCTGATGTTATAAGCTGTGACATGACCCTCTAGAGTCAGCCCAGCCTTGGCGTAAGTGAAGGAGATGCTAGATACTTTGTAAAGACCCTGGGAGCAGAAGCAAGATTAAATGGCCGAACACAGTACTGGTAGTGGTGTTTCACTACCTGATATACGAGATACTTCTTTTGATTAGGATCTTTCTGAATGTGGGTATATGCATCCTTTTAAGTCCAGAGAATATACCCAATCATTTCCCTGAATTATGGGAAGTAGGGTGACCACTAAAGTGAACCCTAATAGAGTTGTTCTTGAGACCTAACTCTGATAGATGTAGAAGGTATTCAAGCAGTTTTTGTGTAGGACAGGAAAAAGCATTTAAGTCCCTCCCTCACATCAGATGGAAAACCTCATCCATTTAAATCCATAGGACCTTCTAGTGGAAACTCTTCTGGAAAGCAACAGAACATGGGACAAACTGCCTACTAAGTTCAGAAAATCTAACACTATCTTCTCAACATCTAAATCATGAGGGCTAGGGACGGTATATCAGGATGTAGAAGGGTCCCTTCTAGACTGATAAGTGTTGGAAAACACTCCAATTTCCATGGATTTCTGAAGGAAAGCTCCAGGAGAAGAGTAAACATATCTCCTGTGCCAGTTAGGGCAATCAGTATCATGGGTCCTTGATCCTGCTTGAGTTTCAGAAGAGTTTTGCCTATGAGAAGTATTGGAGGGTATGTGTACAGCAGGTCCTGTCCCTAATAGAAGAGGAAAGCATCTGAGGCTAGTCTGTCATGTGATCCTAGTCTGGAACAGAACTAAGGGTCAGTCTTGTTGTAGCAAGTGACAAAAAGGTCTATTGAGGAGATACCCCACTCTCAAAAGATCTTCTGGGCTACACCCTCCTTTAAAGATCATTTGTGAAGTTGCAAATCCAACTCAGCCTGTCTGGCAGTTCTTCCCTGTCAGATATGTAGCTCTCAGTATATTCCATGAAAAAGCCCACTTTCACATTCTGACTCCTGACACAGAAAGTATGAACCTGTCCCTCCCTGGTTACTGGTTATCAGTCTAAATTGGAATGATCTGGTTGGATAACCAACCTATGAAAACCTTTACAACATTCCAGATTTCTCTTAGCTCTAGAAGGTTGAAAAGGCCTTCCCTGAGCAGACCAGAGACCTTGACCATGGAGCATCTATATGAGCTCTCCCCCCTCCCCCCGCACAAGTTAGATGCATCCGTCAAGAGGACTTTTAAAATTTGAGCATGGCATTATGGCTCACAGCTGGCTGCAGAACCTCATAGAAATGTGGCAGACTCACACAAAGGTTGCAGGTAAAAAGTACTTTATGTACACCAAAAAAGGCTATAGTCAGCTCTGTTACTTCACAGGCTTAGACCTTTTAAGTACAGTCTCTCTCTCTCTCCCTCCCTCAATACTCTCAGTCCCAGTCAATACTCTTAATGAGGATGGCTCTTAGCCAGGCTCAAAACACTCTGGCAAGTAATGCCATCTCACGTCTCTTTGGGACACACATCAAATTTATACACTTTAGGAAAGTTCTGCAAGGTTCTCTCCTACCTTGGCAGTCTTCTATCCATGTGTCATTAACTTCTGGAGATTGACTTGGCTGTCACTCTCTTAGACCTCTTAGCTCAGGGCCTCTTAGGGAATTTCACCCCCTCTCTGCTGGAGCCCCACTTCTCTGACTCAGCAGGTTAGTACCACCTGCCATAAGAAGGTTCAACTTCAGCCTCACTGAGGGAGTGATCTTATGGAAACTTAGCCATGTACCACCCACTCCCTCACACTGAGGAATTTGAAAGGGAATTCCTTTCACCAGATTGGACTGAACCATCCAGGGGCATAGCCAGATCTGACATTTGGGGGGGGGGGGGGCACAGTTAACATGGGGGAGGCAGTAGGCATATAAGTGGGAGTAGTGCTTGGTAGACTCCTAAATAATGCTGTAGAGTGCACTTGATAATGCTGTAGAGTGCACGAATTTGGATCTACCCGGATGTCACAAGAGCAACTCAGGAAAAACGGAGAAAGTTTCTTGCATTAAGAGAAGATACTAAAGCATTGGGGGGCCAGTTTTTTACTGGTATACCCGTGCAAATGCATGATAAGATATGGGGGCAACAAATATGTTTTCTATGAACCAGACCAGCTGAAAAGCTTTATTGCTTTAAAGAAAATTACCAAATGACTTTCAGGACTAGTGTTGAGTAATGAAATTGTAAAATAGCCCATGGTTTGCGTCCAGGCGTTATTGCTTATTATGAATTAATATGATATATGTTCTCTTCAACTTTACTGACCTCCCCCTCTAAATTAGTGGTCTAAGAAAAGAGGAATATTTACTTAAAATTAGAATTTTCTTTTTGTTATTTCAGATAATATCTCTGTGTTTCTTGTACAAGATATATCTTGTGAATAAGGTTTGAAATATTATAAATAAATAAATAAAAAAAGATAATGGATTTCTAAGTAAACAGTCTGTCCTACATCATCATACATTACATGCACACTTATGGAAATCTTAGAAACACTGACATTTTTAAATGAAGTTGCATTATCCCATAACTTAAACTTTGCCATTATAGTAGACTTGAGTATGGTCAACCTCTCAACATACATCACAGTATCCTGGAAAATAATTACTGCAGTAGCACATATTCCTCAACTTTGCTTTATAATAAATATTTTATTAATATAGCTTAATAAGGCATTTTATAAGTCTTCTTGTCCCTTCCTCTGGTTCTACTGCTTTCTCTCCCTGGAGTTCTCGGCAGTATTCCTTCCACCCCCTTCTCCCTTACAGAAGAAATTGCGATATTGAATAAATAAGTATATGTTTTCTGTTCCTAGTCATGCACCCAAAGGTTATATAATCCTAACAAGAAAGCCAGTTAATTGTTTAACTTATTAATGGAACGTAACCACAGAGGCATGGTATGGTCGCATTTTCAATATTGTAATACTAGAGCCCAACTAAGGAACAGTTTCATGTGGCTTACATTTGAAAATATAGTGAAACAGAATAATAGAATTCAATTATATCATGGGAGCAAGTAGATGGATAAGTCTGAAATATTTAACAAAGTTAAGATTAGCATATATACCCAACTGGGTATTTAAAAGTCTGTCCTTTAATGATGTCGAATGTTCAGAAATCATAGTTATATGTATAGACAGTTATTCAAATATTATCACATGTATACACCAGAACAGGCATCCATACACACATTTAAAAAGTAAACAGTTTCTACAGAATATATCCAAAACTTAATTTTATTTTCTCATTTCCATCTTCCAAAATCCTAGACAGCAGATGTACAGATCGGTAGGACCTAAAGCAGTTCAAAAAAGTAAAGTCAGAAACAACACAGTTTATTCCTAATTGTTCGACCACTCTTAGAATTCACCTTTGGGTTTAAAAAGCAAAACCATGTGCATGTAAGGACTGGATAAACTAATAAAACAAAGTTTAAAACAAATGCCCTTAATATGTAATACTTGGTAGCAATAATGAAACAGTGATGGAAATTTCAAATAGAAAGCAGCATGAGCCAACTGATTTATTTTCCACTGAACATAATTAACTTGTCGGCTAATAGTGTGCTGAACTGGATAATGTTGGCACAATTAGACTGACTCTGGACACTGCTGCATGAAGGAAGCCCTTTCCTCCTTATTCAATACCTTCTCTATGAAATACTAGTAAGAAAAAAAGGCAAGTGCATTTTTATAGTATATCACTGCATTCCACATAACAAAAGGCGCAAGTTTCTACATGCAATCTTTTTCTTTTGATGTATGCACAGGAAAAAAAGATGCTAAATGCTCCCAAGTCTCAACCTAATTATTGATTTTTTTAAACTATACTTATAAAATAGTAGGTCTAATTGTTAAGCACCTGATACTCATATGCAGTGGTGTGCTGGTAAATTTTTAAAAACAGGCTCTCTCTCCGGTCCACCTCGGCGCCCCCCCCCCCCCCACTGCACCCCCTGTCCACCTCTGCGCCCCCTGTCCACCTCTGCACCCCCCCGTCCACCTCTGCACCCCCCATCCACCTCTGCGACCCCCCCCCAATTGCAGAGCTGGCTATAGCCGGGGGGGGGGGGGGGGGCAATGCATTACTCTCTCCAGGAAAAAAAAATTAAATGATCCCAGGTTCCAATCTGGGATAAAATGCCATAAATAAGTAAA
Source organism: Microcaecilia unicolor (assembly GCF_901765095.1). NCBI lineage: Eukaryota > Metazoa > Chordata > Amphibia > Gymnophiona > Siphonopidae > Microcaecilia > Microcaecilia unicolor. The sequence goes on from NC_044037.1 coordinate 131,125,224, forward strand.
TAAATATAAACTTTTAACGTTCAGCACCTGATTCTCAAAGTGGACATATTCCAAACACTATAATGAAAATAAAATTATTTTTTCTACCTTTGTTGTCTGGTGACTTTGTTTCTCTGATCATGCTGGCCCAGTATCTGATTCTGCTGCTCTCTATCTGTTCCCTTGACTCCGTTTCCAGGGCTTCCTTTCCATTTATTTCTTTTCTTTCCTCCTTTCTGGTCCTCCGCAGACTTGACTGTACAGTGGATCCAGCTTCTGCCTATTTTCTCCATCCATGTGCAGCTTCTCTCCTCACTTCCTTTTCCCTCATCTAATCTCCTTCCTCTATCTTCCCTCCATGTCCAGCATTTCTTCTCTCTCCCTTCCCGCCCCTCCATCCATGTCCTGAAACTCTCCTCTCTCCCCTGCCTCCCTCTATCCATCCATACCCAGCAATTGTCTTCTCTCCCCTGCCCCCCCTACCCATCCATGCCCAGCAATTCTCTTCTCTCCCCTGCCCCCCTCTATCCATTCATGTCCAGCAATTGTCTTCTCTTCTCTCCCCTGCCGTCCATGCCCAGCAATTGTCTTCTCTCCCCTGCCCCCCTCTACCCATCCATGCCAGCAATTCTCTTCTCTCCCCTGCCCCCCTCTACCCATCCCTGCCCAGCAATTGTCTTCTCTCCCCTGCCCCTCTCTACCCATCCATGCCCAGCAATTGTCTTCTCTCCCCTGCCCCCTCTACCCATCCATGCCCAGCAATTGTCTTCTCTCCCCTGCCCCCCTCTACCCATCCATGCCCAGCAATTCTCCTCCCTCCCCTGCCCTCCCCTCCCGCTCCCAAACATGTCCAGCGATTGTCCTCCCTCCCCTGCCCCTCCCCTCCCGCTCCCAAACATGTCCAGCAATTGTCCTTCGGCCCCACCATCCCCTCCCGCTCCCATCCATCTTTTTTATTACCTCTCTGTTGAAGCGCGCATTACTTAAAGCCCTGCTGCCCGTCTCCAGCCTTCCCTGTTTGCTTCGATGAGTTCATTCGTGCCCTTAGTCCCACCTTCTGACATCTGACATCAGAAGGCGGGACTAAGGGCACGAACGAACTCATCGAAGCAAACAGGGAAGGCTGGAGACGGGCAGCAGGGCTTTAAATAACACACGCTTCAACGGAGAGGTAATAAAAAAGATGGATGGGAGTGGGAGGGGACGGTGGGGGCGAAGGACAATCGCTGGACATGTTTGGGAGCGGGAGGGGAGGTAAGCATGGCCTGTGATGGCGCCCTCCTGCCATGCTTACCTCGTGTAATAGAGCCGGCTCGCCCCAAAGAACAACCGGCTCGCAAGAGCTGTCAGAATTTAACAAGCGGCTCTTGCGAGCCGGACCGAGGCGGCTCCAGCACACCACTGCTCATATGTCTATTTTGGTGGCCCTTTACTAGATGAAAATATCAGAATATAGTGAATCCCTATAACCAGCCCCTCCAAATGACACAATGATTACAATTTAGAACTAATTACTTCTCTAACTGATAAAACCGATACTTCCTATGTGTACATCTGTATGCTGCACAAGCCGGCATGTTTGAAAATATAAGTGAGATTAAATAAAAATGCTACCAACAATAAAGAACGACAACTTGGATAAAGATGCTCATCAATTTGTTTGCTTTATTTGGGTAATGAGGATGACAGGGGAGCAGAGGAGAGGAAAAGGGAGGCAAACCTCATGGGCTTCAGCCATCTCAATCTAACCGTGGTCAGATATCTCCTATTCGCTCCCTTAGATCCGGCTCCCTGCAGCGCTGCCTTCTTCAATTTTCTGGGCCACCGGTAGCCTCAGTGTGGTAAGCACACTGCCTTTCGCAGCCCCGGAAGCTCTCCCTCTGTTGCAGTGTCCCATTTATACGGGACAAGAAATTGTAGCAGAGGGAAAGCTTCCAGGCTGCGTCCCAGAAAATTGAAAAAAGGCAGCACTGCAGGGAACCAAAGAGAGTAGGAGAGAGCTGACAAAGACGGTTAGATTGAGAACGAGAAACAACATTACGGCTGAAGCAGGGAGCAGGAGGGCAGCCAGTGGTGCCCAAAACCCAGGCACTTGACTGGTCACCAGGGTTGGAGGCCTGAGGCTGGAATGGGGGGGACAGACCCCCAAGGCCCCCTTTAGCTACACCACTGGAACCATCTACCAGGACAGAGAGTCTTGAGGAGGAAGCATAACTGAAATGACATCCTGAAGTCAACCCATGGCTGAAGTCCATTGGCTCAACAGGGTCTATTGAGCTTGCCTCAAACTGAGGCATCTCAAAGGAGTCACAAACTGTGGAGGCCATATAGCCTAGCATACTCAACATTTGACCAAATGATACCTGTTTACTCTTGCACACCTCTTCTACTATGGATATGAGTGTTGATATTTGTTGTTGTGAGAGAAATGCAGATGCCAGAGTCATGTCTAGCAGGGCTTCTGTGAATTCTAATATTTGTGAGAGGCTGAGCTATGACATGGAATCACTTATAATAAACCCTAGCAGTTCCAGCACCAGAATGGTCATATGTTTGATTTTTTGCTCCTCCTTCTAACACACTCTTGACAAGCCAGCCATCCAAGTTGTTGGTGAGGCCCCACCTGGAGTATTGTGTACAGTTTTGGAGGCCGTATCTTGCTAAGGATGTAAAAAGAATTGAGGCGGTGCAAAGAAAAGCTACAAGAATGGTATGGGATTTGCGTTACAAGACGTATGAGGAGAGACTTGCTGACCTGAACATGTATACCCTGGAGGAAAGGAGAAACAGGGGTGCTATGAAACAGATGTTCAAATATTTGAAAGGTATTAATCCACAAACGAACCTTTTCCGGAGATGGGAAGGCGGTAGACTCAAGAAAAATGTCAGGAAGTATTTTTTCACGGAGAGAGTGGTGGATGCTTGGAATGCCCTCCCGCGGGAGGTGGTGGAAATGAAAACGGTAACGGAGTTCAAACATGCGTGGGATAAACATAGAGGAATCCTGTTCAGAAGGAATGGATCCTCAGAATCTTAGACGAGATTGGGTGGCAGAGCCAGCAGTGGGAGGCAGGGCTGGTGGTTGGGAGGCAGGGGTAGTGCTGGGCAGACTTCTACGGTCTGTGCCCTGAAAATGACAGATACAAATCAAGGTAAGGTACACACAGAAAAGTGGCACATATGAGTTTATCTTGTTGGGCAGACTGGATGGATCATGCAGGTCTTTTTCTGTCATCATCTATTATGTTACTATCAGGCTTATTTTAAAACATGATCGCCGGGCATCTTCCGACATAAATCGGGAGATGGCTGGTAATCTGTCAAAAGTGGTGAAATCAGTATAATCGGAAGCTGCTTTTTTGACACCATCGCCGCTTTCCCGTCGCCGAGCCGGCGAAACTTCAAGGGAGCATGTCGGCGTCGTAGCGAAGGCGGGACATGGGCAGGCATGGGCGTGGCTACCAGATGGCCGGCTTTCGCGGATAATGGAAAAAAAGTGGCGTCAATCAGTATTTCGCCGGGTTTACTTAGTCCTTTTATTTTCACGACCAAGCCTCAAAAAGGTGCCCCAACTCACCAGATGACCACCGGAGGGAATGGGGGATGACCTTCCCATACTCCCCCAGTGGTCACCAACCCCCTCCCACACTAAAAAATAAATAAATAAAAACGTTTTTTGCCAGCCTGTATGCCAGCCTCAAATGTCATATCCAGGTCCCTGACAGCAGTATGCAAGTCCCTGGAGCAATTTTTAATGGGTGCAGTGCACTTCAGGCAGGCAGACCCATGTCCATCCCCCCCCTACCTGTTACACTTGTGGTGCTAAGTGTTGAGCCCTCCAACCCCCCCCCAAAACCCACTGTACCCACATGTAGGTGCCCCCCTTCACCCAGAAGGGCTATGGTAGTGGTGTAGAGTTGTGGAGAGTGGGTTTGGGAGGGATTTGGGGGGGCTCAGCACCCAAGGTAAGGGAGCTTTGCACCTGAGAGTTATTTGTGTATTTTTTTAAATTTTTAGAAGTGCCCCCTAGGGTGCCCGGTTGGTGTCCTGGCATGTCATGGGGACCAGTGCACTACAAATGCTGGCTTCTCCCACAACCAAATGCCTTGGATGTAGCCGGGGTTGAGATGGCCGCTTTTAGTTTCCATTATCGCTGAAAAACAAAACCGGCCATCTCAAACCCAGCGAACTCTGGCATTTGGCCGGGCCAAACCGTATTATCCCAAAAAACAACAAGGCAAGCGATCTGCAAAATCCAATATGGAAAAAGAAGCCAGCAGATCAATATAACATCAGAAGGTTTTATTGAAGGTACCGCATGTAAACAAATTGCCCGACACAGGCCGTGTTTCGCCCACCAAGGGCTGCGTCAGGGGCTAATTTGAAACCTTCTGAAAGGAGCAACTCTAAAAACGGAAAACTTGTGGTGTATAATAGATTGGAAAAAACCAGCGCATACAGCAGATGCCTAAAATAATGTGACTCTTTCCGTTTTTAGAGTTGCTCCTTTCAGAAGGTTTCAAATTAGCCCCTGATGCAGCCCTTGGTGGGCGAAACATGGCCTGTGTCGGGCAATTTGTTTACATGCAGTATCTTCAATAAAATCTTTCTGATGTTATATTGATCTACTGGCTTCTTTTTCCAAACCGTATTATCTAAAGAAAAGATGGCCGGCCATCTTTTTCGATAATACGGTTCGGCCAGCTGTTTGCGGCGCTGCCAAAATAGATCGCCGGCAATCTATTTCGCCGGCGCCGTTCAATTATTCCCCTCTATGTTACTATGTAAGTGATGAGGAATAAAACTGCTGCCCTCTTACCGATGGTGGAAAGGGATGCACCACATTGGCTTGCAAGAGGGAAGAGAATTCCTTTTTAAGCAATTCCTGATGCTGAGAGTTTAATTTTGATGCTCTCAGTGGGCAATTTGGAGGAATGGTCTCTAACTGAAAATGATAACCTTCCAGGACTATGTTGAGAACCTACCAGTCTGAGGTTATAAGGGACCACCTTGCTGTGAAAAATTTCAGCCTCCCTCCTATTGGAAGGTCTTCCAGGGTAGCTACACTGATTGAAATTATGATGTGCTGGAGAAAGTCAAAATCTCAATCCCAAATGCTGCTTGATCAGTGGCAGCCTTTTGCACCTTGTCTCTGAAGAGACTCTCTCCAGGACATAGCACGTCATGTCAACATGCTTCTCCTGCACTTCTGGCTTGAGGTCAAGGCCCGCAAGTAAGCGAGTCTGTGAGCACTAATTCCCGTTGTGGAGGCTCTCGATGCCATATCAAAAATATAAGTTGCATGGACCATGCATTTCCATACTCCTTTACTTCAGCTATTAGCTCACACAGCTCAGAATGTCATTGAACTCCACAACACAGCACATTATCTTCCACAAATACATACACACGAAGAGCTGGTAGGATGTTGGGTGGAGCACAAACATAGAATCCTGAAAAAAATTATTTTTAAGAGATTCCAGTGCCCTCACCTTTCTCCCTGGGGCACCAAAGAATGAGTCTTCAAATTACTGGCTCGTTTGAGATTGGATTCAACCACCACAGTATGGCGAGGAAGCTGCAGGTTCTTGAATCCCAAAACCTTCCTCATTCTGTACATAAAGTCAACCTTCTTGTTGAGAGGTTGTACAAAAAAGGGTGTCCCACATTCTCATCTGTGCATCCTTCAGGATTCTGTAAAATGGCACTGTCACTACCTCCTTAGGGGCAGCTTAAGGAATTGAATGATATCCAGAATTTCCTGCCATGAGCTCGTCCTCTGTCTCTAAAGAAAGTAGAAAGGCCTTAGCTATCTCCAGAGCACACTCAGTAAATGAGAGCTCCTCCAGAGGAGATTTCTGCCTCTCATGTGGTGGGAAGGGATCCAAAGGGAGTCCAGTAAACTCCTCCACCAAGAAGGCTCCTGACTCCTCTTCAGAAACCCAGGAGCACTCTGAGTCAGATTCATAAAAGTATTCCACAGGAGATGTTTGAGTATTTGCCTGTCTTGAATGAGTGAACTCCTAGTTAGCCCTGGGAAAGCATCCTCTCCTGATGGACTGGAGATTGATATCAGTACAGTCTGCTTCAACTGTGAGCCCCTTCAAGGTCTTGGTTTTGATATGTTTCTTGCAGGTGGTGAATGGATCTTGAGTATCGTCTGGATGACCTCAAGCCTCAACATCAAAACCGTTGATGCCGCAGCTTTGCATCAAGAAAAGAAGCATTTCATGCAATTTTTGAACGTCTTTATAAGCTGCTTCTTGAGAGCTGCCATCATCACAGGCAGGGCTATTATAGTCATAGTGACCACATCCTCCTGAGTCACTTGGAGTGTATCGGAAACAAGATCTCAGCTCACTGGAGGCTGTCATGTTCCGTCCAATACCACCAAGGATTAGCAACCCTCTAAGTGGGGCCACTTTGAGGACACCAGTGATCTCAGTGCCTTGGTGTTCTTGGCACTGCACTTTGAAGAGGCCAGATGCAAGTGCACTCTGGCCTCCACCTAACATCTGGCATCCTTGTTCCTTGGCGCCGAGGACAAGGGCAAATCCTTCCTTTTACTCAGAAGGGAATCAGATGATGTACAATCCTGATGGCATCTACTGATGCTCAATGTTAAGTGTGATTGAGACATTCTTAATGCTGATACATCCCAGTATCTAATTCAGTTCCAGGAGCCATGCAGACTGATGCTTCAGATGCTGGTATAGGGACTGGTCTTATCGGCACCAAAAATTCATTTGCCCTGCTTTTCATGGCCACAAATTACTCTATTTGTCATCTTTGAACACAGAACATAAACATAATGAGAGTGATCATAGTCAGGTGCAAGGCACTGAAGTCACTATGAATGGATATCTTTGATGGATATGGTCCTGCCTCTGGGACATGTCCAGAAAAATAGTCACAGCAAAATCAAATGACTTGTTTTTGATAAATAAATCCAACCAAATGCTCAAGGCCTATTTCTGCTTTGGCTTAAGTTGGCACTCAAAAAGAAAGCAGGAACAATGAGAAGTGGAGATCACAGAAATGATGAATAAAGCAGTTATGTATAAGTGGTTTTATTCTTGCAGTACATGAAGGCAAATAACATGAAAAATAAAGATTCCATTCTTGTGACTGGAAGATCCATATTCAAAATGATTACTGAGGTCTCTAGCAAGGTGCAATTCATCAGGTTCTAATAAAATTTGACAAGTAACCAGTTAAGGTAAGGGTTCTTCAGCTTGGAAAAGAGACGACTGAAGGAAATACAACTGAGGTCTACAAAATCCTGAGTGGTGTAAACGAGTAGAAGTGAATCAATTTTTTACTCTTTCAAGAAGTACAAAGACTAGGGGACGCTCAATGAAGTTACATGGAGATATTTTTAAAACAAACAGGAGGAAATATTTTTTGACTCAATGAATAGTTAAGCTCTGGAACTTGTTATAGGAGGATGTGGTAATAGCAGTTAGCATATATGAGTTTAAAAAAGGTTCGTACAAGTTTCTGGAGGTAAAGTCTATAGTCTGCTATTGAGATAGAAATGGCTGCTTACCCTGGGATTGGTAGCATGGAATATTGCTACTATTTGGATCTCTGCCAGGTACTTGTGACCTGGATTGGCCACTATTGGAAACAGGATACTGGGCTACTGTCAGGTTCTCAAGGGTAGTCTGGAATCATGAGCCCTTGGGCTGCTGACGAGGAGCGGCAGCAGCAGGCAAAACCCTCCAACTGGACTGGAGTGGAAGCTGTAGGCAGGCGAGGCAGGAATAAGCAGAACCAGAATGGACTTGGCTTGGCAGGGACCAGAATCAGGAAACAAAAGCAGGATTCAGGAACTAGCGTGACTGGAACAGGACTTCACCTGCGCTTGACCGCCGTTCCCTAGGGGTTGAGCCCCTAGGTGCGGGCAGCCAGCAGGACTTACTGGACCGAGTGGGGAGAAACAAGCTAGACTAGACAGGGTTCAAGATACAGTGTCTCAAACAGACAGAATACAGACACAAGCTTGGCTAGAACAGGATTCAAGATACAGGATCTCAAACAGACAGGATACAAGATACACAAACAAAAGGGAAAGGAAGCCAAAAGCAGACAGGGAAGGAGCAATTGGCTGGATTCAAGACAGGATTCAAGAGACTCAAACAGGCAAGACAGACTAGGAACACTAACTAAGAAACAAGGCAAGACAAGGCAGAAATGCACAAACACCAACCTGGACCTTTGGTGTTGCAAAGGCCAAGCAAAACGTTTCCAGGTTGTTAATAAAGCCCATCAGTAGCTGAGGCTCAGCTGCAGCAATCTCAAGGCAGCTAAGGGTGAGGCTAGCTGCCAAACATCAAACCAAGTCTGGAGGGCTAGAATATCTGGACTGGACCGAACCGGAAAGAAAGTCTGGAATGTATAGGGAGACAGCAAGACAGTCCACGGCAGCCACCAGCTCCGGCCACCAGATGGCGAGGCAAGCACAGCCAAGGAAAACAGTCACAATCGTGACAGCTACATGGACCATTTGTCTGACCCAGTATGGCTATTCTTATGTTCTTAACCTCTTTGCTGTCCAAACCTTATCCGAGCATTTACCCATTTAGTACACTAAATATTGCTGCTAAGCGAGTAAATGCAACTCTGCCCAGGTCTTACTCCTGAACTGCTTCGGTCTGTCTGGATTTCCAGCAGCATTATTCAGATAGTGCACTGAAAATCTGCGTATGAATCCAGTGAGTGGAACTTGTTGGGTAGGAACAGTTTCTACCTGGAAAAGTCCTGCTGAATATCAACTCCTAGGTTTCTCCAATTAAATTAACCCCCATGTTTCAATAATAGGGTCCTGGCAACCCCAACATAATATCCCAATTCTAGAATACTTACTTTTCCATGAGATATAAAAGTTAATCAAACTAATCATCAATTTCATTCTACTACTAATCCATATAAGTATAGAATGTATTACTGTTACACTTATCTGAAATATCACCAACAAAGGAATACACTTGAGTTTCTACTCAAGTATCAAGCCACTGACCATATTTTTCCCTTACAGAAGCTAATTAACAAGTGGGTAAATAATTCGAACTCATGGAAAATATTTACAACTTTTATTGACTTTAATAAAGCATTTGACCCAAAATCTGCTACAAAGTAGAATGAGGGAAAACACATGATATAATAAAGTCAACATAGTCATCAATCAAGTGTAAGATAAAGATAACCATGTGTACAGATAGCTTCGGGTAAGAACAAGGTGTGACACAGTAATGTGAACTCAACCCTACCGTTTAATATATATCCTATATCAGAGACACTAGCCTGAGGGCCAGTATGTTCTATAAATGTTCAAGGACTGTAAACACATAATAGAAAACAAATTTAAAAAGTATCTCAAGGTGTAATTTAGACAAGCTACTTCTTGTCAGATCGAACTTACTGTACCTATATCATGTCACAAAAATGTCTGTCTACTCTACTCACCCCCAGCAACACTGCCCTGAGTGAACTGTGACATGTCAAATCTAGAAATCAAGCAGGATCAGACCTGACTAGTATTTGGATTGGAAAAAACAACAAGGCAAACGATCTGCAAAATCCAATATGGGAAAGAAAGCCAGCAGATCAATGTCACAACAAAAAGATTTTATTGAAGATACCGTGTATGAACAAATCGCTTTTGTTGTGACATTGATCTGCTGGCTTTCTTTCCCATATAGTATTTGGATTGGAAATCTCCTAGGAAGTCTATATTCTATGGGACTGTAAAAGAAAATGGTAAATCACTGAAGTAGCTTGTCATGAAATTCATGGATCATAAAACATTTCCTCGTACAAAGGGCAATTTTTCAAAGGCATTTCTGCACAAAAAAGCAGCATTTTATCTGTAGAAGCAGAGTTTTCGAAAATCACCCATCACACATGGAATAGGAAAAGGAAAAGAGGAAGATGCTAGACAAGGGAAAAGGATAGGGAGAGAAAAGAGAGGAAGATACTGGATTCCGAGTGGAGAGAGAAAGAGAGAGAGAGAGAGAGAGAGAGAGAGAGAGAGAGAGAGAGAGATGCTGGACATGGAGGGGAGAGAGAGAGAGAGATGCTGGACATATGGATGACACTGAGAGAGGGAGATGCTGGAAATAGGGAAAGTGATGGGGGATAGGGAGAAAGAGGGTAACACTGGTCAGAGAAAGCAAGAGAGGGAAGATCATAGGTGGAGATGAGTGAGGGGGAGATTCTGGACAGAGGAAGAGAGAGGGGTTGAGATGCTGTACTGTTCCACTTTTTGCTGCTTCATTTGGTTTACTGAGGAATTGTCATTTAAGTCTTGCTTACGCTTTATTTTTTTCCTTTTAACTGCATCAGATGTAATATAGTAAAAGTAGTAAAAATTGGTGAAATTATTACTTTGGTAAAAGTAAAAGTTTTCTGTACTTCTTAACAAGTAAAAGTGACAAATCCTTTACTTAAGTACTTAAGTACAGTAATTAGTTACTTTTACTTAGTTACTATACAACACAGATCATAGATAGACTCCCAAGGTGAACCCTAGCATCAGGTAACTATGATTATTCTTCCTAATGTGCATCACTTTGCACTTGTCCACATTTGCACTTGTCTACATTAAATGTCATCTGCCATTTGGATGACCAGTCTTCCAGTTTTCTAAGGTCTTCCTGCAATTTTTCACAATCCGCATGTGTTTTGACAACTTTGAATAGTTTTGTGTCACATGCTGTCACACTCTGTTACACTTAGGGTTACCATATGGCTCCAGAAAAAGGAGGACGGATTGAGCCAGCCGGGTTTTACTTCCATTGCTTTCCATTGAAAGCAATGGAAGTAAAACCCGGCTGGCTCAATTACTTCCATTGAAAGCAATGGAAGTAAAACCCAGCTGGCTCAATCCGTCCTCCTTTTTCTGGAGCCATATGGTAACCCTAGTTACACTCCTACCTGGCTGCTCCTGGCGGCGGCCATCTTGGAAGGTTCAATTGAGGGGCGGCCATCTTGAGAGGTGCATTTGATCAGTTCCTGAAGAATGGCCATCTTGAGTAGAGCATCTACATCAGTTCCTGAGGGGCAGCCATCTTGAGAGGCTTATTCCTATGGGCGTGCCCAATGAGGTTCCTTGCCCGTCAGCTGTGGCAGGGATCTCCTGATGAGAGGCCTATTTAAGAACTAAACACGGTCATCAGTTTGCTTCAGCTTCTATTGTAGAGGTCGCGGTCCACGTCTGTGTTTCACAGCCGGCTATCCTGTGTTCCTGTGCTTCGACCATTGGATTGTATCTCGACTACCTGCTGTGTTGCCGCCTGCCTCGACTCCGGACTGTTCCTCGACCATCCGCTGTGTGGCTGTTTCCCTAGTTCCTGGACTGTGCCTGCTCTCCCGCCTGCCTGGTCAGTGGCTGTTCAACCCCGCCGGTTGCGGAAGTCCTGGTTGCCGCCTGCACCTGGGGGCTCAACTCCCGTGGAATGGCGGTCACTTCCCAGGTGAAGCTAGGGGTTGTCTGGCTGCCTGACCGAGTGCAGTGTCACTCCATCTACGCCGTGCTCTGTCAGGGCACAAGGGCTCACTACTCCAGTCGTAACACATGCACATATAATCACCTCACTTGTCATTTTCAGATCATTTATAACTATGCTAAATAATACCAGTCCCAGTACAAATCCCTGTGGCACTCCACTATTCACCCTCTTCAACAGAGAGAAATGGCTGTTTAACCTTACTCGCTGTTCTCTGTCCAATAACCAATTTCTAATTCACAGAAGGACAATGCCTCCTATCCCATTACTTTTTAATTTTCTCAGGAGTCTCTCATGAGGAACTTTGTCAAAAGCTTTCTGAAAATCTAGATACACTATATCAACTGGCTCACCTTTATCCATATGTTTATCCATGCTTTCAAAGAAATGAAATAAATTGGTGAGGCAAGACTTCCCTTGGCTGAACCCATGCTGACTCTGTCCCATTAAATCATGTTTGTTTATATGTTCTGTAATTTTATTTCTTCTGTAATTTTATTTCTTTGTAATAGTTTCCACTATTTTGCCATGCACTGATGGCAGGTTTACCTGTCTGTAATTTCTCCAGCATTTCTTCTCTCCCCCTTCTATCCAGCATCTCTTCTCTCTTTCGCTCTCCTTGTATGCAATGTCTTCTCTCCCTCTCTCTTTTCTCCATTCCAACTAGCATTTCATCTTTTTTACTCTCCTTTCCATCTGTCTCTTTTCTTCCTCCACCCCCCCCCCCCCCCTTTTCCTGTGTCCAGGATCATATTTCTGTCTCCCTGGAACTTTGATACAAGATAATTTGTCCACATCTTACCAAAATGTTTAGTGCATATTACAATAAAGCAATGCCAAATCTCTCCTCTGACCCTATCCAACCCCAGCATCTGAGCAGCAGCAGTAGCAACAAAAAGAAAAAATGAGTGGGGTTGATGCATCTATATGCACTGCTGCTGGCTTTACTGGTGTGCTGTCTTTGAAACAGGAAGTCTTTGTCAGAAGGATTGGCACTGGTAGAACTAGCAGCAGTTCAAGTAGAGGAAGTGGCCCTACCTCTCTTTCCTGTTTTGTGTTGCTTCTGCTGCTGGTCCTGGGAAGCAGCAGCTGCAGAGGATCGAGGGATGGGGAAACAGATGATGCTAGGAATCAGTTGTTAAATTGCAAGAGGATTGTGAAAAACTACAAGAGGACCTTATGAGACTTGGAGACTAGCCGCCTTATTTTCGAAAGTGATGGGCGCTCAGATTTCGACCCAAAAGGCATATAGATGTCTCCATGAGCAAAGGGCGTCCAAACCTAATAATCGAAACAGGACTTTCAGTGCGCTCTCAGCGCGTGAACGCCCAGCTACAGACGCCCTAACAAGGGGCATGTCGGGGGCGGCGTTACAAGATGGCCGCCTCCAACGTATAACGGATAGTGAAATGGTTTTGCATGGGCGGTAACATGGGCGTCATGGTTAGACCCAAAATAAAAGCGACCAGAGTAAGGGGGAAATTGTCTTTAGACCCATTAGCGATTGTGTGGAGTTGGAGAGTGGCGAGATCGTTGTTGGGAGAGCTGAATTGTTGGTTGCAGAGAAAGCTGAGTGTGTTGAGTACCTGTTACCTTTGTCTGTGTGCCCTAGTCGGAACGTTTTCACCCTCACCTGCCTCGTGTGTGTTTTACCTGTTCACCTTTCCCTACCCCTTCTAGCCCCCAACCCAGATACCGCTACTCCTTCCTCTATCAGCCTTCCCCTCACCATTCACTGTTCCCATGTTTATATTGTATTCCCTTTCCTCCATTTGTCTCTTTCTTCCCTGTACTGCTGCAGCTGTGTGTGTGAACACAGTCATTTCGTGTTTGGCTGAGTGGCCAGAGGGTGTGGTGGGAGTGAGCTTCTGTGTGGTGCTGTTGTGACTACTACTACTTGCACTGGTGGGGAAATGGAGGCACTAAATTCACTGGCGGCTTGCATGTTGGAGGAAGAAGCCACACACCGCAGGAGGTACTCACGGCCCCGAGTGTTCAGGGCCCGCACCACTTTCCTAGACCTCACTGACCAGCAGTGTCTGACAAGGTACCGTTTCGATAGGGCTACCATTCAGCAGCTTTGTGAGCAGCTCCAACCCCTCCTTCAGCCCAGGACCCGTAGGAATAACCCCATCCCTGTCCACCTCAAAATCACTGCATCTCTCTCTGTTCTGGCCACTGGGAGTTTCCAGTCTGTATTACAGGTCTCACCCAGGCTTCTATTTCAAACTGTCTCACCCAGTTCCTGGATGCTTTCCTTACCCACACCTCTCACTACATCACTGCATTGACCTGCACACATGTTGCATTGAGACACCCCCCCCCCCCCCCCCCCCCCCGGGCACGAGGGGCTACTTACAGAAGCCAAAAAGCATTTCACTCGATGAACATGCAAGTGGTGTGTGATGCCCAGGGGGAGATCATAGATGTGTGTGCTCGTTACCCTGGTTTGACCCATGATGCATATGTACTGCAGCACTCAGTCATCTTCCGGAGGTTTGAGCAAGGGGAGATCACCGGTGGATGGCTACTAGGTAAGTGCAGCATGGATCTACCCAAACTATACCTCCTCCACTGGGCAACCCTCAGCACTGTCTTCCTCCAGCTCACTCCACAACCCACTATTCTCACCCCCCCCCCCCTCCACAAGGTACCCGCTCCAAACAATACACACTCATCTTTCACATTCTGCTTCTCCCCAAAGGTGACCGAGGCTACCCACAGAGGACTTGGCTCATGATCCCCGAGTTGCACCCACAACCAGGGTCAGAAGAGACATACAACACCAGACATCAGAGCACCCGTGGGATCATTGAGCGGACCTTTGGGCTACTGAAGAACCGTTTCTGCTGTCTGGACCATTCTGGAGGGGAGCTCCTGTACAGCCCCCAAAAGGTGGCCAAGATCTTCGTAGCCTGCTGCATGCCACAGCCACCAGAGGAGCAGGCCCCAGATGAGCAGGATCTCATCCCTCCACCTCCCGCCCACAGAGCAGAGCTCACTACTCACCAGCTGGGGGTCAGAGCCAGAAAAAAACTCATTGAGACAAAGTTTCTGTGAGAGTAAGTTGACATTTATTTCTATCAATCACAAAAGTATTTACATAACACCACCACCGCCCCACCTCCCCTCCCACCAACCCTCACCCTCCAGCATATCCCATCACTTTCCCCGTCCCCTCCTATCCCTCCCACTGTGTCCTTTGCAGCTGGTGCTGCAGGGAATGTCTGTTCAGACTCCTCTGATGGGCTGCTCCCACTGTCCCTCCTGTCTCCACACAGCAGCCTGCTGCCTCGGCTGCCCTGTGAAGTACGGCCACCTTGTGGGCTGTAACCTGGGCACAGGACCCAGAAGGGGAGCTGGTGTGGTGGGTGCTGCACCAACGGCTGGGGGAGGCCACTCCTCTTAGCCAGTGGTTGCTGGCTACTGGAGGAAGTGGACGCCAGTTCTTGGTGCTGCATCACGGCTGGAGTAGGTGCTGTGAGGGCAGGGCGCAGGCCCTCGATGCTATGCTCCAGCCGTTGGAGTTGCTGGAGCATAGCGTGTTGGGCCTGGAGCACTTCCTGGTGGGCTTCCCGCTGTGCCTGGAGCCCTTCCTGGTGGGCTTCCCGCTGCAGCTGTAATTTCTGGCGCCGGTACTCCTCCATGTGCACATTGTGCCGCAGCAATTGAGTGGCCATGCGCAGTAGTTGCCTTCTCTGGCTGGATGGCCTCTGGCGAGGAGGTGCCTCCCTTTCTGCATCCTGTTCATCAGCAAAAGCTACAGGTGGTGGAGGTACAGCCTCTACTGCTGCTGCAGGTGGTGGAGGTTGAGCCTCTACTGCTGCTGCAGGTGGTGGAGGTAGAGCCTCTGCTGCTGCTGCTGCTGCTGCTGCAGGTGGTGGAGGTTGAGCCTCTACTGCTGCTGTACTGCTTTGCTGGGACTGCAGGCCACTAGGGCCAGCCTCATCAGAGTCATCACCTGTATAGCACAAGGGGAGGAAGTGTGTTGGTGAAAATAACCCACTTTTGTCATTCTGCATTCATATAAATTGCCCCACACTTGATGACCCAGCAAACAGATGGTGAGGAGGAATGGGATTGGCACAGATGTGAAAGAGAGCCCCACAGGCAGCTGGGTAGAGGTGGTGGACAGAGAGCCAAGAGAAGGACACCGCTCACAAATTGTGGACAAGCTGTTTGTTGTATATTTGTTAAAGTGAAGGATGTTTGAGCATGTCTTGTTTTACTACTGACTTGCTAGACTGCCTAGAACTGCTTTATGAACCAGGTTACTGGCTCCTTAAGTTTCATGCATGTGGCCCACAGTGACTAGAGCACAGAGGTGTGGGAAGGAAATATGCAGAGTTTGGTGATGGGAAAAGAGGAGGGAGTAGGGAAGGGCCCCAAAGCTGTGAAACAGTGGTAACCTACACACACTACTACTACCACTAATCAAATAGAGCTTACAATCTAATTAAGAGAGACAGACAGGACAAGTAAGAGGTAAGGGAATTACTAAAGTGGGGATAGTGAGTAAGGGTACTGAGCAAGTGAGTAGTGGTTAGGAGGTAAACACAGCATCATAAAGGTGGGCTTTTAGTCTAGATATGAAGACAGTCAGAGACACACATTGCTAAAACTCCTCCCCCCACCTCCTTCCTCCTGCCCCCCACTCCCCACCTCCCTCCTCCTGCCCCCCACTTGTATAACACATAGTGCAACACAACAAATACCCCAGCTTCATAATGGTCAACCTACCTGAGCCCTCAAGCTGTGCAGAGGTGTCAAGGGACCCAATCCCGTGGATGCCCTCCTGGGGTAAGAGGCCGTGAATCATGCACTCCACAGGGGTGAGGTTTGCTGTGTCATCTGCTAGGGGTTGCCACCAGCCTTCCTCCTCACATCCCGCTTCAGCTTGCACCACTTGCGTTTGCAGTCTTCGACGTCTCTCCCACAATGGAAGACTGCATTCAGCCGGTCCCTTACCGCCTCCCATTTGCGCTGCTTTGTAGTTGCAGCCAGCCTCTGGCCTGTGGGAGTGAAGAGATTGCTGTGTCTTCGTTCGATCTCCTGCACCAGTAGCTCGACTTCACCATCACTGAAATTACCCTTCCGTGTCAGGGGCTGGCGTGGCGGCATTGTACCAATGGGTTTCGAAAATACGGAGAGGGGCGTCTAAATAGTCGCCAGGAACGCCATGTAGGAACGGGATAGGCGGGCCTTAGATGGGCGGACTAATTTCGATTATGCACAAAATTCCTAAACGTCTCCAGCTGCTCTAGCGATTTGGGCGGCGTGATTTTGATTATGGGTAGAGAACTATGAGCGTCCCCAGATGCATTCCCTTTATTGATGGCCCTTTAAAACGGCATTCTCTGTGCTTGCACCTTTGCGTTTTTTCTTTACATTATTTCAAAGTGTTTTAGCTTCACTTATAGTAACCTTTGTTTTTGGCACTGTATGCTTTTGTACAACTGTTTATTTTGGGGGGTTGTTATTTGTGGTTGCCCTCAGCCAGCACCACTTCCGCTTCCAGTCTTCCACATCCCTTGAGCCTCCCTTACTGTCTCCCATTCTCTCTGCCTGGTTGTAGCAGCCAGTCTGTGGGAGTGAAGAGATTGGTACAATGGCACCAAAGCAAGCACCCACCGGTAAGGGTCATTTGACTGAGCCGCAAATCGAGCTACAGGTGCAGGAGATAGAAAGAAGACACACCAATAATGTACACAGTCTTGAAACACAAGTTCAAGGTAAGCTCATACTTCTCAGCAACCTCTTCTCTTTCTGCTCATGATCAAGGACTCTCCATTCACTGTATGTACTCTGCATTCAATTCTGACCTCTATTTTCACCAGGTTGCTGGTTGTTATGCAGTGGTTGGAGCAGTGATGGTTGGAGACCATCAGGGCTGTACTGTGTGGTTTTGCCGTAGGTCCTCAATGCTGTGCTGCAGGCGTTGGAGCTGCTGTACTGCTTCCTGGTAGGTTCCATCCTTCACTATGTGGTGAACCCCAGTCCCCATTTATAACGTGCCCACCCATTTTCAAGGTTGCTGGGAGGGGCAGGGGGAATAATATGCAATGAATGTCTTTACCACATTATTGAACACAGTCCTACAATCCTCCATAGTTATGGGACATCAACATTTCTAAAATGTAGCCTGCACACTATTTTCAAGGTGGCCACAGGTACTGCCTACTGAGCCCTTAAGTCATGGTGAGGGAGAGGGTTTGTGGTTACAGTTCCTAACCCAAATTACCTGCAGGTAGCTAAACCTGGTGGCTGCAGTAGCCTAGTGGTTAGAGCACTGGTCTTGTAATCCAAAGGTTGCCAGTTCAAACCCCACTGCTGCTCATTGGGATCTTGGCCAAGTCACTTATCCCCAAAAGCCTCAGGTACAAACTGGGACTGAGAAATATCCAGAACACCTGAATGTTACTCACCTTGAGCTACTACTGAGCAAGCTGTAATCTAAATAACTAGAAACATATATATTTATGTGCCCTTATATTGCAATTGTGATGAAGTAAACATCCATCTAATGCTTTTACCATTGTTCTCCCTTTTCTATTCAGCACTATATACCATTCCTCAATGTGAAAAGATGACCCAGCTGTTTGTAGCTCCTTCATGGTCCCCACCAATGTGGTGTGGTTGTGGGTAAGGGTGTCTTGTGATCATAGAGCAAACATCGTTTATGCGCTACCTAGGTTATCTGCAAGTTTCTACTTGGCAGATCAATAGAGCTAGACAACAAATCTATTATTTACACCACTCTGTGCTGTGGGCCTCTATGGTAAGGGGGGAGAGAGGCTGGATAGCCATTTCTGTTCCTCAACAGAAATGGCCACCCAGCCTCCCCCCCCCCTGCACATACAGCCATGCAGGTTGGAATGAACAGGTGGCCTTCTGTATGGCCACACTTATCACAGATATGTACCAAATTTTCTCTTTCACAGTTCACATTTCATGCAATCCATATTGCTGCCTCCTCTCACATCAACACCAGCATTTGATAATATGTAATGCAGAAGGTAGAGACACACACACCCTGTTATATCAAACATATAAAACTTATATTTAAGCAAAACTGTGTAGAAATTCCCCCCACCCACCCCCAAAGTATTTCAAGGGTGGCCACGCCCTCTTTGCAATGCCCTTTGTAGCAGGGTAATGAGCAGCACCAAAAGCACCCTCAGTGGCCTGTGGAGCTGCTCATTACCCTGCCTTATGACTGCGACTCCTGCAGCAACTGGTTCTGGCCATCTACCAGCTGCTGCAGGAGGCGCAGGGCTGGGGCGGGGGCTGGAGCTGGGGATGGAGCTGGGGAAGAGGATGGGTCAGGGGATGGGGCTCAGGAAGGGGATGGGGGTGGAGATGGGGAAGGGGATGGGGCTGCAGGTGGTGGGGCCTCCTGTGGCACAGCCTCCTCTATCACAGCCTCCTCCTCAACCTCCTCCTGGCCCTCCTCAGCCACCTTCTCCTCCTGCTGCTGCTGGCGCCCTGTGTATGTAAAAGGATTGTGGTTGAGAGCAGCACATCCAACATGGCTTGCATAGTGCAGGAGCTGGGTGGCCTGAGGCGGGGGATGGGGAAAGGTGTGGTGACCCCTAGGCTATACCCATGGGGTGTGAGATGCATGAGATGACATGACAGGGAACCTTGGAAGCTGGTCTGACACAGAACACACAGGATAGGATATGTTGGCAGACCACACTCATTGGTCACCAGCATGTTTGCATTATGATTTGTGACTAGGGTTGGATGACCTGTTTTTGTTCTTTGTATTGTTTGGGGGGGAGGGGGGTTAGCACATAACTTTAATATGAGGCAATGACATCCACTAAGAGTAGGACCTCAGGCAGGACTACCAGGAACCAGTACCCACCCTCCCCAGAAAGGGGATACAGAAGTGAGGCTTGTCATCTCATTCATCTCAGAGGAGGTTACTTGGAAGTTGCAGCCACACTCATGGGAGGGCAGCTGCAACCTCAGGCGTTGATCTAGGACAGAGGTGTTATGACTTACTAGTTGCCTATTAGCCACATGGGAACTGATATTGTACTGGACACTTGCATTATTACATAACGACATTTACACATGAGTACAGGTGTCCTGTTTTTAATACGTACGTCGAGCCCTCATACGCCGTCGCACTGCCCTGATTATTTCAGGGCTCTTCCGCCTCACTCGCCGGAACCTCCTCAGGAGGGACTCCAGGTCCCTGTGAATCCCGAATCTTCTACAAGATATGTTTGTACAGCAGGAGTCAGGGGATGGGCCCTTCTTGCCTTCAGCACACAACATTTGGCAATCAAATAGCACAGGCGCACAACACTGATTTTGGGGGGGGGGGGGGGGCATTACATCAGTACAGGTGATGTCATTGAGGTGGCCATGAGGCCAGAGTACCGTTTCTATACATTATTGTAGGGATGTGGGAATGGTTTTCCTTTCTAGTACATACATTTTAGTAATGATTGTGCATGTACACATATTATTCATTATCCTTGAATGCAGACTCAAGTTACTGCTTACATTGATGACGGAGCTCTTATATGTGTAGCTACAGGAGGGGGACCTGATAGCCATGGGGGGGGGGGGGGGGGGGGAAGCAAACACTTACCTTTCCAGCTGTCCCTGATGTGGGACCAGGCTCTAATGGAGTCTATCCTAGGGGGCAGGTGGTGGGGTGGAGAAAGAGCCTGTGGCGGTTCCTGAGGCACAGTTGCATGAGCAGCAGACTCTCTCCCTCACTGTAGTTGGGCTCTCTATGGAGCTCCTGTTTCTCAGTAAATAACCGATAGCAAACATGGCATCGCCTTATATGGACGGCTATGCGTGAGGGACGTGCTTTCGTGCACGTCTATAAATGGATCAGCATCCCATATATGGACGCGTGAGCACGTGGACGCTGTAAACATAGACGTCCGTGACATGCATGAATGGTTGTCATGTGTGTGGGCCCTTATTTTAATGATGTGTGTGGTGTTTTCCTTATATAGATTGTAAGCTCTTTGAGCAGGGACTGTCTTTCTTCTATGTTTGTGCAGCGCTGCGTACGCCTTGTAGCGCTATAGAAATGCTAAATAGTAGTAGTAGTAGTAGTAATATAGATCAGTATGAAGAATGCGAACCTCATCAGATATACCCAATATGCATATCGCTGAATGTTCCGCAAGTACAGTGCATGCAGTTCCGGACATCCAGATACGGGAAATATGAGGAACATTCGGTGGGCCTGCATGATCCTTCGGCAGTACTATGAGGAACACGTCCTTGTTTCCTGTATTTGACGCTTCTCATATTTCCTGTACCTGGATGTCCAGAACTGCATGCACTGTACTTGCGGGACAACTAGGTACATTCTTTTTACTATAGTTTGTGCGGGCCAGATTTGGTCGTTTCCAACTGCAATAATCGAATGTCTAAGGGCGCCCTTTTTACTACCCTTTGTCCGGCCGTTATTTGGCTGTTTTGAACTGCGATAATCGAATGTCTAAGGACGTCCATATTAGTTTTCGATTATACCTACCTGATTTTGCAAGACTTCGCAAGGGCGTCCTAATTCATACTTGGATGACCTTTCGATTATGCCCCTCTAGGCATCCAAATGGCAGACGGTGTTTAATGTGAGCAAGTGCAAAGTGATGCATGTGAGAAAGAGGAACCTGAACTATAGTTATGTGATGCAAGGTTCCACATAAGGAATCACTGACCAGTAAAGGGATCTACGTGTCATCGTTGAAACGTTGAAACCCTCTGATCTTGTGCGGTGGTGGCTAAGAAAGTAAATAGAATGTTAGGTATTATTAGGAAAGGAATGGAAAACAAAAATGAGGACATTATAATGCCTTTGTATCACTCCATGGTGCGACTGCACCTCAAATATTGTATGCAATTTTGGTTACCACATCTAAAAAAAGATATAGCGAAATTAGAAAAGGTATAGAGAAGGGCAACGAAAATGATAAAGGGGATGGGACGACTTTCTTCAGCTTGGAGAAAAGATGTCTGATGGAAGATATGATAGAGGTCTATAAAATAATGAATGAAGTGGAACGAGTAGACATGAATCACTTGTTTACTCATTCCAAAAATACTAGGACTAGGGGCCACACAATGAAGCTACAAAGTAGTACATTTAAAACAAATTGGAGAAAATATTTCTTCACTCAACACGTAATTAAACTCTGGAATTCTTTGCCAGAGAATGTGGTAAAAGCAGTTAGCTTAGCAGGGTTTAAAAAAGGTTTGGCTAGCTTCCTAAAAGAAAAGTCCACAAGCCATTATTAAGATAAACTTGGGGAAAATCCACTGCTTATTTCTAGGATAAGCAGTATAAAATGTATTGTAATGTTTTGGGATCTTGCCAGGTACTTGTAACCTGGATTGGCCACTGTTGGAAACCAGGATGCTGGGTTTGATGGACCTTCAGTCTGTCCCAGTATGGCAACACTTATGTACTTATGTAACTAGGCATGTACCACAGTATGGGAGAAAGAAAAACAAAAATGCATTTTCCTCTTATACTGAACATAATACGAAGACATCCATGATGTACATTTCCTAAACTAACATAGTTAATAAATTCAAAATAAAACACTTTTTTCTACTTTTGTTGTCTGGGCATTTCCCCCATCATTTTTATCCTAATTTTTCTTTACTGCCTTCCTGTCTGTCATCTGCTCTTTCCAGGGGCTGATGTTCATTTCTCCTCCTATCTTGTTCCATTCCTTTATTACATCTGTCTCTGACATAGAGGGACATAATCGAACGGGGACGACCATCTCTAAGGGTGCCCATCTCTAAGGACATCCCTGCGAAGGGGCGGGGCATCCCATATTATCGAAACAAGATGGGCGTCCATCTTTCGTTTCGATAATACGGTCGGGGACGCACAAATCTCAACATTAGGTCAACCTTAGAGATAGTCCTCCCTGGTTTTCATCGATAATGGAAACCGAGGACGCCCATCTCAAAACGACCAAATCCAAGGCATTTGGGTCATGGGAGGAGACAGCATTCATAGTGCACTGGTCCCCCTCACATGCCAGGACACCAACCGGGCACCCTAGGGGGCACTGCAGTGGACTTCACAAATTGCTCCCAGGTGCATAGCTCCCTTACCTTGTGTGATGAGCCCCCCAAACCCACTCCCCACAACTGTACACCACTACCATAGCCCTAAGGGGTGAAGGGGGCACCTACATGTGGGTACAGTGGGTTTCGGGTGGGTTTTGAAGGGCTCACGTTTACCAGCACAAGTGTAACAGGTAGGGAGAGGATGGGCCTGGGTCCCCCTGCCTGAAGTGTACTGCACCCACTAAAACTGCTCCAGGGACCTGCATACTGCTGTCATGGAGCTGGGTATGGCATCTGAGGCTGGCAAAAAAAAAATTAATTTTTAGGGTGGGAGGGGGTTGATGACCACTGGGGGAGTAAGGGGAGGTCATCCCTGATTCCCTCCGGTGGTCATCTAGTCAGTTTGGGCACCTTTTTGATGTTTGGTCGTGAAAAAAAAATGGACCACGTAAAGTCGACCAAATGCTCGTCAGGGACGCCCTTCTTTTTTCCATTATCGGCCGAGGACGCCCATCTCTTAAGCACGCCCCAGTCCCGCCTTCGCTACGCCTCCGACATGCCCCCAGGAACTTTGGTCGTCCCCACAACGGACTGCAGTTGAGGGCGCCCAAATCAGCTTTCGATTATGCCGATTTGGGCGACCCTGAGAGAAGGATGTCCATCTCCCGATTTGTGTCGGAAGATGGGTGCCCTTCTCTTTCGAAAATGCCCCTGATAGTGATCTTTCTGTTTTAGCTCTTTCTTCCCTTTCTTTTTCTGCCTCACCACTCAGATTTCAACCACTTTCTCACCCTGCAGTCCTTCATCTACTTCTTTTTTCTTTTCAACTACTTATCAACTTTCCATCTCCTTCTCACCCCCTAACTCTCTCAGTTCCCATCTCACTTCTTCCCCTGCATCCTAATCCCATCTATCTTTCCTCTACTCCCCATTACTACATTTTTACCCTCTGTAATATTATCCTCCTCTCGCTCATCTCCTTGACAACACCCCATGACCTCTCCCTTTTGGTTTCTCCTTTCTCAGTTTCTCTCCTCCCTCTTTCTCCCTCCATCCCCCATTTGTTGGGGGCCCACATCCTACTCTCACTTCCTCCCCTGTAGCATGACATCTGCATGTTTCTTCCCTCCATCCCACCCCCAGCATTTCCCTGTATCATTTCTATCCGCTCCGTCCCTGCCCTGTGACCCAACATCTTTTCCCCTCCCCTCCACCTTCAGATCCATCATTTATCTGTTTCTTCCCCTCCACCTCTTGGATCCATTATTTCTTCCCACCCTACCCCCCTTGAGTCCATCACTTCTCTCTTTCTTCCCTCCTTCCCCTCAGGTCCATCACTTCTCCCTTCCTCTTCTTGGTGTAACCCGGTGGGTTATATTTATTTTTTATTTTTACCTGGCTTCCCAGAGATTGTTGGTGGTCAGTGCTGTGACTCCAGAAGCAGTTCTGGACTTCCTGCATGGAGCTGCGCTGTCTGCGGCTTGCCCCAGTGCTCTGAGTGTTGGAGAAAAGTCTGCAAATGTATTTAGATGTGTGTTTAAACATGTGAAAGGTGCACTGTATGTGTGGTTTGATGGCACCAATGATTGTGGGATGTTTTGATCTGATTGTAAAGAAATTTTATGGAAAGTTATTTTCAAAAATGGAGATTGTGAAAAAATGTTAATTAGTGTCCATGAGGCAAACACCCTATGTTCTGACACCTTATTGGCCAGCAGAGGTCAGCTGGTGATTCAAAGACCTTGGCAACAGCTTGCCAGGAAGTGGGGGAGGGGCAAGGTTGCCAGATGGGCGGTTTTCCGCGACCCGCTGTGGGAAATTTCTGACCGCTGCGGGCTGCGTTTTTTTTCTCCGCCGACTGCGGTTTTTCGTCCCGCGGGGGGCGTGGTTAGTGACGTTGGGGGGGTGGTTAGTGACATTGGGGGTGGGGCTGGTGACGGCGGGGGTGGGGCTGGTGACGGCAGGGGTGGAGATGATGATGGCGGGGGTGGGGGTTGATGACGGCGGGGGTGGGGGTTGATGACGGTGGGGGTGGAGTTGATGATGGCGGGGGTGTGAAATTTGGGGCGGGTTTTGGAACTGGTCAATTGGTAACACTGGGGAGGGGCTGAAAAGACACTGAAGAGGAAAGATGTTTTGGGGAGAGCTCTGAGTGCATGACTGGATTTCTAGGCAGAAAAGTGTGTGAAAGTAAGTTTTTCTGTGAGCTTTAAATTCCTGAATACAGGTGAAGAGAGTTGAAAGTGAAAAGTGTTGGATTTGAGCAGAGAAAGAAAGTTCTAAAACTGATGATTTTTTGTGTACTGTTTAAGTATCTGAAAGGGAATTTCTCTGCCAGTGTTTAGTGCTGAAACACTGGCTGGATGCAGGTGAAGTGTGCTGAAGGTGATTTGAACAAGAGAAAGAAAGAACTAAACGGATTTTTGTTTGTGTGCTGTTTAAAAGTTTTGCAAGTTAAGACTGGTAGAGAGACCATGATTGTGTAAAACAAATTTGTGCAAGTATCCCAGTTAAGCCACTAGGAAAACTGGTCACCAAGCTTAAGGTTGGGCTTGCAGTTTGTGTGTTCACATGCTGGTGCACTAGGGTGGAGGACTGCATGAATTTGGAGAGGCAAAGATGCTGAGAGCTGTGTGACTGCAAGATCCAATGAAGAGTGCCCTTCCTTAGTTAGGGAACTCAGTACAAGAACAGAGAAACTATTTAAGGTTATACAATTTTTCTTTATTTTGTTAATTAGCAAGCCACAGTTATCCCTGAATCCCAGCTAGTTCTGTTCCTGCTGTTAGTTGATTTCATTTAAAGGGTAAGGCAGTAGGTTTCTGTACTGAAAGAGAAGATCCTGAGCTCCAACATACAAGGGGGAAGAACAAAGAAGCTCCAAGAAGGGCCAAAGATAAGTCTTCACTCCTATGCAAAAGGACACTGAAAGGTCACAGTTTAATCTGACTTACCTGTTGTAGAGACCGAATCTGGGTGTTCACACCTAAAAGACAAAGTTACTCAAAATAATTAATTCTTGAGACACACAATATAAAGGAAATTTATAGATTGAGAGAGAACAAATAAGATACTTTGGTTAATACTTGTCTATTGGTTTCACTGTTGTTCTACTGCTGCACCTGTAAGGAAAGAATTATGCTATTAGTTTATGTATAAGTGTATTTTTATGTTACAAAAGAACCTAATCTGTTAAGAACATCATTTTTTCCATACCCCAAATTGGGGTTAAATAAACAACTAGTAACTTGTACTTACCATCTGTCTGGTTACTAGGTCTTAAAATTTTAGTTTTCTTTCCCTTCCTTGGTCTAGGACTTTGGAGGCGAGGTTAGTTTGTCTCCAAACTCAGAGGTGAACTGCAGGCTTGAGGTATTCGGCCACGGGTAATAGTACAGCTTGCAGGGCCTTTTGGGACGAGGAAGCTACATTGGGTCCATCTTCTTGGGTTCTCCCCCTCCCCCCTTCCTGTCCATTACTTCTCCACCCCTCTGGCCCATGGCTTTTCTCTCTTTCTTTCCTAAATCCCCTCCACTCCCCAGGTCCAGTATTTTTCTTTCTCCCCTCCCCCTCCCCTCCCCCTCCCATGGGTCCAGCATTTTTCTTCTTCTTCCTTCCCTCCTTTCCTTTTCCTTTCCTTCCCTTTCCCTTCTTGCAGTTCCAGCATTTTTTTCTTTCTTCCTTTCTCCCTTCACCCCCAAGTACAACCTCCCTCTCTCTTTCTCTCTACCACACCATCTATCTTAAATCACATCTTCAAAGAAGTTGCCCAGCAGCAGCAGTAATTCACAGTCTCTGTTTGCAGCCTACTGAAATTCTCTCTTCTGTTCTGATCTGCCCCCACATAAACAGGAAGTTGCATCAGAAGGGGGTGGGTTGCAGCAGAAAAGAGGCTCCTAGCAGGCTGGAAGAAGTGCCTGTGAATTACTGCCGCTGCCGGGGAACCTCCTTGGAAGACACGGTTTAAAGCAGACCGGGTCAGGGGAGGGAGGAGAGTAGGGAAAATGCTGGTTCACTAAGGGGGAGGCACTGGGACCCTTGGTGCTCTGGGTCCTCGAGTAGTGCTCGGTTGACCAAACAGTCGGTCCGCCTCTGCCCACAGCACACTGGTTGCAAAGTGTTACTCCTATAGTGTGTCCTGTCAAATTCCAATGCATTACCAAAGGAGCAGAGGTCACATTTCTAGAAATACAGCTTGTATTTTCAATTATCCTCGTTTTTAACATTCTCTTGGTCTTCCCTACATAAAGTAGTTTGTATGGACAGACAATTATGTATACTACTTGACTTGTGTTACAGTTTGTAGAGTGATTAAGACAGATAATTCTATTGGAAGTCAGGTGCAAAAAGTCAGTCAATGTCAATGAATGTCTGCACACTGATCATTCCACTCTACTCCACTCCCTTGAAATTTGGCCATCCCTGGGGGGGGGGGGGGGCAGTTGAGGACATCCAAAATGTTTGAAAGAAGGACGTCCATGCCCTCGTTATGCTTCCACTGACACACACATACCTCCCCCCCCCCCCCCAGGGACGTGCATACTGCCCCCCCCCCCCCGACAGGAATGGCCAAATTTCAAGGGGCTGCAGTGGCATGGAGGAGTGGCCTAGTGGTTAAAGCACTGGTCTTGTAATCCAGAGGTGGCTGGTTCAAATCCCACTGCTGCTACTTGTGATCCAAAATCCAAATAAATAAAGGGAATGTTAGAGGTATAGCAGGCATGGATGTCCTTCTTACAGAAACATCCAGGCATGGACGTCTTTCTCACAAACATCCACATTTTGGACGTCTTCAACTGCCGTCGCACGGACGGAGGCATATCGAAGGATGCCCTCAACTGCCGTTGCAGGGACAGAGGCATAGAAATATCCATTGTAATTGAATGTAACTCACCTTCAGCAGCTACTGAAAAAGGTGTGAGCAAAATCTAAATAAATAAACAGCGAAGGACGTCCTCAACTGCCGTTTTTAAAGTTGTTTTTTTTCAGGGTGGGAGGTGGTTAGTGACCACTGAGGGAGTCAGGGGATGTCATCCCCGATTCCCTCCGGTGGTCATCTGGTCATTTAGGGCACATTTTTGTGGCTTGGTCATAAAAAAAAAAAAAAGATCCAAGTAAAGTCGGCCAAGTGTTCATCAGGGACGCCCTTCTTTTTTCCATTATCGCTTGAGGACGCCCCTCTGTTAGGCACGCCCCAGTCCCGCCTTCACTACGCCTCTGACATGCCCCCGGGAACTTTGGTCATCCCCGCGACGGGAAGCAGTTGGGGACACCCAAAATTGGTTTTCGATTATGCTGATTTGGGTTACCCTGAGAGAAGGACGCCCATCTCCTGATTTGTGTCGGAAGATGGGTGTCCTTCCCTTTCGAAAATAAGCTAGATAGTGTCATCATAAAGCTATATAATCAACATGAAAAACATAAATTGATCTATATTGAGAAAAAGGTGTTTGCTGCCATACTAAAATAATACCTTCAAACAACATCAAATAATTGTCAAAATATATATATACTAGTAAAAAAGGCCCGTTTCTGACTGTAATGAAACGGGCGCTAGCAAGGTTTTCCTCTGAGTGTGTATGTTTGATAGAGTGTGTGTGAGAGTGACTGTGTGATAGGGAGTGAGTGAATGTGTGAGTGTGTGTGTTTGACAGAGAGAGTGAGACAGAGTGTGACAGGGTTGATGCTGCTTTAGTGGGAGTGGGTGGCAGGCGGTTTAGAGTTTGGTCAGCTTTGTTGTGTTGTGTGGGCTGTTTGTAAGAGTGCTGGTAGTTTTTTTTTTTAAGTTTTGAGGAGAGATGCAATGAGTGTGTGTGAGGAACTGAGGGGTTACCATTGCTGGGGGGTGGGGTGTCAGTGATTGAGTGTGGAATACATAGAGTGTGAGTGCCCATGTATCTATGTCCTGCATCAGTGTGTGTGTGTGTGTGTGAGTTGGGGGAGGGGGAGGGGTGTTAACTGGGATCCTGGTTGGAGGTTGTTTAGCGTTGGGTGTGTGTGAGTGTGTGAGATTGACAGGGGGAGGGGGTTGGGGTTGTAGGGGGCTGGGAGGCAAAGGGAGGAAGTGGGAGTGGCCATGTTGTATCCATCTCCTGTGTGTGTGAGATTGACGGGGGAGGGTGGCGTGGGGGGGTTGTAGGGGGTTTGGGGGCAAAGGGATCTGGTTTTGGCTGACCTCATGTGTCGGGCAGTGGCGTACCAAAGGGGTGGCGTTGGGGGCGGTCCGCCCCAAGTGCACGCCGCTGGGAGGGTGCCGCGCGCCGGTGAGCTACGTTG
This sequence comes from Microcaecilia unicolor, assembly GCF_901765095.1. NCBI lineage: Eukaryota > Metazoa > Chordata > Amphibia > Gymnophiona > Siphonopidae > Microcaecilia > Microcaecilia unicolor. The sequence goes on from NC_044037.1 coordinate 131,154,056, forward strand.
GTTTCCATGCTCCCTCTGCCCCGGAACAGGTTACTTCCTGTTCCGGGGCAGAGGGAGAATGGAAACCAACGAAGTTGACCGGCCGGCGGCACCCCCCCCCCCCCCAGAGGCGTGCACCCAGGGGGGGGGGTTTGTTCGCCGGGATGGGGGGGTGTCCTTTCGCCGGGGGGGGGGGGTCGCACTGCACCGGGGGTGCTGCATCCGGGGGGCGGGGTGCATCGGCGATCCACCCCGGGTGTCAGCGCCCCTAGGAACGCCACTGGTGTCGGGGCTCATTGTGAGGGAAGTGAGATGTGTGTCCATGTTTTTTTACAGCAGCTTAGCAGTTCTTTTGTTTAGAGATTGACAGGGGGAGGGGTGGGGTGGTGTGATGGGGGGGAACTGGGATCGTGCATCAGTGTGTATGTGTGTGAGAGGGTTGATGGTGGCAGGGTGTGAACTGGGATCTCTGGTTTTGGCTCATCTCATGTGTTTGGGCTAATTCTGAGCCAAGTCAGATGATTGTCATTTTTTTTTTTACAGCAAGTTGGGGGTTGGGAAGGGTGGAACTGGGATCCTTCATCAGTGTGTATGTGAGTGAGAGGGTTGATGGTGGAAGGTAGGGGCAGGCTTTGCTAATTGTGAGGCTGCAGTGTATTTCTGTGTTGGTGTGTGTGCCAGTATCAGAGGAGAGTATCAGAGGTGGGGGCAGGGTTTGGAAAGTGTGAGGCTGCATCGGTGTATTGCTTTGTGAGACAGATTTTTTTTTCAGCCTTACCTTCTTTGTTTGTGCTGGCTGTGGTCGTCTGCCTTTCGTTTACTTGATGGGGGTTTTTTTTCCTATCATTCATCCTGTCTGAGTGATTGAGTCGTTATGGGGGGGGGGGTGTGGCTTGGTGGGCGACCTTGTTGTTTCTCCTCCCTGTCCTGTGTCCTCTTTAGAGATTGACAGGGGGAGGGTTATAGGGTGTGTGAAGGGGGGAACTGGGATCGTGCTGTGAGACAGAGCTTGTTTTACGTTGTTTCTCTTGGCTGTGCTGCTGTCCATTCCATTTGCTTCAGCTGGGTTTTTTTTTCTATCACTCATCATGCCTCAGTGAGTGAGTCGTTAGGGAGGGGGTGTGGCTTGGTGGACGACCTTCTCCAGCTGACCCTCCCCTTCGTGTCAGCAGGTTTTTTTTTTTTGTTTTCGATCACTGAGGCTGCCTCATGCAATTGGTTGAGTGTCATTGCTCCGCCCCCGACGTCATAACGTTTGACGCGTGGGCGGGGCAGACACTCATGGAGCAAAAGCGGTCTCAGCCACCTCACTTTAGAATGTTGGGAAAGTGAGGCTTCATTAGAACGTTGGAGGTGCGTTTTATATATATAGATAAGGATAAATTAAATAATAACATAATGGTACGTATTAAAAAATCAGATGTCAATGTGTGCAGCCACAGTCAACAATTACATTTATGACATCATAAACTAGACTGAAATAAATTAAAATATGAGCATAATGGTATGTGTGTGTTAATATATATCACAAAAGAAAAGCCTAAAATGTACACTTTGATGAGGAGGGTTCTAAAAGACGAGAACAAATAGGTTATAGATAGACAACTAAAACACAGGGAGCTCACCACGAGTAGTAGCAAAAAAATGCGGCAGTATTGTGAAACTCAATACAGTTGTTGGAAGCAATATGCTGCAATGCCGTGTTGTCCCTTTAGAAAAACGTATCATAAAAATATGAATTAAAATAACAGACAAAAATCACATTTATATTATAAAATAGTTGCAAAAACAAACTACTTCAAGCGATAATTATAACGGTAATGTACAAAAGTGGAACATACTAGCATCAATTAACGGTAAGAACGTTAATATCTCTCATTATTAAAAAAGTTTTAAATTTACTATAATAATGAATAATAACATAGGTAAACGTCACCTTAGAAAGTGTGTGCCGGTAAGCAAATGACCTACTGAGGATGGATATTTGCCAATAAAACAATCAGGCTACAAACCAATATATCCATTATATTATTCAAGTCTTCTGGTATCGGGATAGACGTTCTAGAACAGCGTGAAAGAGAAAGGCGGGAAAAGCCGTTTGTATCGGCGTTTGAACTGGAGTGAATAGACAGATCGTGTTCTGTCAAAATAAAGGAAAACAAAATGACTAATTGAAGATATATTGTAAGGAGGAGTCCGGGAGATATATATATATATATATATATATATATATATATAAAAGAAGATGGTGGAGGCTATTATTAAGAATAAAATTGCAGAGCATATACAAAAACATGGACTGATGAGACAAAGTCAGCACGGATTTAGTGAAGGGAAGTCTTGCCTCACCAATCTAATGCATTTTTTTGAGGGGGTAAGCAAACATGTGGACAATGGGGAGCCGGTTGATATTGTATATCTGGATTTTCAGAAGGCGTTTGACAAAGTGCCGCACGAAAGACTCCTGAAGAAATTGCAGAGTCATGGAATCGGAGGTAGGGTATTATTATGGATTAAGAACTGGTTGAAAGATAGGAAGCAGAGAGTAGGATTGCGTGGCCAGTATTCTCAGTGGAGGAGGGTAGTTAGTGGGGTCCCGCAGGGGTCTGTGCTGGGTCCGTTGCTTTTTAATGTATTTATAAATGACCTAGAGATGGGAATAACTAGTGAGGTAATTAAATTCGCCGATGACACAAAATTATTCAGGGTCGTCAAGTCGCAGGAGGAATGTGAACGATTACAGGAGGACCTTGCGAGACTGGGAGAATGGGCGTGCAAGTGGCAGATGAAGTTCAATGTTGACAAGTGCAAAGTGATGCATGTGGGTAAGAGGAACCCGAATTATAGCTACGTCTTGCAAGGTTCCGCGTTAGGAGTTACGGATCAAGAAAGGGATCTGGGTGTCGTCGTCGATGATACGCTGAAACCTTCTGCTCAGTGTGCTGCTGCGGCTAGGAAAGCGAATGGAATGTTGGGTGTTATTAAGAAGGGTATGGAGTCCAGGTGTGCGGATGTTATAATGCCGTTGTATCGCTCCATGGTGCGACCGCACCTGGAGTATTGTGTTCAGTACTGGTCTCCGTATCTCAAAAAAGATATAGTAGAATTGGAAAAGGTACAGCGAAGGGCGACGAAAATGATAGTGGGGATGGGACGACTTTCCTATGAAGAGAGGCTGAGAAGGCTAGGGCTTTTCAGCTTGGAGAAGAGACGGCTGAGGGGAGATATGATAGAAGTGTATAAAATAATGAGTGGAATGGATCGGGTGGATGTGAAGCGACTGTTCACGCTATCCAAAAATACTAGGACTAGAGGGCATGAGTTGAAGCTACAGTGTGGTAAATTTAAAACGAATCGGAGAAAATTTTTCTTCACCCAACGTGTAATTAGACTCTGGAATTCATTGCCGGAGAACGTGGTACGGGCGGTTAGCTTGACGGAGTTTAAAAAGGGGTTAGATAGATTCCTAAAGGACAAGTCCATAGACCGCTATTAAATGGACTGGAAAAATTCCTCATTTTTAGGTATAACTTGTCTGGAATGTTTTTACGTTTGGGGAGCGTGCCAGGTGCCCTTGACCTGGATTGGCCACTGTCGGTGACAGGATGCTGGGCTAGATGGACCTTTGGTCTTTCCCAGTATGGCACTACTTATGTACTTATGTACTTATGTAAACTACCTTTACAAAAAAAACAAGTAGAGTAATACTTTAATGAAAAGACGCACTCCTTCAGTCACGGAGTCAGTGATGCAAACAGAAAGACGGCTACCTACCATTACAGCTATAAGTATGTGTACCTCAGTGACGTCGGAGATGACGTTTTTTTAATCATCAAACATATAAATTGCGAGTGACCGTACTCACCCGCAAATGCGCAGTAGAGACCGAACTTTCAAGGAGCAACACTCCAAGCCCCGCCTCCACCAGCAGCTCCTGTTCTGGACGTAATGCAGCCAATAGGGAGAGAAGGAGGGGGCGTGGAAATCGGAGGGGAGGAGCCATGTACATCGGAAGTGCACAACAAATCTGCAACTACGGAGGAGGGCATGGAACTCAGCAACGGGAGGGACGGTGGAGGAGGGAGGGAGACAAGGGTGATGCAGTACACACACACACAGAATAAATCAGGACGGAGAGGGGCAAAGGAGGGGGCGTGGACATCCGTGGGGGAGGGAGGGAGGGAGGATAGTCAAGCACAAGGATAGGAGCAGAGGGAGAAGCCCTGGAAATCGCATGGGGAGCAGCAGTGTAAATCGCTGGGAAATGGCAGGCTCTAGGGAGGGACGGCAGGACCACTACTATTTTCACTCAGACAACAGGAAGGAGGTCTGTTGTTGGACATGGGCATGGAAATCGGAGCAGGAGGCAGGACAGGAGGGGGCGTGGACATCAGAGGGGGTAGGGAGGGGGAGACTGGACAAGAACTAGGATAGCAGCAGAGGGAGGAACCGTGGAACAAAGATAACCAATGGCCAGAACCGCTACCATCCGGGGAGGAGCCAATGCAGAGACCTGGCCGATGAGAAACTAATGCAGGAGAGAAGAGAACCACCAGAAACCAAGCAGGGATCCAAAACTGTTCAGGAGGCCAACAGCAAAAGGTAAGCATGTGCATTCACACACACACAAACACACACACACACACACTAGCAGCTCACACTCACTGTCAATTTCCCACACAAAAACACTTTCTCTTTCATTCTCACACACTGGCACACACACACAATATTAAACGAAGGGGTGGGGGAAAGCAAATAAAAACAAAACCCTGATTTGCACCTTGCAACAAATGAATATAAGGAGCCACTAACCACCACCACTGTGACAGCTCACTCTCATGCTCCGTCTCTTTCCCAGAAAGACACACTTTCTCTCTCACTCACTCTCTCACCCAAGCACACACACACACACAATATTAGAAGAAGGGGTGGGGGCAGGCGAAACAACAACGAGCACTGATTTTAACCTAAACAAAAAAAAAAAAACCCATAAGGACCAACTAACCCACTCCACTCTGACACCTCACTCTCATGCTCTCTGTCTGTTTCCCAGAGAGATACACTTTATCTATCACTCGCTGACTCACACACACACAATATTAGAAAAAGGGGTGGGGGCAGGCAAGTGAAAAAAAAAGCACTAATTTGTACCCTAAAATAACTCGCTATAAGGAGCCAGTGACCCCCTTCACTGTGACAGGGAGTCCTAGCAGCTCACTGACACACACAAACTCACTTTTCAAAGCCCACAAACACCGGCTACAAGGAGCAACTAACACTCACTCTCTAATACACATACACGCTCTGTCTCTCACTCACAAAGACGCACACACACACACTTTCACACTTTGTCTATCTCACACACACACACACACAAAATATTACAAGGAGGGGGGCCACACAACAGAAAAAACATCAAACCATTGACCCTCCACTGTGACAAGGAGTACTACCACCTCACTCTCACACAGACACACACTTTCTCTAACACTCTCTCTCTCACACACTCAGCTACAACAACATTACAACTGATTTGAACTACTGTGACAAATCAGAACAAGAAAAGGACTGTAACAAAACAGAAACACTACTATTTAAAAAGCAACCTAAAACAACTAATATGCCACGACGAAAACTAGACACCACAGGAACTGAGCAGGCAGCTCATGATTTAGAATTGAAGAGGAGGAAAGCTCAAAGAGATAGAATTAGACATGAAAATAAAACAGAAACACAAAAACATGCAGAAAAGGAAAGAGTACGCAATTACAGAAAACATCGCAGTGAACTACAAAAACATGAAGAAAGACACAGACGTCAACAATCAAGAATCAACAAACACTTAATGGACCTTCAAATGACAAGACACAAAGCTTTAAGAACATTACAAGAGTTTCAGGAAAAAAATATAAACAGTAGCAGCCTTGGCAATGTTTGCGAAATCTGTGAACATTGTCATGCAAAACACTTTAAAAATGAGAGACCAACAGATAAGAAGTTTAATGTTTGCTGCAATAAAGGGTCTATACATTTACCACCTATAACTACAAATGAATACATTAAGAACGTGATGACTGCACAAGATCCAGATTCAAAAACATTTATGAAAAATATACGATCATATAGCATTTGTATCAGTGGGAGCAAAAATTAATGTCCCTTTGGACCATACTGTTTCAAAATACACGGACAAATGTAAAAATCAATTATTAAATGTTTCCCCCCGTTATTTAATTTCTTTTTTTCATTAATCGTTGGAGGGGAGGGCAGGGGACAGAGGAGGGTGGCTGCACATGGGGTGAGGGAAGAGGACAGAGGACGGTTGCTGGACATGGGGGAAGAGCAGGGGACAGAGCACAGTTGCTGCACATGGAGGTGAAATTAAAAAAAAACGCCCGTTTTAACGGGCTTAACGGCTAGTAAGTATTATAAACAGGGCACCTGTACTCATTTGTAAATGTATTTAATAATGCAAATGTGCTGTACAATATCAGTTTCCATGTGGCTAATAGGCAACTAGTAAGTCATAACACATCTGTCCCAGATCAAGGCCTGAGGTTGCAGCTACCCTCCCATGAGTGTGGCTGTAACTTCCAACTAACCTTCTCTGAGATGAATGAGATGACATGCCTCACTTCTGTATCCCCCTTTCTGGGGTGGATACTGTTTCATGGTATTCCTGCCTGAAGTCCTACTCTTAGTGGATGCCATTGCCTCATATTAAAGTTATGTGCTCCCCCCCCCCCAAAAAAAAAAAAATAAATAAAATAAAATCAAAACCCAAAATGGTCAGCCAACCATAGTCACAAATCATAATGCAAACATGCTGCTGAGCAATGAGTGTGGTCTGCCTGTGTACTCTGTGTCAGACCAGCATCCAGGGTTCCTTGTCATGTCATCTCATGCATCTCACACCCCCTGGGTATAGCCCAGGGCTCACCACACCTTTCTCCATTCCCCGCCTCAGGCCAGCCAGCTCCTGCACTATGCAAGCCATGTTGGATGTGCTGATCTCAAAGACAATCCTGTTACATACACAGGGCGGCAGCAGCAGGAGGAGGCCCAGGAGGTGGAGGCCGAGGAGGAGGAGGCCGAGGCATGGGCAGATATGCCTCCTCTGGAGGGGGAGGAGCACCCACCAGCCCCAGCAGCACCACCAGCTCCACCCACACCACCAGCCCCAGCAACACCACCAGCTGCACCCACACCACCAGCCCCATCAACACCACCAGCAGCTCCACCCACACCAGCAGCTACAGCTAACAGTGCTGCAGTACTGCAACTCCTGCAGCATCTGGTTGCTGTAGTCAACCAGTTGCTGCAGGAGGTGGCAGCACTGCGGCACTGTGGGGGAGCGGCAGGAGACCCACAGCAGGTTTGTGCTGCTGGTAATAGAGTCACTGTGGCGGAATTTGGAGACGGAGGGATAGGGGAAGGGTGAATGTTTGGGGGAGGGATGTTGAGGGGGAGAATTGTAAATAGTTTTTTATTGTATATAGTTGCAATACACTACATACACTTTTGGCACTGACCAGAGTCTGTGTGTACTTTGTGCACTACATATGTGTTATTATCAAATGCTGGGGTTGATGTGAGAGGAGGCAGCAATCTGGGTTGCATGACAGGTGACCTATGACAGAGAAACTTTGGTATACACGTGTGATAAGTGTGGCCATACAGAAGGCCACCTGTTCCTTCCAAACTACATGACTGTATGGTAAAGGGGGGGGGGGGAGCTGGGTGGGCATTTATGTTGAGGAACACAAATGCCCATCCAGCCTCTCCCCCCCCCCCCTTTACCATAGAGCCCCACAGCACAGAGTTGTGTAAATAATAGGTATGTTGTCTAGCACTAGTGATCTGTATAGACGATGTTTGCTCTCTGATCACCAGACACCCTTAACCACAACCAAACCACATTGGTGAGGGCCAGGAAGGAGCTACAAACAGCTGGGTCATCTTTTCACAATGAAGGTATGAGCAATGGTATATAGTGCTGAGGAGAAAAGGGAAAACAACGGTAAAAGCAGCGAAGGGCGACTAAAATGATAGCGGGGATGGGACAACTTCCCTATGAAGAAAGACTAAGGAGGCTAGGGCTTTTCAGCTTGGAGAAGAGACGGCTGCAGGTAATTTTGAATAGGAACTGTAACCTCACCATGACTTAAGTGCTCAAGGCCGTCGTAGGCACGCACCTGTGGCCACCTTGAAAATAGTTTGCAGGATAGAATTTAGATATGTTGTTCCAGAACTATGGAGGATTGAAGGACTGTGTTGAATAATGTGGAAAAGACATTCAGTGCATATATGCTTCCCCCCCTCTCCACCCCCAACAACCTTGAGAATGGGTGGGCACTTCATAAAAGGGGACTGGGGTTCACCACATAAAGAAGGATGGAACCTAGCAGGGAGACACATGAGGTGCAAAGCGGGAGAAAAACTACCAGCTGTGGATACCCATGAACCTGGTGATAATACAGATAAGATTTGAATGGTGCGTGGGTCTGGTAGCACTATACAAATGCTAATAATAATAATAGAATGGGGAACCCTTGACCATGAGGGATGCAAATGCTAATAATAATAATAATAACAGAATGGGGAACCCTTGACCATGAGGGATGCACACATCCATTCTCAGGGCCTCTTCCCCTCCCCCACTCCACAGGCAGCCACAACTGTATGTGTCCAATAGAGAACAAGACATCTCTACAATGAATTGGGTAGAAACAATCATGGCTCTCAGTGTATTACAGTCCACTGCTGTCTCTAGCAATCCTCTTGACCAGCTGTCCTGCAAGATGCAAGAAGTGTTTGTTTAGCACCAACATAGCAGAAAGGGAAGAGGTGGCTGAGAGGTATGAGCTTACCTTGACTTGTGGTGCAAGAATCTGTTGGATCCAAGGGACCAGAGGCTGCCTGCTTCAGCAAAGGAGAGAGACAGAATGGAGGGCAGTGAGGGAGCACACCAGGCCCACCCAACAGTAGCACACGTATTAGCAGTAGCAGGTGGGGATCCCAAGCTCCGCCAGCTGAAGACTTCCCCCTGATGGTAATGAAAACGCTATTCTCCACGATACCAGCACCTGCGCAAGCTCAGTTTTCAGCGCATGCCTGCTGCAGACTGCTAAGGTGGAAAGAAGCGTTTTCCCGCCAGCTGAGTTTTTTTTTGGTGGTGGGTGAAGGGGAGACAGGGCCGGTCTTAGGCAGAGGCGACCGAGGCGGCCGCATAGGGCCCCGCGCCTAAGGGGGCGCGGCGCGCCTCAGCTCTGCCTCGCTGCCGGACTGCCGCTGCTCGCCCGCCCTCCACCCATGTCAAACGACGGGACTCTCCGCGTTCCCCTGCTTCCCCTCCCTCCAGGCACCTGAGCCCCCCCTCCCCGACCCGCGAAACGACCCTCTTCTGTCACCCGACCCGGCCGGCACCTCACCTGACCCAACATTTCAAAAAAAATCTTCAAGCGGCGATGCCTGCGTCTGACTAGAAGAAGAAAAACCGCTTCGCGGTTCGTCCATTGGCCGGCCTTCCCTCATGTCCCACCCTTGAGGAAGTTACATCAGAGAGCGGGACATGAGGGAAGGCCGGCCAATGGACGAACCGCGAAGCGGTTTTTCTTCTTCTAGTCAGACGCAGGCATTGCCGCTTGAAGATTTTTTTTGAAATGTTGGGTCAGGTGAGGTGCCGGCCGGGTCGTGTGGTAGAAGAGGGTTGTTTGGCGGGGAGGGGGGGCTCGGACGGGAGGGGGGCTCAGGGAAACGAGTCTCATGCTGGACAAGGGTGGAGGGCATGGGGGACGGGGGGTTACTGGACATGGGTAGATGGCGGGGGGGGGGGTTGGACATAGGTGGATGGCAGTTGGCAGGGGGGACAGGAGGGTCGCTGGACATGGGTGGATGGCAGGGGAGAGGGGTTTCTGGACATGGGTGAATGGCAGGGGAGGGAGGGTTTGGACATAGGTGGATGGCAGTTGGCAGGGGGGACAGGAGGGTCGCTGGACATGGGTGGATGGCAGGGGAGGGGGGTTTCTGGACATGGGTGGATGGCAGGGGAGGGGGGTTTGGACATAGGTGGATGGCAGTTGGCAGGGGAGGGCAGGAGGGTCGCTGGACATGGGTGGATGGCAGGGGAGGGGGGTTTCTGGACATATGTGGATGGCAGGGGGGACAGGAGGGTCGCTGGACATGGGTGCATGGAGGGGAGGGGGTTTCTGGACATAGGTGGATGGCAGGGGCGGGCAGGGAGGACAGGAGGGTCACTGGACATGGGTGGATGGCAGGGGAGGGGGGTTTGGACATAGGTGGATGGCAGTTGGCAGGGGAGGGCAGGAGGGTCGCTGGACATGGGTGTATGGCAGGGGAGGGGGGTTTCTGGACATATGTGGATGGCAGGGGGGACAGGAGGGTCGCTGGACACGGGTGCATGGAGGGGAGGGGGGTTTCTGGACATAGGTGGATGGCAGTTGGCAGGGGAGGGCAGGGGGGACAGGAGGGTTGCTGGACATGGGTGGATGGCAGGGGAGGGGAGTTTCTGGACATAGGTGGATGGCAGGGGCGGGCAGGGAGGACAGGAGGGTCGCTGGACATGGGTGGATGGCAGGGGAGGGGGGTTTCTGGACATAGGTGGATGGCAGAGGGGACGGGGGGGGGGTTGCTGGACATAGATGGATGGCAGGGGGGATAGGAGGGTTCCTGGACATGGGTGCATGGAGGAGAGAGAAGAAATGCTGGACATGGATGGAGGCGAGGGAAGAGTGAGGAAGGCGATGAGGTGAGGGAAAAGGAAGAGAGGAGAAAAAGTGCACATGGATATAGAAAATAGGCAGAAGCTGGATCCACTGGACAGTCAAGTCTGCAGAGGACCCAGCTTTTACTTACGGATGTAGGGCAAGAAATGAAGAAGAAAGGCGGAAAGTAAAGAAATAAATGGAAAGGAAGCCCTGGAAACGGAGTTAAGAGGACAGATAGCAGCACAATCGGATACTGAGCCAGCATGATCAGAAAAACGAAGTTACCAGACAACAAAGGTAGAAAAAAACTATTTTATTCAGGATTTATTAATTGGAATATGTCAGTTTTTGGAAATGGTGGGGGTTCCCTAGCGTTTACAAGCTGCCGTCATTTAAAGATAATTTTATGCACTGAGATATGTTGGGCATATTTTATTATTAAAAACAGTTTTGCTGGATTACATAAATTATACGACTTGGAAATTAAACAGTGTGATATGAATGATAAGAAGGGGATTCAATGAGGATTTGCACCACACCATTGCGCTTGTGACGCAAAGAACATAACTGTTCAGATGGATGTGAGAGGCAGTTAGATCTGATGAACCCCGAAAATAATTTGGAGTAAATCGTGGATGACTATAAAAATTTGTAAACCCTGCAGTGAATATATGTTTGGGACGCTAATAGGATATTGGATGGAAGTTTAGTCCCCACATTTGTTCTATCTGGTGGGCTGTAATTTGAATAGTTTTTGGAAATGTGCATCTGTGATATTTTTCAAGTAAGTTTCAATTTTTGTAGTATTGCTGCATGCTGAGTCTGACTTCTTGAGGTAACTTTCCAGTTCAGTATTTTGCCTTCATGTGTTTTTCAGGTGTGATCAAGGAAGGTACAGTATTCTGCTAGCGTATAGTTTGCAGCCCTTTTTGTTTGTTTTTTTTTCACTAGGTTGTGCACTGGTGTTTTAGAGCCCGGTGTAATTACAGTTGCCTTTCCACGCCACGCATAAGGTTGTAGCTCGTCCTGTCCTTGGAATTAGTGCTGTTTATGGTTTGTTAAGGTTATGAGTGTGTTTTTGCACAAGTTTGTGTACAGTGTTTTGTAGTGGAGAGATTGTGTGTTGGCCTTACTAAGGTGGCACCAAACATCAGAAAGGGTGTAGAGCCTAAATCATGACACACTACCTCTAAAAGGGTGATTTGTGGCTCTACATGAGAATTGTGGTATTATGATCCCTTGCTAGCTTCATATTGTTGACGGTCTGCATTTTCCATATGGCTGGTATATTGGTGTACAAGGTATTAATTGTGTCTATTTTATTTTTACTTATTTTTTTTCTGTGTGTTGTCAGACAATTATGGATGACAGACAGAGTCGGAGTCTTCTTGAGTCAGAGAGTTGTGGTATATATTTTAAAACAATTTTAATACCTTGGTGGTCTATATGTTTTTATATTGTACATTATATTTTACATATCACTTAATTTTATTGTATATCTTTTCATTTCATTTTTCTTTTATTGCATATATGGGTTACAGAGTAATAGGGGAATTTGAAAGTACTGAATCTTTTCTTAATATTTTTCCTTTATTCTCCTTTGTTATGAGAATTGGAACTACTAATTGTAGTGGACTTGAACTGAATAATTTCTGGGGAGGGGAGGTTTCATGATAGCATTGTGCTTATTATTTCAATCAGTTTTTTTGTACAAGTTTAGCTTCATTTGTCGTTATTTGAAATTTCATTATAAAATGTTCTAAAAATGGAATAATCGTATCAATGGGGCGGAGCTAGGGTGGGGGCGGGGCTACAGTGGGGCGGGGCTAGGATGGGGCCCCACCAAATTGGGCTGCATAGGGCCCCGCACTTGCTAAGACCGGCCCTGAGGGGAGAACCCTTGGTGCCCACCCACTTCTTGTCTAGGCCCACCCAAAATCTGTTGTCTGGCTACGCCCCTGCCTCACACACAGCAAGGAGCTCCTGTAGGGTAGAGAATGGAGAGTTGGTTACATGTAGAAAATGCAGAGTATATCCTAAGCTATCAGCTAACACCCAGTCTGAAACAAAGCCCACACACCAGTTATCTTTCAAGAATTGGCAAAAAAGTTCCCCCCCCCCCAAAAAAAAAAAAAAAACCAAACCCACAAACAAACAGGTGTACAAAAGCATACAGTGGCAAAAACAAGGTTTACTATAACTGGAGCTAAAACACTTTGAAATACCACCCCATTTTAAAAAAACCCTCTAAAATGCAAGCACAGGGAAAGCCGTTTTAAAGAGGCGCCAATAAAGGGAATGCAAACTTCCAAATGGGAAGAGCAGCTGGGGACGCCCATAGTTCCCTACCTATAATCAAAATTAGGGCAGCCAAATCGGCGAAGCAGCTGGGGGCGTTTAGGGATTTTGTCAATAATCGAACTTAGGCCGACCATCTCAGAAATGCCCATCTCATTCTCACATGGGCATCCCTGAGAGCGTATTTAAGCGCCCTTCTCTGTATTTTCGATTCTTTGCATCGCATTGGTACAATGGCACCAAAGCAAGCACCCACCAACAAGGGTAATTTCACCGACCCTGAAATTGAACTGCTGGTTCAAGAAATACAGAGGAGGCACATGCATCTGTTTGCTCCCATGGGCCAGAGGCTAGCTGCTACAACAAAGCAGCGAGCATGGGAAGCAGTAAGAGACCGGCTCAACGCGGTCTTCCAGTGTGGCAGAGATGTGGAAGACTGCAAACGAAAGTGGCACCAGCTGAGGCAAGATGTCAGGAGGAAGGCTAGGGCCAACACCCCAGAAGATGACACCGCTAACTTCACCCCCGTTGAGCACATCGTTCATGGGCTCTTCCCCCAGGAAGGGATCCATAGCATTGGGTCCCTAGATACATCAGCACAGCCTGAGGGCTCAGGTAGGTTCACCATTAGGAAGCTGGGGTATCTGTTGTGCTGGACTATCACTCTGTTTTACACAAGTGGGGGAAGTGTGGTGCTCCTCAGTAGGGAAAGGGGGGAGAACACCACATGCAATGCAAATCACGATTCATTACAGACCATGACACAGGGAGTAGCAGGGGGGGAATGGGGAGGGGGGAGGGTTTCCAGCAATGTATATAATATATGTAAATAATATATTTAAAATATAAAACATGAAATCTAAATAAAATAATTAAACTGTGTGTAGGTTAGCACTGTTTCACAGCTTTGGGGGCCTTCCCCATCATCAAACTCTGCATATCTCCTTCCCACACCTCTGTGCTGTAGCCACTGTGTCCTCTGCACTCCTTCCACAGTTCTATGTCTACCCACCTGCCTGTGTGGCTCTCTTGCACATCAGTCTCTGTAGTACACTGCGCTCCTTGTCTCCAGCTCTGTACCATGTACAATGACATCTGTGGCTTGCCTGACAATCCCATTCCTCACCATCTCTTTGCTGGGTCTTTGCCTGTGGGGCTACATATAAGAATGCTGAAAAACAAAAGTGGGTTATTTTGGCCAACACACTTCCTCCCCTTTTGCTATGCAGGTGATAACAGCCAGTCAGAGGAAGAAGCTGGCCCTAGTGGCCATCAGCCCCAGCACACAGAGCAACAAACCAGTGGGCCTGCACAAGACACCACACAAGACCATGGGGTAGAACCACAGGACCCAGCAGCAGCAGCAGAGGCTCTCCCTCCACCACCTGCAGCAGAGGCTATCCCTCCACCACCCGCAGCCTTTGCTGATGGTGGCACTGAAGAAGAAGCTGAAGATGCAGAAAGGGAGGCACCTCTTCAGCAGAGGCCATCCAGCCAGAGGAGGCAGCTACTGTGCCTCGCCACACAATTGCTGGCCCAGAATGTGCAGATGAAAGACTACCAGCGCCAGAAATTGGAGCTGCAACGGGAAGCGCTCCAGGCCCAACAGGAAGCAATCCAGGTGCACCGGGAAATGCTCCAGGCCCAATGGGAAGCGATCCAGGTGCAACGGGAAGCGCTCCAGGCCCAACATGATGTGATACAGCAGCTCCAACGGCTGGAGCACAGCATTGAGGGCCTACACCCTGACCTGAGAGCACCTAATGCAGCCCTGATGCAGCAACAACAACTGGCGTCGACTTCCACTACTGCACATGAACCGCCTGCTAAGAAGTGGCGCTTGAGATCCTCAGCCTCCCCAGCCACTGGGGAAACTGTACAAAGCAGATCGTTGATAAACCAAGATGTGTTTTATTAATATAGCGAAATTAAAATATGTATACAGAAACTCATATGCATATACATATCATAGCCCGACACAAGCCGTGTTTCGCCCTACTGGGCTGCTTCAGGGGCTATATAGTGGTATTCCACCATCAAACCAGAGATTTGCTGGAAAAAGCAGGTATACAGTCTATATTCTGAAAAAACGGCTCGTCTGGAAATGCAGGAACAATTGGTTATGGACCTGAGGTCGTATGAACAGCCTCTTACTTCCAAATGTTTTTTCGGCACATTTGGAAGTAAGAGGCTGTTCATACGACCTCAGGTCCATAACCAATTGTTCCTGCATTTCCAGACGAGCTGTTTTTTCAGAATATAGACTGTATACCTGCTTTTTCCGGCAAATCTCTGGTTTGATGGTGGAATACCACTATATAGCCCCTGAAGCAGCCCAGTAGGGCGAAACACGGCCTGTGTCGGGCTATGATATGTATATGCATATGAGTTTCTGTATACATATTTTAATTTCGCTATATTAATAAAACACATCTTGGTTTATCAACGATCTGCTTTGTACAGTTTCCACTTTGGAGTTTGCAGATCGTCTGCCCCTTTGTTTTCTTGGACCCTCCCCAGCCACTGGTCCAGCAGCCACCACACCAGCTCCCCTTCTGGGTCCTGTGCCCAGGTTGCAGGGCAAGCCACAGAGCGCAAAGTGGCCAGACTATCACAGGGCAGCCCAGGCAGCAGGCTGCCTTGTGGACACAGAGGAGGAGAGTGGGAGCTCATCAGAGGACTCTCAACAGAGTTCCCCTGCAGCACCAGCTGCAAAGGAACATGGTGGGAGGGGTAGGAGGGGATGGGGAAAGTGATGGGACATGCTAGGGGGTGAGGGTTGGAGGGAGGGGAATATGCACAGAGCGGGTGATGGTGGTGGGAGGGGGGGGGTAGTGATACTCTCATAGAAAACTTGTCTCGATCAGTCTTTACCTGGCTCTGACCCCCAGCTGGTGTGCACTCTGCTCTGCTCTGTGGGCGGGAGGTGGAGGGGACTCCTCATCCTGTTCATCTGGGGCCTGCTGCTCTGGTGGCTGTGGCTCTTCTGAGAGGGCCTGTCCTCTGCGCATTGCCAAATTATGTAACATGTAGCAGGCCAGGAATATCTTGGCCACCTTTTGGGGGCTGTACAAAAGCTCCCCTCCAGAACGGTGCAGACATCGGAACTTGTTCTTAAGTTGTCCGAAGGTGCGCTCGATGATGCCACGGGTGGTCCGACGTCTACTGTTGTAGTTCTCTTCTGACCTTCTATGTGGCTGCACTATGAGGGTCATGAGCCAACTCTGCTGTGGGTAGCCTCTGTTACCTTTGGAGAGAAGCAGGATGAGAAAGATGAGTGTGTATTGTTTGAAGCGGGTACGTATTGTTTGAAGCGGGTACCTTGTGGAGGTGGGGGGGAATAGTGGGTTGTGGAGTAAGCTGGAGGGAGACAGTGCTGAGGGATGCCTGTTGGAGGAGGTATAGTTTGGGTACATCCATGTTGCACTTACCTAGGAGCCATCCACCAGTGATCTCCCCTCGGTCAAACCTGCAGAAAATTCCTGAGTGCTGCAATATATAGGGGTCATGGGTGGAACCTGGGTATCGGGCACACACGTCTATAATCTCCTCCTGGGTGTCACACACAACTTGCATATTCATGGAGTGGAATGCTTTCCTGTTCCTATAAGTGGCCTCTCGTGCCCGGGGGGGGGGGGGGGGGGTCTGAGTCAGTGGTGTAGCCAAGGGTGGGCCTGGATGGGCCCAGGCCCACCCACTTTGGGCTCAAGCCCACCCAGTAGCAGCACACCTATGATGTGGCTGGCAGGGATCCCTAAGCCTCACCAGCCAAAAACTCCCAACAATTGTCCTTCCTGCATACCTTGTAAATAGCAGATCTTCGCCTGCAGCGAGCAGCGACTGATACATACTGTTCGCACCAGCCCCACAGCCTTCCCTCTGATGTGTATTCCCACCTATGCAGAAACAGGAAGTTGCATCAGAGGGAAGGCTATGGGGCCAACATGAGCAGTGTGTATTAGTTGCTGCATGCGAGGGAGGGAGGATGTTTGAGAGACCAAATGGCATGCAGGCAAGAGAGGGAGAGACCAAATCACTTGTGGGACAGGGCAAAGTTATTCTGCCCACCCAAAATTGGGTGTCTGGCTACACCCCTGGTCTGAGTGTGACATGTGTGCAGTCAATGGAGCCTATGAACGAGGGGAAGCGAGCTACAGCATAGAAGTCAGCCATGTTGTTCTGCAGGGCCTGGGGGTTGGAGGGAAAGGTGATGTACTCAGAGGTGTGGGTAAGGAAGGCATCAAGGAACTGGGTGAGGCAGTTAGAAATGGAAGGCTGGGTGAGACCCGTGTTCACAGGTAGGACAGACTGGAAACTCCCAGTGGCCAGAAGAGAGATAGAAGCAGTGATCTTTAGGTGCACAGGGATGGGGTTGTTCCTAAGGGTCCCAGCCTGCAGGAGGGGTTGGAGCTGGTCACAAAGGTGCTGAATGGCAGCCCTATCAAAGCGGTACCTAGTGGGGCCTGAAAACTCTGGGGCATGCGCACCTCCTGCGGTGCCTCCCCTCTTCCTCCAACATGTAAGCCACCTGTGCATTTAGTGCCTCCATTTCCCCACACTACAGGTGCAATGCAGTGACACCAGTGCTCACCTCTCCCTACCAACTTGGTGAAACACAGCAGCAACAAACAGAAGCTGACACTCACTCTGCCACCACCGACAAACAATGCAGTCAGACACAGCAGAGCCACACTGCAAACACTCCTGCCACACCCTCTAGCCAATCACTGTCCAAGCAGTCTTCACAAACACGGTGCAGCAGTACACAGGACAAAGAGGCAAACAGAGACTACAAACAGGTAAGGGAATGAAATATGAACTTGGGGACAGTGAATGGAGATGGAGAGTGATAGGGGGAGGGGATGGGGGAGATAGAGGAAGGAGTAGTGGTGTCTGGGTTTGGGGGCTAGAAGGGGTAGGTAGGGAAAGGTGAAAAGGTAAAACTCAAATGAGGCAGGTGAGGATGAAAACGTTCCGACCACAGCACACAGACAAAGGTAACAGGTACTCAACAAACTCTCAGCTTTCTCTGCAAACAACAATTCAGCTTTGTCTCCCAACAATGATCTCGCCACGCTCCAACTCCACAAAACCGCTAATGGGTCTAAAGATGACTTCTCCCTTACTCTGGTCGCTTTTATTTCAGGTCTAATTAAAAACGCCCATGTTCCGACCCATGCAAAACCATTTCGCAAGCCATTATACGCTGGGGGCGCTCATCACGTAACACCGCCCATAACACACCCCTAACAAGCCCCCTGAGGGGCTGACCATAGATGGGCGTCCTCGCGTTGAGGACGACCTTACGGCCCGGTTTTGATTATTGGACTTGGCCGACCTTCTTTCACGGGGACGCCCATGTGCCTTTTGTGTCGCTTTTTGGCCGCCCTTCTCTTTCGAAAATTAGCAGGATAGTAGCATAGTAGATGACGGCAGAAAAAGACCTGCACGGTCCATCCTGTCTGCCCATCAAGATAAACTCAGAGGAAGGCAGGACGCAGACAGAGAGGGCAGGGAGGCGAAGCGGACGGAGATGAGCATATCTACCCCCTCTCTTCCTCCCTCCCTCCGGCGCAGGCAGCAGTCTTCTTCAGCTTTTCTGTGTTCCTGGCAGCGGTAGCGACGTACACGCTGCCTTCGGCTCTGCCCCGAAGCCTTCTCTTCGTTCCTGTTCCGGAACAGGAACTTGAAGAGAAGGCTTCCGGGGCAGACCGAAGGCAGCGTATACGTCGCTACCGCTGCCAGGAACACAGAAAAGCTGAAGAAGACTGCTGCCTGCGCCAGAGGGAGGAAGAGAGGGGGTAAACGGAGTCACGATCCTGGACATCGCGGGGGGGGGGGGCAGCAGAGGGAAGATGGATGGGACTGGGAGGGGTGGGAAGCAGAGGAAAGGAGCAGGAGATGGATGGGACTGGGAGGGGTGGGGAGCAGAGGGAAGGAGCAGGAGATGGATGGGACTGGGAGAGGAGGTGAGCACAGGGAAGGAGCAAGAGATGGATGGGACTGGGAGGGGTGGGGAGCAGAGGGAAGGAGCAGGAGATGGATGGGACTGGGAGGGGTGGGGAGCAGAGGGAAGGAGCAAGAGATGGATGGGACTGGGAGAGGAGGTGAGCAGAGGGAAGGAGCAGGAGATGGATGGGACTGGGAGGGGTGAGGAGCAGAGGGAAGGAGCAAGAGATGGATGGGACTGGGAGATGAGGTGAGCAGAGGGAAGGAGCAGGAGACGGATGGGACTGGGAGGGGTGGGAAGCAGAGGGAAGGAGCAAGAGATGGATGGGACTGGGAGAGGAAGTGAGCAGAGGGAAGGAGCAGGAGATGGATGGGACTGGGAGGGGTGGGGAGCAGAGGGAAGGAGCAGGAGATGGATGGGACTGGGAGGGGTGGGGAGCAGAGGGAAGGGAGCAGGAAATGGATGGGACTGGGAGGGGTGGGGAGCAGAGGGAAGGAGCAGGAGATGGATGGGACTGAGAGGGTGGGGACCAGAGGGAAGCCTACTGGCAAGGAGACAATGCATAAAACAGAAGACAATGGGACCAAAGCGAATAGAAAAACTAAATGATCAGACAACAAAGGTAGAAAAAAGTATTTTATTCAGAATTTATTAATTGAAATATGTCAGCTTTTTGAAATGTGCATCTGTGGTATTTTGCCTGTAAATTTCAATTTTTCTGGTATTGCTGCATGCTGACTCTGACTTCTTGAGTTAACTTTCCAGTTCAGTATTTTGCCTTCATACTTTTTTATTTCTAGTTCCTTGTGTCATGTCTGTTGTGTCATGTGTTTTTCATGTGTGATTAAGGTGCAGTATTCTGCTAGCGTGTAGTATTTGCAGCCCTTTTTGTTTTGCTTTTTTTTCAGGAGGTAATGTATTGGTGTTTTAGAGCCTGGTGTAATTACAGTTCTGCCTTTTCACGCATAAGGTTGTAGCTCGTCCTGTCCTCGGAATTAGTGCTGTTATGGTTTAGTAAGGATATGAGTGTGTTTTTGCACAAGTTTGTGTTTTGCACAAGTTATAGTGTTTTGCAGTGGAGAGATTGTGTGTTGGCCTTACTGAGGTGGCACCAAAACATCAGAAAGGGTGTAGAGCCTAAATCATGACACACTACCTCTTGAAGGATCTACATATAGAGCCTATGCATTTCTAAGGTCAACACTGGTATGGTATGAGAAAGGGGGTGGGGAAATACTACTGGAGATGAAGAGGGAGTGCTGGGTAAGGAGGAAAGAAGGAAGAAAGGGAGAAAGAGCTGGCTTGATATCTCATACATATTCATTATGGTTATTCCCCAAAAAAGCCAGCTCTTTTTCCCTTCCTGCCTCCATATTAGCATATCATTTGCATATATACATATATGCAAATGAATATGCTAATATGCTCCGTCCCATCCTTTGCCTCCCCAAATGAAACAGTCAAACTACGCCTATGCGTATAAGCCTGCCCAGCACTATCCCCGCCTCCCAACCACCAGTCCTGCCTCCCACCACCGGCTCTGGCACAGACCGTATAAGTCTGCTCAGCACTATCCCCGCCTCCCAACCACCAGCCCTGCATCCCAGCACCGGCTCTGCCACCCAATCTCTGTTATGCTCCTGAGGATCCATTCCTTCTGAACAGGATTCCTTTATGTTTATCCCACGCATGTTTGAATTCCGTTACCGTTTTCATCTCCACCACCTCCCGCAGGAGGGCATTCCAAGCATCCACCACTCTATCCGTGAAAAAATACTGACATTTTTCTTGAGTCTGCCCCCCTTCAAGCTCATTTCATGTCCTCTAGTTCTACCGCCTTCCCATCTCTGGAAAAGGTTCATTTGCGGATTAATACCTTTCAAATATTTGAACGTCTGTATCATATCACCCCTGTTTCTCCTTTCCTCCAGAGTATATATGTTCAGGTCAGCAAATCTCTCCTCATACGTCTTGTAACGCAAATCCCATACCATTCTCGTAGCTTTTCTTTGCACTGTTTCAATTCTTTTTACATCCTTAGCAAGATACGGCCTCCAAAACTGAACACAATACTCCAGGCGGGGCCTCACCTACAACATACACATGGGCATTAAAACCTCTTTTCTTCTGCTGGTCACACCTCTCTCTATACAGCCTAGCAACCTTCTAGCTACGGCCACCGCCTTGTCACACTGTTTTTCTCTTTCGATTATGAGCCGGATAGTAACATAGTAACATAGTAGATGATGGCAGAAAAAGACCTGCACGGTCCATCCAGTCTGCCCAACAAGATAAACTCATATGTGCTACTTTTTGTGTATACCTTACCTTGATTTGCATCTGCCATTGTCAGGGCACAGACTGTACAAGTCTGCCCAGCACTAGCCCCGCCTCCCAACCACCAGCCCCGCCTCCCACCTCCGGCTCTGGCACAGACCGTATAAGTCTGCCCAGCACTATCCCCGCCTCCCACCACCGGCTCTGGCACAGACTGTATAAGTCTGCCCAGCACTATCCCCGCCTCCCAACCACCAGTCCCGCCTCCCATCACCGGCTCTGCCACAGACCATATAAGTCTGCCCAGCACTATCCCCGCCTCCCAACCACCAGCCCCGCCTCCCACCACCGGCTCTGCCACCCAATCTCGGCTAAGCTCCTGAGGATCCATTCCTTCTGAACAGGTGTGATGCCAAGACCTGCTTTCTACGTCCTCAGTCTTCTCCCACAATGCTTGAACCTCTTTGCAGGTAGCATCCCTCTGGGCCCAGAGCTCATCCAGCTGCTCTTCACAGGAAGAAACCCACTGTTCCATTTCCTCCTGTCACGCTTAAAGGGTGCCTAATCCTTGCTTTATCTTTCCAACCACTGACTTAATATTTATTTATTTATTTGTAGCATTTGTATCCCACATTTTCCCACCAATTTGCAGGCTCAATGTGGCTTTCATTTGCCGTAATGGCGGTTGCCATTTCCGGATAACAGGTTACAAGTGGTAATGCGTTAAGTTGCATACATACATGGTAACATACATTTAGTATAACATATATATCATGTGCATATACATGGTAAGGAAGAATAAATTATGGTAATGCATGAAAGTTCCTGAGTAAAAAATTGGGTTGTATCATACATTAGATCATCTACTATGGAGTGACCTTATTCGACATAGAGTTTGAAGTGGTAATGCTTATTATTAATGGCAAAGAGGTTAATCAGTCAAGTGATAGGATTCCAGTTATGTCTATGTCGTGTAAAGTCTTATTATTTAGTATTTAAGCTGGATGTTTATGGTATGCCTTCTTGAACAGATCTGTTTTCAGTAGCCTTCGGAAGATAGTTAGATCTTGCGTTGTTTTTATTGCCTTCGGTAGTGCGTTCCAAAGCTGCGTGCAGATGTATGAGAAACTGGTCGTATATGTGGATTTATATTTTAGCCCTTTGCAGTTAGGGTAATGGAGATTGAGGAACGTGCATGCTGATTTTTTTGCATTCCTAGTAGGCAAGTCTGTAAGGTCTGACATATAGTTCGTGGCTTCCCCATGAACGATTTTATGGACCAGGGTGCAGACTTTGAACGTGATTCGTTCTTTTAGTGGGAGCCAGTGTAGTTTCTCTCTTAGGGGTTTGGCACTTTCGTATTTCGCTTTCCCAAATATGAGTCTGGCTGCTGTATTTTGGGCGGTTTGGAGCTTCTTGATGATTTGTTCCTTACATCCAGCATAAATGGCATTGCAGTAGTCTATATGGCTTAACACCATTGATTGTACTAGGCTGTGGAATACTTCCCTTGGGAAGAAAGGTTTGATTCTTTTAAGTTTCCACAATGAGCAGAACATTTTTTTTGTTGTATTTTTCGCATGATCTTCAAATGTGAGACGGGAAGTCCAGTTTGGAGATCTATCCTACGAAGACCTACTCTCATTGTTAATTAAGTGGTCAGAGGAAGAAGAGAGCATTCCAGTAGAAGGAGATCGTAACCCTAGGCTCCTGTCGAGGAAGAGTGGGGGAGATACAGGTCTACTTCCGCATGAGGAACCCCCTCTACATCAGGCTCCATCCCTAAATCTGGCACTTCCGTGCTTGGGATTATATCTTCCCCGGCAATGTAAGTACCAGGCTCTCCCAACAATAAATACAGAAATCAGCTCCTCAACAATTCATAATAGACCTAACGAACCACGTTAACTTCATGCTACAAAACGGACTTTTCCCAAAAGAAAAAGGAAAAATTTTACTCACCCCAATACCCAAAGATACAAAGAAAAGCACAAGCGAAATAACCAATTACAGACCAGTAGCATCCATACCACTTATAACCAAAATAACCGAAGGAATGGTAACTAAACAACTCACAAACTATTTAAACAAACACTCAATACTGCATGATGCCCAATCAGGATTCCGGTCGAATCACAGCACAGAAACAGTATTAATTACCCTTATGACTAAATTTAAACAAATGATTGCAACCGGCAACAATATACTCCTCCTACAATTTGACATGTCAAGTGCCTTCGATATGGTTGACCACGAAATCCTATTACACATACTTGAATATTTTGGCATCGGAGGAAATGTCCTAAACTGGTTCAAGGGATTCCTAACCCAGCGGTCATATCAAGTCACATCAAAGTCAACCACGTCTGCTGCATGGACACCTGAATGTGGAGTACCACAAGGATCACCCCTCTCACCAACCATCTTCAACCTAATGATGATCCCCTTGGCAAAACTCCTATCAAACCATAACCTCAACCCATATATATACGCCGATGATGTAACAATATACATCCCTTTCAAAGAAGACATTAAAGAGATCCTCAATGAAATTAACCAAAGTCTACACATCATGAACACATGGGCAGATGCATTTCGCTTGAAACTAAGTGCAGAAAAAACTCAATGCCTGATACTCACTTCCCAGTACAACATGAAGGAATTCACCGCTATAAACACACCAAAACTAAACCTTCCAATCTCAGAAACGTTAAAAATCCTTGGAGTCACTATCGACCGCCACCTAACACTCGAAACTCATGCAAATAACACAACCAAAAAGATGTTCTACTGCATGTGGAAATTGAAAAGAATAAGACCATTCTTCCCAAGATCCATTTTCCGCAGCCTAGTGCAATCCCTCGTACTCAGCCATCTGGATTACTGCAACTCACTATACGCAGGTTGCAAAGAGCAAATACTGAGGAAACTCCAAACAGCCCAGAACACAGCAGCCAGACTCATCTTCGGAAAACCAAAATATGAAAGTGCAAAACCCTTACGAGAGAAGCTACACTGGCTCCCACTTAAGGAACGCATTACTTTTAAAGCATGCACATTAGTCCACAAAATCATTCATGGTGAAGCCTCAGCCTACATGTCTGATCTAATAGATCTACCACCCAGAAATGCTAAAAGATCATCCCGAACTTTCCTCAACCTCCACTTCCCTAATTGCAAAGGCTTGAAATACAAGGCGCTGCACGCGTCAACCTTTTCTTACATGAACACGCAATTCTGGAATTCACTGCCACGCAACCTGAAAACGACCTACGAGCAAGCCACCTTCCGCAAACTATTGAAGACCCATCTTTTTGAGAAAACTTACAGAAAGAACCAAAACACATAAAGCCCATACCCACGGTCCAATAATGCATCAATACAGCCACTCTGAATTCTCATCCCCTGTAATCTCACCACACTCATACCTCTACTCACAGAAAATGTATACCATATGCTTTCTTGTTGTTATGTACTGCCCCTTTTAGTTTCCTGTTGTTTCCCCAATGTTTCACTGCTCTTTTCCATTGTTATTCCTTAATGATACTCTGAGTTTGTCTCGCATAACTCCTCACAATGTAATCCATAACCGAGTAATAACAAATTGTATTTCTATCACTCACAACTTATTGTAAGCCACACTGAGCCCGCAAAAAGGTGGGAAAATGTGGGATACAAATGCAATAAAATAAATAAATAAAAATACACTGCCATTTTCATCATATCTTGCAGGATCAGCGCAAACTCCTTCTTTAAGCCGGCCATCCAGCGCATTGATTTGCACGAGCCATGAAGGACCCCACTCCACTCTGCTTCAGTGCTATAAATCTACTTTAGAGTCCTCAGAGTATGCAGGTGCCATCTTAAGCACCCACGTGACTGACCAGTGTTTCACTGCAGCAGCTTCCCTGCTCATCCTGCTAACACTCCTCCACAAGGCCACAAGGGCAATGGTCAAACAAAATTGTAAGTTTACACTAGGGGCACTTACATTAACTGCCAAGAGGCTAAATATCGGTCGCTCACTGTTGGTTTGTACTGGATATATTAGCTGCTGAGACGGAGCCCCTGGTATCCATGCCAGTTGCTGATGTCACTTCTTCTCTGGCACCAAAAATACTTTTGCGTTGCTCTTGTCTCTCGATGGTTACATAAGAACATAAGAGTAGCCATACTGGGTCAGACCAATGGTCCATCTAGCCCAGTATCCTGTTTACAACTGTATCCAAGCCAAGTCACAAGTACCTGGCAGAAATCATGGCAACATTCCATGCTACCAATCCCAGGGCAAACAGTTGCTTCCCCATGTCTCCAAAGCAGACTATGGACTTTTACTCTAGGAACGTGTCCAAACCTTTCTTAAACCCAGATAAACTAACCACTGTTACTACATCCTACAGCAAAGAGTTTCAGAGCTTAACTATTCGTTAATTGAAAATATATTTCCTCCTATTTGTTTTTAAAGTATTTCCATATAAATTCCTTGAGTGTCCCCTAGTCTTTGTACTTTTGAACAAGTAAAAAAAATCAATTTACTTCTACTTGTTCTATACCAGTCAAGATTTTGTAGACAATCATATCTCCCCTTATCCATCTCTTTTCCAAGCTGAAGAGATCTAACCTCTTTAGCTTTTCCTCATACAAGAGGAGTTCCATCCGATTTATCATTTTGGTCACTCCTTTTTGATCCTTTTCTAATTCCGCTATATCTTTTTTGAGATATGGCGACCAGAGCTGAACGCAATACTCAAAGTGTGGAAGCACCATGGAGCGATACAAAGGCATTATAGTGTTTTCAGTCTTATTCACCATCCCTTCCCTAATAATTCCTAGCATCCTATTTGCTTTTTGGCTGCCGCCGAACAATAAGCAGTAGATTTCAGCGTATTATCTACAATGACACCCAGATCTTTTTCTTGAGTGCTGATCCCCAAGATGGACCCTAGCATCAGGTAACTATGATTCGGATTATTCTTTCCAATATGCATCACCTTGCATTTGTCCACATCAAATGTCATCTACCATTTGGACACCCAGTCTTCCAATTTCCTAAGGTTTTCCTGCAATATTTCACATTCAACACGTGTTGCCAATTCCTCCCCAGGACTATCTAAGATCTTGTCTAGATGATGCGTGAAGTTCACCACCTTTGCACCACTCACCCAGCTGTCTACCTGCCTACAGTTCTCCTAACATAGTAACATAGTAGATGACGGCAGAAAAAGACCTGCATGGTCCATCTAGTCTGCCCAACAAGATAAACTCATATGTGTTACTTCTTGATTTGTATCTGCCATTTTCAGGACACAAACCGTAGAAGTCTTGCCCAGAACTAGCCCCATTTTCAGGACACAGACCGTAGAAGTCTTGCCCAGAACTAGCCCCACCACCCAAACACCAGCCCCGCCTCCCAATCTCAGCTAAGCTTCTGAGGATCCATTCCTTCTGCACAGGATTCCTTTATGCTTATCCCATGCATGCTTGAATTCCGCTACCGTTTTCATCTCTACCACCTCCCACGGGAGGGCATTCCAAATATCTACCACTCTCTCCGTGAAAAAATACTTCCTGACATTTTTCGAGTCTGCCCCCCTTCACTCTCATATCATGTCCTCTCGTTCTACCGCCCTCCCATCTCCTTCCCACCTGGGCAGTTGTTCTTGGAGATATATCCCCGGTGCGAGAGGATAGTGGATTCCTTGGTGGGCAGATCCTGGCTACAGGATTACTTCCTAATTCACCAGGATGATGCTCTCCTTCTAGGAGACCTCCCTCCTCCAAGGCAGCACAGGGGCTGCTAGACTGGAGGTGGGACTTCTCTACAATGTCCCTGTAGGTCTTCTCTATGTACCTCTCCCTTAGCTCCTCCAAGTCTGCTACTCTAGCCTCAAGAGAACTGATCTGTTCTCTGAGAGCTAGGAGCTCACTGTATTGGGCACACACATATAACCTCTCACCAACTGGGAGATAATTGTACATGTGACACTCAATGCAAAAGACTGGATATCACCTCTCTTGCTGCTGGACTGCTATCTCCATCTTAGCATTTTGAGTTTTTCAATAATTTAAAACCTGCTAAGGTACTAAGGATATTAATCTAATATTTAAAAAAGTCTTTAGCTTATATGGTATATTTTGTGATTTATTTAGTGTTTTCTTCTTAGAAAGTAATGAAATGTAATTAAACCTCTGTAAGAAGACTCCTTCCTTGTTATCCTAATTAGAATAACTGACTATAAATGAAGAAGTTATGTTAGGGGTGGGTGGGAGTTGAGGGTGGGCAGGATTGTCATACCAGAACAGAGTTTGCAAAGATCAGCATCATGGTTGGGTCCCAGGCATGGCAAGCACCATTTTCTTGCCATACTTGGTACACATTTTAAAATCATTGGGAGTTTTCTGGGACAAGTCCAGAAAAACAGCCACAGCAAAATCAAACCATTCAATTTTGAAAAAGTAAGGGAAGAAATCCTGGCCTGGATGCCAAACAGGCCGTAGAAAAAACAACAAAAATTAAAAGTGCCAAATAAACTAAGAAACTAAAGTGGGAAAGGGAAGAGGGTTCCTTGCAGCACTGGGAAGGCTGAAAAATCAGTGAAAACCAGGTGCATTCTGAGGAGAGTTGCTTCTCATAGCTATTGTAAAAGACTGCCTTGGTCCCATGCTATTCTTACAGGCAGGAAGATGCATGCAAGCATGGTGCCAATTCCAAAATCTTCTGTAATAAGAAGTTGGGGAGCACATCCATGCCGAGCTCCGTTGGATGACATTGTCCACAAGTGGAATTATTGTGTCCTGTTTGTCCTCGGAGAAAGGCTTTTACCACATTTTCTAGCAATGAATTCCAGAGCTTAATTATACAAGTGAAGAAATTTTCTTAATTTATTTTACAGCTACTATTTAGTAACTTCATTGCATGTCTTCTAGTTCGTGTACATTTGGAAAGAGTAAACAAGCAATTCATGCCTACCCAATCCATTCCATTCATTATTTTATAGACCTCTATCATGTTTCCCTCAGCAATCTCTTCTTTAAGCTGAAGAGCCCTAACCTCTATAGGCCTTCCTTATAGGGAAGTTGTTCCATTTCCTTTATAATTTTGGTTGCCCTTCTCTATACCTTTTCTAATTCAGCTATATCTTTTTTGAGATAATCACCAGAACTGTACACAATAGTCAAAGGTGAACTCACACCAAAGAACAATACAAAGACATTATTATATTCTCTGTTTTATTCTCCATGCCTTTCCTAATAATTCCTAATATTCTATTTGATTTCTTGGCAGCCACTGCACATTGAGCAGAGGGTTTCAATGTATCATCAATGATGACACCTAGAACCTTTTCCTGGGTGATGACTCCTAATGTGGAACCCTGCATTACGCAGCTGTAGCTTGGGTTCCTCTTCTCTTTGCTCTTGCTCAGATTACATTCAATCTGCCTTTTGGATGCCCAGTCTCTCAATTTTTTGAGGTCTTTTTGCAATTTCTCACAATCTTCTTGTGATTAAATAAAGCGAAAGCTACATACCTGTAGAGGGTATTCTCCGAGGACAGCAGGCTGATTGTTCTCACTGATGGGTTGACGTCCAACGGCAGCCCAGGACCGGAAAATCTTCCCTAGCAACAAAAGTTTGCTAGCCTCACGCTTCCGTGCGCACTGCGCATGAGCGGCCGTCTTCCCGTCCGAACGCGAGCGTGCTTGTCAGTCCAGTACATAGCTATGGTAAGGGAAGACACCAACTCCGAAGGGGAGGTGGGCGGGATTGTGAGAACAATCAGCCTGCTGTCCTTGGAGAATACCCTCTACAGGTATGTAGCTTTCGCTTTCTCCGAGGACAAGCAGGCTGCTTGTTCTCACTGATGGGGTTTCCCTAGCCCCCAGGCTCACTCAAAACAACAGACATGGTCAATTGGGCCTTGCAACGGCGAGGACATAACTGAGATTGACCTAACATGTTAACAACTAACAGAGAGTGCAGCCTGGAACAGAATAAAAATGGGCATAGGGGGGAGGAGTTGGATTCTAAACTCCAAACAGATTGTGTAACACCGACTGCCCAAACCGACTGTCGTGTTGGGTATCCTGCTGAAGGCAGTAATGAGATGTGAATGTGTGGACAGATGACCACGTCACAGCCTTGCAAATCTCTTCAATAGTGGCTGACTTCAAGTGGGCCACTGATGCAGCCATGGCTCTAACATTATGAGCCGTGACATGACCCTCAAGAGTCAGCCCAGCCTGGGCGTAAGTGAAGGAAATGCAATCTGCTAGCCAATTAGATATGGTGCGTTTTCCAACAGCCACACCCCTCTTGTTGGGATCAAAAGAAACAAACAATTGGGTGGACTGCCTTTGGGGGCTTGTCCGCTCCAGATAGAAGGCCAATGCTCTTTTGCAGTCCACTGTGTGCAGTTGACGCTCAGCAGGGCAGGTATGAGGACGGGGAAAGAATGTTGGCAAGACAATTGACTGGTTCAGATGGAACTCTGACACCACCTTTGGCAAGAACTTAGGGTGAGTGCGAAGGACTACTCTGTTATGATGAAATTTGGTATAAGGAGCATGAGCTACTAAGGCTTGAAGCTCACTGACTCTTCGTGCTGAAGTAACTGCCACCAAGAAAATGACCTTCCAGATCAAGTACTTCAGATGGCAGGAATGCAGAGGCTCGAAAGGAGGTTTCATCAGCTGGGTGAGAACGACGTTGAGATCCCATGACACAGTAGGAGGTTTGATAGGGGGCTTTGACAAAAGCAAACCTCTCATAAAGCGAACAACTAAAGGCTGTCCAGAAATCGGCTTACCCTCTACACGGTAATGATAAGCACTGATAGCACTAAGATGAACCCTTACGGAGTTGGTCTTAAGACCAGACTCGGATAAGTGTAGAAGGTATTCAAGCAGGGTCTGTGTAGGACAAGAGCGAGGATCTAGGACCTTGCTGTCACACCAGACAGTAAACCTCCTCCATAGAAAGAAGTAACTTTTCGTAGTGGAATCTTTCCTGGAAGCAAGCAAGACTCGGGAGACACCCTCCGAAAGACCCAAGGAGGCAAAGTCTACGCTCTCAACATCCAGGCCATGAGGGCCAGGGACTGGAGGTTGGGATGCAGAAGGGCCCCCTCGTTCTGAGTGATGAGGGTTGGAAAACAGTCCAATCTCCACGGTTCTTCGGAGGACAACTCCAGAAGAAGAGGAAACCAAATCTGATGGGGCCAGAAAGGAGCAATCAGAATCATGGTTCCGCGGTCTTGCTTGAGTTTCAGCAAAATCTTCCCCACCAAAGGTATTGGAGGATACGCGTACAGGAGGCCCTCCCCCCAATGAAGGAGAAAGGCATCCAACGCTAGTCTGCCATGGGCCTGAAGTCTGGAACAGAACTGAGGGACCTTGTGATTGATCTGAGTGGCAAAAAGATCTATCAAGGGGGTGCCCCATGCTTGAAAGATCTTGCGTACTATTCTCGAGTTGAGAGACCACTCGTGAAGTTGCATGATCCTGCTCAACCTGTTGGCCAGACTGTTGTTTACGCCGTACCGGCGAGTCCAAAGCCACATTCTGATGGCCTTCTGACACAGGGGGCGAGAACCAGTGCCCCCCTGCTTGTTGATATAATACATGGCAATCTGATTGTCTGAATTTGAATAATTTGATTGCACAACCGATTCTTGAAAGCCTTTAGAGTATTCCAGACCGCTTGTAACTCCAGGAGATTGATCTGAAAACCAGTTTCCTGGAAGGACCAACTCCCTTGGGTTTGAAGTCCATCGACATGAGCTCCCCAACCCAGGAGAGATGCATCCGTCGTCAGCACTTTTTGTGGCTGAGAAATTTGGAAGGGACGTCCTAGGGTCAAATTGGATCGAATTGTCCACCAATGCATGGATTTGAGAAAATCTGTGGACAGTAGGATGACATCCTCTAGATCCCCCGTGGCCTGAAACCACTGGGAAGCTAGGGTCCATTGAGCTGATATCATGTGAAGACGAGCCATGGGAGTCACATGAACTGTGGAGGCCTTGTGGCCGAGCAATCTCAACATCTGCCGAGCTGTGATCTGCTGAGATGCCCGTACCCAAGAGACGAGAGCTAAAAGATTGTTGGCTCTCGGCTCAGGAAGGTAGGCCCGAGCCATCTGGGAGTCCAGCAGAGCTCCTATGAATTCTAGTCTTTGAACTGGAAGAAGGTGGAATTTTGGATCAGTGGCGTTCCTAGCCTGGATGACACCCGGGGGGGGTGCCGCGGTGCGCGCCTGTCGGCTCCGAGTTCGCTTCCTCCACCGGGAAGGGAATGGCCGTAGACATTTCCCGGACAAAAGATGAAAAGGAAAGGCTCTCCGGGGGAGAAAGCTTCCTCTGGGGCAAGGGAGTATGGTCAGAGGGCAGACCACAAGACTCCTTGTCCGAGAAGTACCTGGTATCTGGCTCTGCTTCCCACGAGCCCTCCTCTGCGGAGTCAGACATGAGTTAATGAACTTCAGTCCGAAGCCTAGCCCGTCTCGACTCCGAGGACCGATGTCCATCGTGGTGTCATCGAGAGGAAGACTCCCGCGCCGGAGGCGATGAAGCTCCCTCCACCGATGACGGCGGGGAATCAGCCTGGGTGGCACTCATCCCTGGCACCGCAAGCTGGAGTCGGAGACTGCACCAAGGGCGATGAGCCAGCCGCCGCCTCCCTCGACGGCACCGGCGGCACATGCACCGATGGTGTCGGAAAAGACGGTACCGGCGGCGCAAGCAGCGAAGATACCGGAGATGAGCACAACAGCGCCCCCAGAATTTCAGGGAGAACGGCTCGGAGGCTCTCGTTGAGAGTGGCTGTAGAAAAAGGCAAAGGCACCGGTACAGGAGAAGATGTAAGAACATGTCTGGAGCGCGGAGGCAGTACCGGGCTGTCCGGAGATGAGCGCTCCGACACCTCCTGAATAGAAGGCGAGCGGTCCCTCCGTCATCGGTGTTTTTTATGCGCCCCCAGAGCTCTCGGCACCGTGTCGGGACGGTGACCGATGCTGATGCTTCTTGGCCTTAGCTCGAAGCTCGGTACCGTTACCTCCCGGTGCCGAAGAGGAGGACGTCGAATCCAAACGACTCCTTGGGGCCAAGTCCAAAGAAGGTCAGTCCCGGTGGGCCTGCACAGCAGGAGCCCTCGAGGCAGGTGGAGACCCACTCGATGGCTCACTGCTACCAACATGGGGTCTCTGGACAGCCATTACCTGTGCTCCGAAGAACGATGCACTCTCCGATGCTGACATCGATACCTGCGATGACCTCGGTACCGCTGGTTCCGTCGACATCGAAGGACCGGACCGAGCTCCGAACAAGACGTTCCACTGAGCCAAACGCACCGCCTGAGTCCGCTCCTTCAACTGGAGACACTGAAGACAGGCGTCAGGTCGATGACTCTCACCTAGGCGCTGAAGACACGAAGCGTGTCTGTCAGTAAGGGAGATGGTCCGGCTGCACCGCGTGCACCTTTTGAAGCCGCTGGTAGGCTTCGAGGACATGGGCGGAAAAATCACGCCGGCGAGGTCGAACGCGATAGTGCCTGAAAAGAAGACACCAAAAAAGAGAAAGACCCGCACGGGTGACCCAAAATGGCCGCGAGAAAAAACAGAAAGGAAACTTAAGGGGAAAAACTAAGAAAACTAAGGGATTTTCTTTTTGTTTCTTTTTTTTTTTTTTAAACAGAGAAAAAACAAAAGAAGAGTCAAAGACTCAACATGGAAAATCGCCAAAAATGGGTGAAGAAACAAAGAAAAAGCGCAAGAGGGATCCTGGGTAGAGAAGCAGCAAAGCAGCGTTCCCGAACCGCGGAAAAAAGAAAACTGACGAGCACGCTCGTGTTCGGGCAGGAAGACGGCTGCGCATGCGCAGTGCACACGGAAGCACGAGGCTAGGGAAGATGTTCTGGTCTTGGGCTGCCGTTGGACATCAACCCATCAGTGAGAACAAGCAGCCTGCTTGTCCTCGGAGAACTTTGAATAACTAGCAGGCTTATTTTCGAAAGAGAAGGATGCCCATCTTTCGACACAAATCGGAAGATGGGTGTTCTTCTCATAGGGTCACCCAAATCGGCATAATTGAAAGCAGATTTTGGGCGTCCCCAACTGCTTTCACGGGGACGACCAAAGTTCATGGGGGCATGTCGGAGGCATAGCGAAAGCGGGACTTGGGCATGCCTAACACATGGGCGTCCTCGACCCATAATGGGAAAAAAATGGGTGTTCCTGTCGAGCACGTGGATGACTTTACCTGGTCGTGTTTTTCTTACGACCAAGCCACAAAACGGTGCCTGAACTGACCAGATGACCACTGGAGAGAATCGGGGATGACCTCCTCTTACTCCCCCAGTGGTCACTAACCCCCTCCCACCCTCAAAAAAATCTTTAAAAATATTTTGTGCCAGCCTCTATGCCAGCCTCAAATGTCATACTCAGGTCCATCACAGCAGTATGCAGGTCCCTGGAGCAGTTTTAGTGGGTGCAGTGCACTTAAGGCAGGCGGGCCCAGGCCCTATGGTGGTAAATGTGAGCCCTCCAAAACCCACCAGAAACCCACTGTACCCACATTTAGGTGCCCCCCTTCACCCGTAAGGACTATGGTAGTGGTGTGCAGTGGTGGGTAGTGGGTTTTGGGGGGCTCAGCACACAAGGTAAGGGAGCTATGTTCATGGGAGCAATTTCTGAAGTCCCCTGCAATGCCCCCTAGGGTGCCCGGTTGGTGTTCTGGCATGTGAGGGGGACCAGTGCACTATGAATGCTGGCTCCTCCCATGACCAAATGCCTTGGATTTGGTCGTTTTTGAGATGGGCGTCCTCGGTTTCCATTATCGCCGAAAATCAGAAACGACCAAGTCTAGGGACGACCATTTCTAAGGACGACCTAAATTTCAAGATTTGGCGGGCGTCACCGACCGTATTATCAAAATGAAAGATGGACGTCCATCTTGTTTCGATAATACGGGTTTCCCTGCCCCTCCACCAGGATGTTTTGCGAGGACATCCTCAGCAAAACTTGGGCGTCCCTTTCGATTATGCTCCTCTATGTCATCAGCAACTTTGATCACCATCACTTTGAACTTGTTCAATTTAAATTTCATTACATTCAGATGCCAGTTTCCAAGTAGTCTTTTTTCCAAAAGGCACAACAGAGGGAAGAGTTTAGTCTTCAGTGGTGATCATACCCCTTACATGGTTAATGTTCTGTATCAATCTAGGAGCGAAAATACCTATGCAAGATGAATTCCACTCATCTGAGCATTATTTTTTTTATTTGTTACATTTGTATCCCACATTTTCCCACCTATTTGTAGGCTCAATGTGGCTTACATAGTACCGGAGAGGCGTTTGCAGACTCCAGTGAGAACAAATACAAAGTGATGTTGTGGTAAGATGAAGTTCATGTGGCATAGCCACATTAGGGAAACGTACATCGGAAGAGTTGCGTTTTGTCCATTATGTACTTTAGTTTTATTGTGTTGCACGGATCAGGCATTTAAGTTGGATCGGTGAGGTATGCCTTTTTGAACAGGGTAGTTTTTAGTGATTTCTGGAAGTTTAGGTGGTCATACGTCGATTTCAAGGCTTTTAGCAATGTGTTCCATAGTTATGTGCTTATGTAGGAAAAGCTGGATGCGTAAGTTGATTTGTATTTAAGTCCTTTGCAGCTTGGGTAGTGCAGATTTAGATATGATCATGTTGATTCTGATGTGTTTCTAGTTGGTAAGTCGATCAAGTCTGTCATGTATCCCAGGGCTTCACCGTAGATAATCCTGAATTGGCCATTTTGAATATGTACAAAGCTGAGTGCCTAAACTTATGCTCAAAGGTTCACTAAAAACTCTTACATTTAGGTACCTAAAGACTAGGTGGCAACATGGGTAGATTTAGAATGGGGGGGGGGGGGGGGGTTAGGTACTTAGCACTGATTTTTCAGCACTAGACACTTAAAGGTAAATGAATAGAAATCCTACATTTATGAGGAAGCACAATGTTTAAGCTCCTAAATTTTAGGTGAATTTTCAACAGAAAACTTAGGCGCTATGTTTGACTTTTAAGCCTAGCTTAGGAACCTAAATTTAAGAGTTCAGCTTTTTTTTTTTTTTTTAATATCAGGCCTTACATCTTTTTGTACAGTAGGATACATAGCTTGGCTAAGAGGAAACATGGTTTGCTGATCCGAGAACCAAACTGTGAATCAGGAGAAGTCTAGGGCCATGCACTCAAGACTGCTGTCTGCCACTTGCAATGCTGTATAACCCTGTTGCTCTTAGTGCATCCAGGAACCAACATAGAACAAGGGCTCTTCTTAAACTCGTCTTCCAGCTCAACAAAATCAAAAAATAAAGAGAAGCTGGTCTCGCTTTTCAAGGATTGTATCTGAAGTATAGAATGTCATATCTGTGACTTAAATCATTATTTTCACTACTCATGTCAGGATTGAGGGATTTCATAACGTGTGTTAATTGTTGGTCAGTGTTTGGGGCGTTATTATCTTATTTCTAATAACTGCAAATATAGGTAACAGTAGTAAATTGAAGCTCAACTGAGCAGCACAAATTTTCAGTAGTCCACAATGTGCTTTAAGCAAAAGCATGGTGTTTTTGCTGGGTATTTTGCTTGCTGAAAATCTCTCTTTTAAATAGCAAATTCAGGTGATGGTAAAAAAAACTTGTTCTTTTACTACTACTACTATTTAGCATTTATAAACTGCACCTATTGAGCAAGGAAGAATGCTTCCAATTTAGAATGGATACAGTGGGGGAAATAAGTATTTGATCCCTTGCTGATTTTGTAAGTTTGCCCACTGACAAAGACATGAGCAGCCCATAATTGAAGGGTAGATTATTGGTAACAGTGAGAGATAGCACATCACAAATTAAATCCGGAAAATCACATTGTGGAAAGTATATGAATTTATTTGCATTCTGCAGAGGGAAATAAGTATTTGATCCCTCTGGCAAACAAGACCTAATACTTGGTGGCAAAACCCTTGTTGGCAAGCACAGCGGTCATACGTCTTGTGTAGTTGATGATGAGGTTTGCACACATGTCAGGAGGAATTTTGGTCCACTCCTCTTTGCAGATCATCTCTAAATCATTAAGAGTTCTGGGCTGTCGCTTGGCAACTCGCAGCTTCAGCTCCCTCCATAAGTTTTCAATGGGATTAAGGTCTGGTGACTGGCTAGGTCACTCCATGACCCTAATGTGCTTCTTCCTGAGCCACTCCTTTGTTGCCTTGGCTGTATGTTTTGGGTCATTGTCGTGCTGGAAGACCCAGCCACGACCCATTTTTAAGGCCCTGGCGGAGGGAAGGAGGTTGTCACTCAGAATTGTACGGTACATGGCCCCATCCATTCTCCCATTGATGCGGTGAAGTAGTCCTGTGCCCTTAGCAGAGAAACACCCCCAAAACATAACATTTCCACCTCCATGCTTGACAGTGGGGACATTAAAATCATCTATGGGACTGCACCGGAATACATGCTCCCCTTGATTGACCTTCCGCCTAGAAATGCCAACCCTGCCGCTCGGTCCTATCTCCACCTTCATTTTCCGAACTGTAAGGGAGTAAAGTACAAGAAAATCTTTGCCTCGTCCTTTCGTTACTGGAGTCCCAAACACTGGAATATGTTACCTCATCACCTTAAAACTCAAGAAGACCATGGCCTTTTTAAGAAGTTGTTAAAGACATTCCTCTTTGCTAAGACTTACCCCTCAACTTGCAATGTTGATTAATGTATCCTTGTCCCCTTCCCTATCTAGTTCACTCTGTTAGATGCTTGCATAACCTTTAAGTTTGTACTTTTATTTAACTTACTGTAAGCCACATTGAGCCTGCACGAGTGGGAAAATGTGGGATATAAGCAACAAATAAATAAATAAATAAATAAATAAATTCATATACTTTCCACAATGTGATTTTCCGGATTTAATTTGTGATGTGCTATCTCTCACTGTTACCAATAACCTACCCTTCAATTATGGGCTGCTCATGTCTTTGTCAGTGGGCAAACTTACAAAATCAGCAAGGGATCAAATACTTATTTCCCCCACTGTATGTCCAGGTTATGGTGTTGAGTAGCTTGGATTACTGTAATTCATTGTGTCTTGGCTCTCCAGCTTCAGCCATGAAGCCATTGCAAGAAGTCTAGAATGCAGCCACTTGATCGATAATCTGCTACACCATTGCTTGAGTGATTGCACTGGCTGCCAGTTGTGTGGAGAGCCCATTTTAAGACTTTATTATTGATTCACAAAGCATTAAAAGATGAAGCTGCATTTCATCTGATGGAGTACTTTAGGTTTATAAACCAGGTTGGATTTTGAGATCAGATGGTGCTGCGCATTTGCACCGCTTTCATTTTAAGAGACCTCAGAAATGTACCTTTTTATTTTTAATCACAGGACCAGATACAGGAGCTTCTAAGAATCAATTAAAGAACTATTTATTCATAAAGCCTTTGGTTTGGCAGTCTTAGGCACCTGTTATCTAAGTGGGTAATTGTGACAGGGTTAAGCAAATCGCCAGAGCTTGGATGAGCAATACGAGCAGCTGCTGGTTTTCTAAATGTGATTTTTACTGTTATTGTATTTAATGTATACATTATGTATTTTTTTTGTTACTACCTTTGGTATAAAATAGAAAATAAATAAATAAACTAAAATGCAAGTAAATTACATGTAGAAGCCGAGACCTTCATCTTAGGCAAAGAATCTCTCATGGGCATCAGCTGACTCATTGTCTTGACCTCTACTTCCTGGCAAGTTTCTGTGCCTGTGAAGCAGCCATTGAGTTTGTGAATCTGTGATGAAGAGTGGAAGCCTAAAGATAGCAGCACTAGTCACAAGTTTCACAGTGGTGTTAATTCATTCACCTTTGAATTTGTTGCGACATATCTAAGATAGGGCTTGTGCACTTTGATGTGTATGAAACTCTAATGTTGGATAAGTGAATTCTGAGTGGTTGTTGTGATACTTGATATTGGTTGTACCAGCATAAAACAAGGTTGTAGAAGCTGAGTGTCCCAAGAGCATTCAGGTCACTTCATGGCTACTAGATGTTTGCACCAACATTTGAAAAGTGTAATGAGGACCGGAGAAATACATAGCAACATAGTAAATGAAGGCAGATAAAGGCCAAAATGTCCCCTATCCAGTCTGCCCAGAATATTTAAAACTCTACAACACTTATGATGGTTCTCAAAGCCCCACACCAAGCTTGTTAGGCAATTAAGGCAAGTGACTGTGGTATCGTGGTCAATACACTCCCCCTTCCAATGGATCCTATTCCAGGACAAGACAGTTTACACAAGCCTTTAATAGCATCTCATCCACTGCCCAAACCTCCCAGAAATACCATTCAGGCCTCCTGGCTGCTAGTAAACAATTTGTCCCTGCAATATATTTCCAGAAAGAGAAAGGAGATAAGTAAACTACAGTACTATTGTTAGTAATGTGTAATTTATCTTTACTACTACTACTACTTATCATTTCTAAAGCGCTACTAGACGTACGCAGCGCTGTACACTTGAACATGAAGAGAGAGTCCCTGCTCGACAGAGCTTACAATCTAATTAGGACAGACAAACAGGACAAACAAGAGATAAGGGAATATTAAAGTGAGGATGATAAAATAAGGGTTCTGAACAAGAGAATAAGGGTTGGGAGTTAAAAGCAGCATCAAAAAGGTTGGCTTTTAGCTTAGATTTGAAGACGGCCAGAGATGGAGCTTGACGTACTGGCTCAGGAAGTCTATTCCAGGCATATGGTGCAGCAAGATAAAAGGAACGGAGTCTGGTGCTGGACAAAATGGTAGAGACTATTATAAAGAACAAAATTACAGAGCATATTCAAAAGCATGGATTTAGTGAAGGGAAATCTTGCTTCACCAATATATTGCATTTCTTTGAAGGGTTGAACAAACATGTGGATAAAGGTGAGTCAATTGATATTGTGTATCTGGATTTTCAAAAAGCGTTTCACAAAGTACCTAAAGAAAGACTCCAGACGAAATTGAAGAGTCATGGCATAGAAGGTAGTGTTCTATTGTGGATTAAAAACTGGTTAAAAGATAGAGAACAGAGAGTAGGTCAAATGATCTGTATTCTCAATGGAGAAGGGTAGATAGTGGGGTTTCCCAGGGGTCTGTGCTAGGACCGCTGCTTTTTAACATATTTATAAATGAGCTAGAGATGGGAATAAACTAGTGAGGTAATTAAATATGCTGATGACACAAAGTTATTCAAAGTTGTTAAATTGCAAGAGGCTTGTGAAAAGTTACAAGAGGACCTTATGAATTATGAATTCAGGTCTAGCATTACCATGGCCAAGGTACATTAAAATAGATGAATGAATGGACAGTTGCAAGAACTGGTGCAACTGCTCACACTTTTCAAATTTGTGCTAATTCATCCTGTTTTGTGTATACTTAGACATGATGAAAAATACTATCATCTCTATGCTGTGCATATTATCATCACAGCTTTGATAAAATACACTGACATCTTCATATTATGAGATTACCATGGCAGCCACTGCAGCAGACACTGATCCTCCACCAGGAGTTGCTGATCTGGAACCAACATTTTGAACAAACTCAAAAAGAGGCTGGGTCACCAAGCTGCCTTCAGTTATAGTTTTCTGGACTATGTATCTAAAAGAAAAGACAAATATCATGAGCTCAGAACACTTTAGTACCCTCTCCTATTTGGTACTCCTAACCAGATCCCTGGTCTTCTAGAATTCCATGACTGTACTAATTATGTCACAGCGTTGGACTGCACAGCTATGGGAGACCAAGAGCGAGATTGAAGAGGAAGCAGAAGTGGTAGTAGTGGCACAACTTTTCCCTACTTGTCTACAATGATCTAAGCTTGAAGCTACTGTAGGAATAGGATAGCAAAAGTATGAAATCTCTTGTCACATCCTTTTCCTCTGATTCCTGGATATGTATGACCTGCTGTTATCTGTGGGGAACATGCTACTGTTGCACGCTTCAAATTGTGACACTCCAGCTTCCAACAGTAGAGGAGGCAGGTGCAGCCCAAGACACTGCACTGTTATTGTCTTTTTCCTAACTCCAAGATCCTTCAGGGTCAGTAAGTAGGGATTTTAAAATGCTTTACCTGCCCAACAAGGGGTTCTTTGGGGCTCCAGGTGACTGCAGCTGCTGCTGGGCTGGTTCCAAGCTGGGGCTGGACCTGGTAGGTGGCACCAAATTGCAACCTTTCTAGGGTCTAAAAGGGCTCAGGAGGATTTGGGGGCTGCCAGCTGAGGCAGATGTGACCTGCCGCGAAGGTGCGTCAGCCATGGGTGAAGGGGCAAGAAACTGGCCTGTTTCAGGCCTGCCTACCAGAGCTCTGGCAATATGCGATAGTTTCCCAGAGTTCCGGTAGGCTACAACTGAAGCCAGGGCCTTGATTAGTTTCAAGGCCCAGGGAGCTGCTGCGTTTAACCACGGATAGCTCTCAATGTCAGGGGGGGGGGGGGGGGGGGTCCATCCAGGCTGAATTGGAAGATGGAGGTGGCCTTTCCAACCCTTTGGGTCATGTTGCCTGGAGCTCTAGGGAAAATATTTAGAAATTAATTTTTGGTGGGTGGGGTCTTTAGGGATTCCCTTTAGGTGGGCCATGGGGGTCTGGACTTCAGCACATTTTATTTTTGCCCAGAAAGTGGGAAATGTAGGTGCAGAGGGCTGGTGGACTTTAGAAAACATGTTTTGGGATTCCGTCAGTTACAGTCTTTAGAGGGACATGTTTTGTAATTTTTCATGTGACCGTCAGGGGATTTTATTATTATTTTTGGGCATTTGGGGGTAGAAATTGTATGGCATCTGGGAAAACATTTAATTTTTAAATTTAAAGTTATGGGGCTTTAGTATGGATGTGCTGGGGTTATATATCAAGTTGTTTTAACGGAAACATTACAGAAAATGTACTTTTCCCATTATAGTCAATAGAAAACTGGGGTTTCAAGATGGAGCTCAGAACTGTAAATGCAGAGTTCCAGGATTCTGAAAAAAACTGTAAACTTTGTAAGCCAGGAGCTGATTGGCTGATTGGGGGTGGTATGAGGCTAGCGAGGTCCCGTTATCAGAGCAACAGCTGGGACAGTTGGGTAACAGTTGGGTGCTAGCTTTGTGGCAGAGTGGTTGCTTAGGGCTGAAGAGTAGCTTGGCTCTGTGGTTTTGATCAGGGACAGTCTGTGTATAGATTAAGTGGGAATTCTCCCAGGGTTTTGTGGAACTTCCCTTTAGAGAGTTTTTTTTTTTTTTTGGCCTTGTGAGCAAAGCCTGTGAGGTATAGGGTTAAGTCCCGGACAGAGACTGGTGTATGCTCTTGCCAGTGGAAGACGTCGGTTCTAAGTTTTGGCAAACCCTTTGGTTCTTCTTTGAAGGAGAGGACCTGGACTCTGAGGTACCAAACAGTGTTGTACTGATCTGGAGGCCTCTTTGCTTAAAGCAGTGGTCAAGTATAGCTCTTAAGGAGCAAAGGCAAGGCTGTGTTTCTGAACTTGGTAGATGAGCTTGCTAGAGAGCTGGAGAGAGTCTGGAAGAGCCCTGATTGAAGATACTGGTATCTGTAAGTTAAAAAAGTTTAAGTTGAAGGGACAGGAACAGGAACAAATTTTTATTTAGCCAGAAAGAGTCTCTACTCAACTGGGTGGGAGGAAAATAGGGACACATGCTTATTCTTTTATTTCCACCTGGTAGCCAGCTACAAATAGGTTCCTGCTATGAATACAGGTCACACATAAATTACACACACAGGGATAAAGTTTCCTTTTTGTTGATTTTGTTGAGAAATGTAGTAGGTACTCACCTGACACTGAAGATCCTGCTGGTTCCTGGTTCGGATCCTGTCTCCCGTGATCCTGATTCCTGATCCATGTGTGAGGAAGCTAGCCAACATCAAGCAAGTGCTGGGAAGAGGACATAAGTTGTTTTCTTTTCTTTTTTTATGTGCACACAATTTGGGGGGAGGGTCCTATCTTTTTCTCGTTGGGACATTAAAGCTGAGTACTCATGCTGGGAGATTGGACACTTGGATCAGAAGCAGGAGCCAGGTGAGAATATCTGAACTTATGCCTACAGACTTCAAGAGAAATTAACACAAATTAAAGCCATCAATCCTCAGTGCTTCAGTGACCCTCAAAAGATGCTTAAAGAAAAGTTTGTGCTGGGTTTCCAGGAAGAGAATCTTAGGAGAGAAATGAAGAAAAGGTTGGAGAAGGCTCCTAAGCTGACTTTCGCAGGACTACTTCAGGAAGCCATCAAATGGACACAGGAAGATGTGTCACTTGATTGGGAAGAGAGGTCTCTGAGGATTTTGTCTTGAGCCCGAACTGAGGCAATGCTACAAAGTGCCAGTGCGAAAACAAAATTTGAGATGGAGTTAAATGAGTTGCAACAAATGGTGGCTGAGCTGCTAAGAGGGAAAAGGCAGTCTAAAAGGGTACAAGACTTTCCACAGTGACCCTGAGGAATCAGGGGTGAAGACATTGCACAAAGGCCAGAGAAAGAAAGGGAAGCTTGGGATCAATTTGGCTGAGGATATCACACCTATGATGAGACGCATAAAAGAGAACACAGAGTGCCTCTGAGGAATGATCAGGGAGACCTGGAGGGGCATAATCGAACGTCGCTGGCGATCTATTTTGGTGGTGGCGCAACAGCTGGCCGGAACCGTATTTTCGAAAAAAAATGGCCGGCCATCTTTTTATCGATAATATGGTTTAGCCTGGCCAAATGCCAGAGTTCGCCGGGTTTGAGATGGCTGGTTTTGTTTTTCAGCGATAATGGAAAAAAATGCCGGCCATCTCAAACCCGGTGAAATCCAAGGCATTTGGTCGTGGGAGAGCCACCATTTGTAGTGCACTGGTCCCCCTGACATGCCAGGACACCAACCGGGCACCCTAGGGGGCATTTCTAAAAATGTTTTAAAAATACACAAATAGCTCCCAGGTGCATAGCTCCCTTACCAGTGTGCTGAGCCCCCCAAATCCCCCCCAAACGCACTCCCCACAACTCTACACCATTACCATAGCCCTGGTACATGTGGGTACAGTGGGGGGGGGGGGTCTTTGGGGGGGGGGGTTTGGAGGGCTCAACACTTAGCACCACAAGTGTAACAGGTATGGGGAAGTGCACTGCACCCATTAAAAACTGCTCCAGTGACTTGCATACTGCTGTCAGTGAACTGGGTATAACATTTGAGGCTGGCATAGAGGCTGGCAAAAAAGTGTTTTATTTTTTATTTTTTAGTGTGGGAGGGGGTTGGTGACCACTGAGGGAGTATGGGGAGGTTATCCCCCATTCCCTCCGGTGGTCATCTGGTCAATTGGGGCACCTTTTTGAGACTTGGTCGTGAAAATTAAATGACCAAGTAAACCCGGCGAAATACTGATTAACGCCGCTTTTTTTTCCATTATCCGCAAAAGCTGGCCATCTGGTAGCCACGCCCATGCCCGCCCATGTCCCGCCTTCACTTTGCCGCCAACACGCCCCTTGAACTTTTGCTGGCGTGGCGACGGGAAAGCGGTGATAGTGTCAAAAACGGCGCTTTCGATTATACTGATTTCACCGCTTTTGCGAGATCGCCAGCCATCTCCTGATTTATGTTGGAAGATCACCGGCGATCACTTTCGAAAATAAGCCTGCTGGTGTGCTACTGATGCCTAGAACCTGGTCATGTGGCAAGGGAATGCCGAAGTGAAAAAGTGGGAAGTGTTCTGGGTGAAGTCTGGGCCAGATCCATTGGCAGGTTGTCCAGTGCTGTACCAGGTCGGTTATCAGTTGCATTAGCAAATGCCTCACCAAGTACTGCATCCTGCACCTTAGAAACCGCAGTACCTCATGAATGGAAAGAAATCTCAACATTGGCATCAGTAGCAACTGCAGTTCCATCCACTTCAAATTCATCTACTTCAGCTATCAGGCTACAGAGAGCAGGCACTCAGGGCCAGAAGTAAAGAAAAGCAAAATTGTGGGGAAGAGCCCCATAATAGAGATCCTTGTCAGGGATCTATCTGTGTAGTGCTGCTTGGATACAGGCTCAGAGGTATCAACCATTGCGGCCAGTTATTTTCAGCAGTATCTGGAAGACCGCGTTGAGTTTAAAGAGACTCTGGTGAAGCTGTGCCCTATCAATGGTACGGACATCCTGATTATTGGCTGCATAGAAGCTGATGTTATCTGAATGGGGCAGACAGTGAAGAGATGCAGTATCCTGACAGTTTGTGACGATGCAGCCTGCCAGTGTGTAAATTCCATGCCCAGACTTAACAGTGTATAAATTTCATGCCTGGAAATGCAAGAATGAACATACTGCAGGAGTTAAACTGGAACCTGTGGGCCAACAAATGGCTTCGGAATGGGGCAGTATATAAAATCTGGAAGCAAATTAAGAACTGTGAATGTGAGAGAATCATTTTTGCCATGCTGGTTGGAAGAAAACAGGTGGTGCTGCCTCCCTTAGCTGAGCTAATGTTGTTGGGAAGTTGCATCCAGCGTAGAGAGTGTACTGAAGTGCTGGTGGTGGTGGCTATATTACCAGTTGGAGTATGTGTGGTGAACACTCTTGTTAAACCCAACTGGGACAAACTGCTGATGCATGTCATGAATGCTGGGCATACCGACCAAGGGAGATTCTGGT
This sequence comes from Microcaecilia unicolor, assembly GCF_901765095.1. Classification (NCBI taxonomy): domain Eukaryota; kingdom Metazoa; phylum Chordata; class Amphibia; order Gymnophiona; family Siphonopidae; genus Microcaecilia; species Microcaecilia unicolor. The sequence goes on from NC_044037.1 coordinate 131,198,940, forward strand.
TTCAGCACCCATAGAATGCCGCTTAGAAGGCAACACAATGGTGGTTAGGTGCTGCCAAGAAAGTGAGCCATTGGAAGGAGGAGATGAGGAATTTATCCAGAATCTGGTGGCAAAACTAAACTGGCTAGAATTGGCACATGAACAAAATGATGATCTCAAGCACTTGTTATGCAAACACCAATACGTCTTCTCCAGGGATGACAATGACATCAGCTACACAAACAGGATTTATCATCAGATAAACACTGGAAATCACCCACCCATCAAGCAACCGTTGTACATCATAGAGGCCATGAAAAGGTGCAAACCATACATATTTCTAGGTTTTTTAATATAGCTATTTTGCTTTCTTGAGCTGGGAGCAGATCTGGAATTGTAAAACAGCATTTTTTCTGGTAACTACCTTTCTAAGGCTGTAGAAATTTGTGGTTTGACATTTGACCTATGCTAACGTGATAAATTGCTGGTCCACAACTAAGAGGCAGAGGCTCCTATGACTAAGGACAACATGTGCAGTATCCAGATAAACAATCAAAAGTAGAACTAAGTGGGTGTGGGTAAAAACTATATCCTTAGCAAGAGGGTGGAGGGGGCTAGTATGATGTCTGTGCATACCAAGGACATAGGTCAACCCATATCAAATGAAAACTTATGCTTATATGCATGACAGTTCCTAACTGCCAATATAATAAGGGAATAAATTATAGAATTTGATGAAACATGATTCATAACAGGAAACAGAATATTCTAGAAAGACGCATATTCATTAGGTAGGAAGGGTAATTATAATTAAAATAATGAAGAAAGAAAGAAAAAGTATTTAAGAGGAAACAGAACTGAGGATGGCGAGCCTCAGTGTGTCCACTAGGAGGTGGACATATTGACAGCTCCCAGGGAAAACTCTGTTTTAATTTGCTACATATTATACTGTATTGGGATATTATTTGTTAATCTCTACTATAATAAAAAGCACCTCCAACGTTCTGAAGCTGACTCTGTGGCTTCACTAAAGTGAAGGGTTCGTCAGATTCGTTACATCTGTAAGCCTGTCACCATCACTGTCTGTCCCGCCCTCACGTCAAAACGTGATGACGTCGAAGGTGGAACGTTACAACAACAACTTTGCGCCAATCACGTGCCCACAATGAAAACCTTCAAACAAAACAAGTTAAACGCTGCTCCTCCATAGCCGCGTGACCGACAACACCAGTTGGAAGCACACAAGCGCACCACGCGACACTGATCGCGCCAATCGCATGCCCAGAATGAAAACAATCAAAAAAAACAATTTAAAAGCTGCTCCTCCATAGCCACGCGACCGACAACACCAGTTGGAAGCGCACAAGCGCGCTATGCGACACTGATCACACGCCCACAACGAAAACCTTCACACAAAACAATTTAAAAGCTGCTCCTCCATAGCCGCCCGAGCGACAACACCAGTTGGAAGTGCACAAGCGCGCCACGCGACACCGAGGAAAACAGTAGAAAACCCGACAAAGCACTGCACCGGCTGCCCTTTTGCAGACTTACCCATCTTCAAATCTTTACTCAAAGCCCACCTCTTCAATGTTGCTTTCGGCACCTAACCTTTATACCTATTCAGGAAATCTAGACTGCCCCAATTTGACTGCCCCTATTTGTCTGACTGTACATTTGTCCTTTAGATTGTAAGCTCCTTGAGCAGGGACCGTCCTTCTATGTTAAACTGTACAGCGCTACGTAACCCTAGTAGCGCTTTAGAAATGTTAAGTAGTAGTAATAGACTGACAGCCGGTAGACAACATGGACCGAAGAAGGTGGCAAACAACAAAGGAGGAGTGGTGGATCTGAGACCTGTCCAAGGTGTGTGAATGACAGCAACCCTGCCCAACATCCAAACCCCCTGCCAAAAACTCCAAGTAAAAAAACATCAACCAGCAGCAGCAACATACTCCTGCAGAAACCCCGTTCACCCCTCCTCACAAACCCCCCTCCCGACACACACTCATGCAGGAACCCCGTTCACCCCTCCTCACAAACACCCCTCCCATAGCACACAATCACTGACACCACACACCCACAGCAATGCAGACCTCTCCCCCTCAGTTCCTCACACACACACACACTAATTCCAACTCACCTCACCCCTCCAAAAAAAAACCCCAAAAAATGAAACCACTCTAACAGCTGACCCCCACCACAACCCTGCAATGCTGACCAACGTCCACGCCCCCTGCCACCCCCTACCAGAAAAGCAGCAGCAACCCTGTCACACTCTCTGTGTGACACACACACACTCATGCAGGAACCCCGTTCACCCCTCCTCACAAACCCACCTCTGCTGACGTCACTCCTCCAATGTTCTCCGTTCCCCCTCCCTCCCAGTTCCATGGGACCCTGGAACTGGGAGGGAGGGATGGAGGGATAGAGGGAGGGGAACCCTGGAAATGGGAGAGAGGGACGGAGGGACAGAGGGAGGGGGAACCCTGGAAATGGGAGGGAGGGGGACACTGGAACTTGGAGGGGGGGAGGAAGGGAGGGAGGTGGAGGGGGCAAGGGAGAGATGCTGCACATGGATGGATGGAGGGGGCAGGGCACAGAAGATGTTGCCTGTATATGGATGAATGCAGGGGAGAGAGCATAATGCAGGGGAGGGAGGGGACCCTGAGAGGGAGGCAGGGAGGGGACGACCCTGGAACTCAGAGGTAAGGAGGGGACGACCTTGGAACTCAGAGGCAGGGAGGGAGGGGGGCATGACCCTGAAACTCAGAGGGCGGGAGGGAGGGGGGACCCTGGAACTGGGAGGGAGGGGGGCCCTGGCACACACTCTCATGCTCACACATACACTCTCTCTCTCTCACAGACACACTCGCACCCAGTCTCACTCTCTCTCTGTCACACACACACACTCGCACATTCACTCTCTCTCTCACACAGTCACTCTCACACACACTCTCTCAAACATACACACTCTGAGGAAAACCTTGCTAGCGCCCATTTCATTTGTGTCAGAAACGGGCCTTTCTTACTAGTATTTTAATAATTACTGATTGGCTTCTTTGACCGCACCTTGAGTATTGTGTTCAATTCTGGTCGCCGCATCTCCAGAAAGATATAGTGGAATTGGAAAAGGTGCAGCGAAGGGCAACTAAAATGATAGCGGGGATGGGACGACTTCCCTATGAAGAAAGACTAAGGAGGCTAGGGCTTTTCAGCTTGGAGAAGAGACGGCTGAGGGAAGACATGATAGAGGTATATAAAATAATGAGTGGAGTGGAACAGGTGGATGTGAAGCGTCAGGTCACGCTTTCCAAAAATACTAGGACTAGGGGGCATGCGATGAAACTACAGTGTAGTAAATTTAAAACAAATCGGAGAAAATGTTTCTTCACCCAACGCGTAATTCAACTCTGGAATTCGTTGCCGGAGAACATGGTGAAGGCAGTTAGCTTGGCAAGTTTAAAAGGGGGTTAGACGGTTTCCTAAAGGACAAGTCCATAAACCGCTACTAAATGGACTTGGGAAAAATCCACAATTCCGGGAATAACATGTATAGAATGTCTGAACATTTGGGAAGCTTGCCAGGTGCCCTTGGCCTGGATTGGCCACTGTTGTGGACAGGATGCTGGGCTCGATGGACCCTTGGTCTTTTCTCAGTGTGGCATTACTTATGTACTTAATTTGAATAAACAGTTATTATGTCTAATACTTATTTAGTAGCCAGAGTTTTTTCTTGCCTGGAATTCTGCCTGGGGGAGTAAAGATTTATTCGAGGCCAGGAGATATCCAGAAGGTTACTTCTGTCTCAGAGGCAAGACAGAAAGTGAACACTGTACAGGTGAGTTTCGCCACATATATACAAAATATGTGGACCGCATGATCTGGTGAGGGACGTTATGGTACTGGGGCCGCTTGATAACAGTGACCATAATATGATCAGTTTTGATATCGACCTTGAAGTAACTGTACACAGAAAGTCAAATACGTTAGCGTTTAACTTTAAAAAAGGAGACTATGATAAAATCAGAAGAACGGTAAAAAAAAAACTTAGGGGGGCAACTGAGAGAGTAAAAACTGTACAACAGGCGTGGACGCTGTTCAAAAATACCATCCTGGAGGCCCAGGCCATACATATTCCGCGAATTAGAAAAGAAAGACGGAACTCCAAAAGACAGCCGGCCTGGTTAAAAAGTGAGGTGAAAGAAGCTATTAGGGCTAAAAGAAACGCCTTCAGAAAATGGAAGAAGGAACCGTCTGAAAATAACAAGAAGCAACATAAGGAGTGTCAAAGCAAATGCAAGGCGCAGATAAAGAAGGCCAAGAGGGATTACGAAAAAAAGATAGCATTAGAGGCAAAAAAAATAGTAAAATTTTTTTTCGGTATATTAAAAGCAGGAAGCCGGCAAAAGAATCAGTTGGGCCGCTGGATGACCGAGGGGTAAAAGGGGCGATCAAGGAAGACAAAGACGTAGCGGAGAGACTGAATGAATTCTTTGCTTCGGTCTTCACCGAGGAAGATTTGGGTGGGATACCGGTGTCGGAAATGGTATTTCAAGTGGACGAGTCGGAGAAACCTACTGACTTCACGGTAAACCTGGAGGACGTAATGGGGCAGTTCGGCAAACTGAAGAGTAGCAAATCTCCTGGACCAGATGGTATTCATCATAGAGTACTGATAGAACTGAAAAATGAGCTTGCGGAGCTACTGCTAGTGATATGCAACTTATCCATTTCTGCTTGGATTACCAGAAATTAAATAGCATTACAATTAAAGAGGTATACCCACTGCTGCACATCAACAAATCTTTGGATGCTCTGAGACAGGTGACACTGTTTTTATCTCTTGACATGTCATCTGGCTATTTTCAAGTGGCCATGCATGAGGCTGATAAGGAGAAAATGGCAGTAATAACACTATTGAGGTTGTTTCAATAGACCCATATTCCGTTTGGGTTGAACAATGCCATTACAACATTTTAGCGCATCATGGAAGGCATACTGAATGATTACGTGTTAGATATCCTGCTACTCTATCTTGATGATATTCTAATACTCTCGAAAGATTTTGAAAGTCACCTACAAAGACTGGATAAGGTGTTTGCCTAGCTCATAGCATACGGGTTAAAGTTGAAGCTACAGAAATGCACAGTACTTTGTAAGAAAGTGAAATATTTTAGGCACGTGTCAGCTGAAGGAGTATCTGTCGATGAAGAGAAAATTATAGCGGTGAAAGACTTGAAAAACTGTTTCCAAAGTCTGGCAGTTAATATACCATAACATTTTAATTTATATTCCCCTAAAGCCAATATAAGTTCTAAGCACATTACAATAAAATTTCAACAAGGACAATACTTATGAAGAAGAAATTCAATATAACAGCATATAAAACTTAACAATTCAAAATATCATTGCTAAAGCATATTTTCTAAACAAAAAAGTCCTCTGGGAGATCATTTCACATTTTGGCTGCCTGATAAGCTAATGAAGCACAAAATAGAATCAATGATTTCATCCCCTTAGGGGAAGGTAACACAAAAACTGAGGGTGGTGAGTTATTACCGCTGGTTCATACCATCATTTTCTAAGAGCACTCACAGGGAAAACAAGTTGCAGATGAAGAATTCAGTGGTAGAATGGACACTGGAGTGTCAGGAAGCCTTTGAAGAGCTCAAGAGAAGGCTCACCTTAGCACCAATTCTACCATACCTGATTTTTGAGCTACCCTTTATATTGCCACCGAGGGTTGGGTGCTGACCTGAGCCAAGTTCAGGATGAGTAGGAGAAGGTTATCACCTATGCTAGTATGGGTTGTGGAAGTCCGAGTGTAACGACAAGAACTATAGCATATTGAAGCTCTCGAACTACTGGTGTTAAAAGTAGGCAGCAACTGAAAAATTCAAGGATTATCTTATATACCGCTAATTTCTGGTGTGTACCAACCATAACCTGTTGAGGCACCTGGAAACTGCCAATATATATGTGACAGAGCAAAGATGGTCTGAGCAGCTCGCCGAATTTGAATTCAAAATCAGTCACAAGCTGGCCAGACCAATCAAGTAGCTGATGCATTGTCAAGACAGCCATGAAGTGATGAAGAGAAAAAAGAGGATGTAAAACCAGATTTCCTACTAATTAAAGCTGCAAAAGTGCAGAAGCATGTATGGCCCAAGTGTGTGCCAGACAGGTTTCAAATTTTTCATCTTCTGAGTTATGACTGCCACTGCTTCTGAGTTACGACAGTGGCAGCGAGAAGATCTTGAACTGCAACAAGTTCTTTAGTGTTTGCACTTGAACACACCTGTGGATGTTAGTGGCTGGATGCATGGACAGTGGAAGCTCTGGCGACAGCAGAACAGGCTCTGTTCCAATAAGGGTCTATGGTTCCAGAGAGTCACTAATCCAAGGGATGGCACTGAGGTGATGCACTTTATAGTACCCAAGAGTTTGTGTCAGGAGATGTTCAGAGCAAAGTATGACTATGCTGGGCATCTGAGTGAAGAGACTATCTTAAGAAATCTTCACTGGGATTATTACTGGACAGGAATGAGTCAAGATGTGAATCACAGGTTACAGGAGTGTTCATGTTGTATAGTGATACAGAACCTATTTCCATAAGAGAGAGTTCAATGCAAATACTTCCAAGTGGATACCCATTAGAAATTCTGGTGATGGATTACAGTATGTGACGCTAGAGGCCATTAACAATGGAGTGGAACATGTGTTTATGCTGATGGATATGTTCACGAGGTTTTCAGTGGCAGTTCCTACCAGAAACCAGACTGCCTATACCAGGGACGTAGCTAGACAACAGATTTTGGGTGGGCCTAGGCAAGAAGTGGGTGGGCACCAAGTGTTCTCTCCCCCCCCCCCCCCAACCACCACCAAACCAAAAATATATCTCAGCTGGCAGGAAGATGCTTCTTTCCACCTTGGCAGTCTGCAGCAGGCATGCCCTGAAAACTGAGCATGCGCAGGTGCCGGTATCATGGAGAGTAGCATTTTCATTAACATCAAGGGGAAGTCTTCAGCTGGCGGAGCTTGAGATCCCCACCAACTACCATTAAACGTGTGCTACTGTTGGGTGGGCCTGAGCTCTAAGTGGGTGGGCCACTGGCCTATATTACTGCCAAAGCCATTCTACAGCACTGGATAAACCACTACCGGTGTCTGGCACAGCTGCTTTCTGATCAGGTGTGTAACCTTGAATCATCAGTAATCTGGGAACTTTGTAGGCTGCATAACATAAGAAAAAGTTGTACCACACTGTATCATCCCCAGGGCAATGGTCAGTTTGAGCGATTTAATCGCACCATGCTAGATATGCTTAGTATACTGTCAAAAGAGAAGAAAATAAGGTGGGCAGAACACTTGCCAGAACTTGTGCTAGCAGTATTCACAGTTCCAATGTAACACCAATTTTCAAAAAAGGTTCCAGGGGAGATCCGGGAAATTATAGACCAGTGAATCTGATGTCGGTGCCGGGGAAAATGGTAGAGGCTATTATTAAAAACAAAATTACAGAGCACATCCAAGGACATGGATTACTGAGACCAAGTCAGCACGGCTTTTGTGGGGGGAAATCTTGCCTGACCAATTTACTTCAATTCTTTGAAGGAGTAAACAAACACGTGGACAAAGGGGAGCCAGTTGATATTGTGTATCTGGATTTTCAAAAGGCGTTTGACAAGGTACCTCATGAAATTGGAGGGTCATGGGATAGGAGGAAATGTCCTATTGTGGATTAAAAACTGGCTGAAGGATAGGAAACAGAGAGTGGGGTTAAATGGGCAGTATTCACAATGGAGAAGGGTAGTTAGTGGGGTTCCTCAGGGGTCTGTGCTAGGACCGCTGCTTTTTAATATATTTATAAATGATTTAGAGATGGGAGTAACTAGCGAGGTAATTAAATTTGCTGATGACACAAAGTTATTCAAAGTCGTTAACTCGCGACAGGATTGTGCAAAATTACAGACTGGGAGACTGGGCGGCTAAATGGCAGATGACGTTTAATGTGAGCAAGTGCAAGGTGATGCATGTGGGAAAAAAGAACCCAAATTATAGCTACGTCATGCAAGGTTCCACGTTAGGAGTTACGGACCAAGAAAGGGATCTGGGTGTCGTCGTCGATAATACACTGAAACCTTCTGCTCAGTGTGCTGCTGCGGCTAGGAAAGCAAATAGAATGTTGGGTATTATTAGGAAAGGTATGGAAAACAGGTGTGAAGATGTTCTAATGCCGTTGTATCGCTCCATGGTGCGACCGCACCTTGAGTATTGTGTTCAATTCTGGTCGCCGCATCTCAAGAAAGATATAGTAGAATTGGAAAAGGTGCAGCGAAGGGCAACTAAAATGATAGCGGGGATGGAACGACTTCCCTTTGAAGAAAGACTAAGGAGGCTAGGGCTTTTCAGTTTGGAGAAGAGACAGCTGAGGGGAGACATGATAGAGGCATATAAAATAATGAGTGGAGTGGAACAGGTGGATGTGAAGCATCTGTTCACGCTTTCCAAAAATACTAGGACTAGGGGCATGCGATGAAACTACAGTGTAGTAAATTTAAAACAAATCGGAGAACGTTTTTCTTCACCCAACGCATAATTAAACTCTGGAATTCGTTGCCGGAGAATGAGGTGAAGGCGGTTAGCTTGGCAAGTTTAAAAAGGGGTTAGACGGTTTCCTAAAGGACAAGTCCATAAACCACTACTAAATGGACTTGGGAAAAATCCACAATTCCAGGAATAATGTATAGAATGTTTGTACGTTTGGGAAGCTTGCCAGGTGCCCTTGGCCTGGATTGGCCACTGTCATGGACAGGATGCTGGGCTTGATGGACCCTTGGTCTTTTCCCAGTGTGGCATTACTTATGTACTAGGTACTCCCCATTTTACTCACTATTTGGTCAGGACTCGTCTGCCACATGATTTTCAGACCAAGTTCGCCGGAGTGGAAGCTGAGTAGCTAGATGAATGGGTGAAGTTACATCATCAACATCTCCAGGGATTCTTCCAGATAGCCCAGCAGGAATCAGCATGCCAGGCAACAGCAAGGAAGAGATCTTTGACCGGCATTCAAGGGGCGCACTCATCTCTGAAGGGGACCAAGTGTTGCTCAGAGATAACAAATTTAGAAGTCAGGGAAAAATAAAAGATAAAGTGGGTAGAAACCCCTTATGAGGTTGTCTGTGCCACTGAACCAGAAGGGAGTATGTACAAAATTAGAGATGTACTGTATATGGAAATTACAGTGTGGTTCATAGAAATAACTTAAAAGTGTTACCTGGACCATTGTGGAATGTTCTATCACATGCCCCCAATGAGGATATAACACACCAGCCTCAAGCATTAGTAGCTATCAGACACTCATTCAGACAATGATACAAACAATGGGGAAATTGAAACCATTTGGTTTCTGATAAATGATCCAGAGTTGTGTTCTGAGGAATGGGTAATAGAGAGTCCTAGCAGTTTTCCAGAATTGAGTGACGGACCAGATGAGCGGAAATATAGATACCATTAGCATTGGTTCCAGTTCAGAGACCAGTCAAACTAAGCCAAAACGAGAAAATCAAGGCTGAAGGCCGAGGTATTTAGCTGACTATTGTGACAAGGCTACATCCCCGAGGTATAGAGTGAAGCAGCAAAACCATGAACTTCATATCCCAGAATGCATTTCCAGTCCTAGCAGTGAGATCCCAGGGGATAAGCCAGTTGGCCATATATCATCTCTGACCACAAGAGGGAGGGTGAATGAAGGAGCCAGTTCCCGGGACCAGCAATCTGTATATCATGCTGCCCACCTGTAATAGGGAGGGGTGGGCTGAGAAGCAGCAGGAGGAGGATTGGATGGAAGAGGGAATTAATCAGCCTGAGCAGGGGAAGAAAGCAGAACGGAATGGGAGCTTGAGAGCTGAGGAAGGCAGCCCCTGAAGGTTTGGAAACCTACATGGTTTTGGGAATTTATTTTGGTTTAAACCCTGCTTAAGTACAGAAGCCTGGTTTTCTTTTGGGGAAACCCTGAGTGGTGGGGGAATTACTAACCTGTTTTGAAACCTGATTATTGTGAGAACCTCTGAAGTTGGAAGGCTTGTTTATGAAGGAGGGCTGCCTGGTAGGAAGAGGGATTCAGTTCAGGAGGAGAGGAGCAGTGCAGGCTGAAAATCCTTGGGCAAGACAGGTCCCTAAAGAACTGAGCAGGCTGAAATACCTTGGGTGGAAGGAAGTCCCAAAAGTATTGAACCTCCTGAAAGTAAAGGCTGCTTGGTGATTAACACTGTCTTGAGGGGAAATCCTGCTTGTGGGACAAGTACTATTTGTTTGCTACTGACTGAGACCACAAAAGCAGGGATTTCCAAAGGACTAATGCATTCCCCTCCGGGAAGGGGGCAAAGTCTTTGTGTAATTGGTTGATGTACTAAGCAAGGCAGAACAGCCCTGCCTGAGAAGCAAGTCTCTACTCTGGAGTGAAGTTTTGTTTATGAATCTGGAAAATAAAGGAATGTTTTTGAAGTATTTCCTGGTGGCAGTTTTGTGAAGTTCTGGCTATTCAGGGGAGGCAGCTTCCTCCCCCATACTGGAGCAGCGGGCCCGTTTACACTATATACTATATTAAATGAATGTAGAAGACAAGCCTTTTATTTGGGGAGTATGTTTGAATGTGAATATTGTGGTGTTATGGAAATGTGAAGGATGGCATTTTTCATTGAACTCTGAATCAGAGCACATGTCCACTCAAATTTGCCAAAGACATTTGGAAAACTGGCTCCTACAGTCTTTGAACAGGAAAGTCTCTGCACAAATTCTCAAACAAAGAAGTTTTGAATGCACAAAGTTTTAAGAACATTTTAAGAGTTATGGTTAGAATTTGCCAGCAGAAGAAACAGAGTCCACAGCTCTAAAAATGTTGTTAAACCCTTTTGCTAAGATTTACAGGTGGGGTTTGAAATACTTTATTTTCCAGGAAACCCCAAATCTAACCCTTGCCAACAAACAGGAATCAGATTAGTTTCATTTAACTTTCTTCCCCCACCCGTATTTCCCTTTTACCTTTAAAATGTGTTGCTTAGTATAAAATAACTCCCCCCCCCCCCCCCGTGTTCTTATTTACTACTACTTACTACTACTTATCATTTCTATAGCGCTGCAAGGCATACGCAGCACTGTACACCATACACAAAAAAGACAGTCCCTAATCAAAGAGCTTACAATCTAGATAAGACAGGTAAACAGACAGAACAATTAAGGGTAAGGGAATAAAGAGGTGAGGATAAAAGGACAGGGCAAGTGAGTAGTGGTTAGGAGTCAAAAGCAGTGGTAAACAGGTGGGCTTTAAGTTTGGACTTGAAAACAGCCAAAGACGGGGCTAGACTTACAGGCTCGGGAAGTCTATTCCAGGTGTGAGGTGCAGCAAGATAAAAGGAACAGAGTCTAGAATTAGCAGTAGAGGAGAAGGGGACAGATAAGAGAGATTTATCTGTAGAACGGAGTACCCGAGGGGGAGCGTAGGGAGAGACGAGAGTGGAGAGGTACTGGGGAGCGGCAGAGTGAATACACTTATAGGTCAATAAGAGAAGTTTGAATTGAATACGGAAACGGATAGGGAGCCAGTGAAGTGACTTGAGGAGAGGTCTGATGTGAGCATAACGACTTTGGCAGCAGAGTTTTGGACTGATTCAAGAGGAGAGAGATGGCTAAGAGGGAGGCCGGTGAGAAGCAGGTTACAATAATCAAGCCAAGAGGTGATAAGAGTGTGGATAAGGGTTCTGGTAGAGTGCTCAGAGATGAAGGAACGGATTTTGCTGATGTTATAGAGAAAGAAACGACAGGTTTTGGCAATCTGCTGAATATGAGCAGAGAAGGAGAGAGAGGAGTCAAAGATGACCCCAAGGTTATGAGCCGATGAGACAGGGAGAATAAGAGTGCCATCCACAGAAATAGAGAAAGGGGGGAGAGGAGAGGTAAGTTTAGGGGGAAAGATGAGAAGCTCGGTTTTGGCCATGTTAAGATTCAGATGACGTTGAGACATCCAGGCAGCGATATCAGATAGGCAGGCTGAAACATTGGTCTGGATGCTGGTTGAGATTTCGGGGGTAGAGAGGTAAATTTGGGAGTCATCTGCATAGAGATGGTATTGAAAGCCATGGGATGATATCAGAGAGCCAAGGGAAGAAGTGTAGATGGAGAACAGGAGAGGACCGAGAACAGAACCCTGAGGTACACCGATTGGTAGAGGGATAGAATTGGAAGAGGATCCACCAGAGTGTACACTAAAGGTGCGAAGTGAGAGGTAGGAGGAGAACCAGGAAAGAACAGAGCCCTGGAATCCAAATGAAGACAGCGTATCAAGGAGTAGGCTGTGATCAACAGTGTCAAAAGCGGCGGATAGATCGAGAAGGATGAGGATAGAATAGAGACCTTTGGATTTGGCCAGGAACAAGTCGTTGGAAACTTTTGTGAGTGCAGTTTCAGTTGAATGAAGAGGGCGAAAGCCAGATTGGAGTGGGTCAAGAACAGCTTGAGATGAGAGAAAGTCAAGACAGCGGCGGTGAACGGCACATTCAAGTAACTTGGAAAGGAAGGGGAGGAGGGAGATGGGTCAATAGTTGGAAGGACAGGTAGGGTCAAGTGAAGGCTTCTTCAGGAGCGGTGTGACCACAGCATGTTTGAAGGCATCAGGAATGGTCGCAGTGGAAACAGAGAGATTGAGGATATGACATATAAAAGGAGTGAGAGTAGGAGAGATGGTGTTAAGAAGGTGGGTAGGAATGGGATCAGAGGAGCAGGTAGTTTGTTTTGAGGAGGAGAGAAGATGTGATGTTTCTTCATCAGTGACTTCAGGAAAAGAAAAGGACAGAGGGGTTGAGGAAATAGGGGAACGGACAAGGGGAGGGGCAAGGGGAGGGAGAGGCGGGGGTGGTTTGGTAGAGAATTCAAGATTTATCTTCTGAACCTTGTCGAGGAAGAACTCAGCTAGGGTCTGGGGAGATAGTGAGGGGGGAGTTGGGGGTGGAGGCACCTTGAGGAGAGAGTTTAGTGTGGAGAAGAGAAGTCGAGGGTTAGCGCCGAGAGAATTAGTCAGCTGGATGTAGTAGTCCTGTTTGGCAAGCAAGAGAGCAGATTGGAAGGAGGTCAACATGAACTTGAAGTGTGTGGTCAGCAAGGGCACAAGATTTCAGCCAGAGGCGTTTGGCGGAAGGTGTACAGGAACGTAGGTAGCGGATTTTAGGGGTTAGCCAGGGCTGGGGTTTGGTACGTCTTATAGGACGGGGCATGAGAGGTGAAAGAGTGTCTGAGGCAGAGGATAGAATAGTATTGTAGGAAGAGACGGCATCATTGACAGATTTGGATGGTGTAGTGGTAGAGAAGAGGTTCGAGACATTGGAGGATAGGGTAGTAGGGTCAATGGCCTGGAGATTCCTAGATAAATTGGTTAAGATTGGACGGGATTGGGTGGGAGGAAGTTTAAGTGTGAAGGTTATTAGATGATGGTCAAAGAGGGGAAGATTTGAGGTAAAGGAATTGGAGGGAGAGCAGTTATAGGAGAAGATAAGATCAAGACAGTGACCATTTTGGTGGGTAGGGGAAGTGGAGCATAGTTGAAGATAGAAGGAGGATGTTAAGGTGAGGAACTGGGAGACGTAAGAGTTGGAGGGATCATTGGCATGAATGTTAAAGTCGCTAAGGATGAGGGAGGGGGAGGAAGGATCATGAAAGAAGGAAAGCCAAGCGTCAGTCGCTGAGAAAGGATGAAAGGGATTTATCAGGGGGACGATAAATAACTGCTATTCAAAGAGGCAAAGGAGTGAATAGGTGGACGAAGTGGGCTTCAAAGGAAGAAAAACAGAGAGACTGAGGTGGCAGAAGAGATTGAAATTTGGAAGAGGGCAAGAGTCATAGGCGCCGACTCCGTGGTGCTGTGGGTGCTCGAGCACCCCCAATAGTCACCCACCGGAAGTCCTCCGAAATTTAAAAGTCACTCATCTTACCTCCGGAGTTACATCTGCAGCAGCAGCCCAGGAAAAAGCTTGCAGGCAGGAGACTCAGAGCTGTTTGGCGGTCTCTCTGAGCTCTGGTCCCACCCTCATTTCCTGTTTACGCAAGGGCGGGACCAGAGCTGAGAAAGAGCAGACGGAACAGCTCTTGAGTCTCCTGCCTGCATGCTTTTTCCTGGGCTGCTGCAGATGAGATGTAACTCCTTCAAGGAGGAGGTAAGATGAGTGACTTAGCTCAGAGCGTGGGCTGTTCCCGCTCTTCTGCTGCTTATTGTTGTCTGGTAGGAATTCTTTTATATGTGTGTGAAAATGTGTTTTAATGTATGTACTGCAGAGAGAAAGGCTGGGGCTCGTGCTTGATTTATTTTAGGCTGCCAGATTCCCAAGTTGTGTTGGTGAAAAATCTCCACCTTGTTTAGTGCTTTAGATGTTTTAGTTTCGTTTTTATGGTCTTTGCTTTTCAGTTTCCTTTTTTATTTAGGAGGTATAAGGTATTAACTTTTTGTAGTTGAATGTATTTGATTCAAATTTCTAAGTCTTTGTTGCAGGGGAGTTACATAGTTTACATTATTATCCTCTGTTTTTACAGTGGCACCTTTTGTATGGCTATTATTACAACTTGGGAGCTATTCTTGGTTGTAGAACAAAAATGTAGCCTAACTAATCGAAGGACTGAAAAGTAATATTGGATTTCATTTGATGTTATGAAAACAGAGTGAGTGTGTGATTTAAAACACATTAAAATGCAGAAAAGTGATAAAACTTGTAAGGGAAAAGGAAAAAAAAAGTCCACAGTAGTAAAGTGATATATATTTTTTTCCAAAGCATCTGTAAATTAAGGTGCTGCTCAGAAGGGGTGAAGCTCCTTGTGGGAGATTATAAAGCAATAATACAAGGTTGCATGCAATGATTAGAGGATAACTTTGCAATAGTTTTAAATACTATGTACTTATATTTTAATAGTGCTTTTTTTTCTAGCTTTGTAGGTAATTTTGTATGTAATCAAAAAAACAGAAAATGACGGTCCATTAGACCTATCCAGTCTGCTTATCCATATCATCCACTATTTGTTCTCTCTTAAAGATCCAATGTGAAGTATTTTTTTTGTTACATTTGTACCCCGCACTTTCCCACTCATGGCAGGCTCAATGTAGCTTACATGGGGCAATGGAAGGTTAAGTGACTTGCCCAGAGTCACAAGGAGCTGCCTGTGCCTGAAGTGGGAATCGAACTCAGTTCCTCAGGACCAAAGTCCACCACCCTAACCACTAGGCCACTCCTCCACTCCACATTTCCTCAGATTACTTCCTAGTCTATCCCCTTTCACCTTCATCCCAGGTCCTTTTATTTCTGAGCTTCCTTTTCAGTTGACAGGGATATATATATTTATTTATTTAGATTTTGCTCACACCTTTTTCAGTAGTAGCTACTACTACTACTACTTAACATTTCTAGAGCCGCTACTAGTAGCTCAAGGTGAGTCACATTCAGGTACATTGGATATTTCTCTGTCCCAGGAGGGCTCACAATCTAAGTTTGTACCTGAGGCAATGGAGAGTTAAGTGACTTGCCCATGATCACAAGGAACAGAAGGAAGGGATCCTCAGGAGCTTAGCTGAGATTGGGTGGTGGGGCTGGTGGTTGGGAGGCGGGGATAGTGCTAGGCAGACTTATATGGTCTGTGCCCTGAAAAGGACAGGTACAAATCAAGATAAGGTATACACAAAAAGTAGCACATATGAGTTTATCTTTTTGGGCAGACTGGATGGAACGTGCAGGTCTTTTTCTGCCGTCATCTACTATGTATGTTACTATGTTTAAATTCGGAAGGAGGGAGGGAGATGGGGTGCCACCCTGGAACTCGGAGGGAAGGGGAGGGGGCCTGGAACTGGGAGGGAGGGTGGGCGGGGAGGTCTGGAACTGGGAGGGTGAGAGGGGGGGCCTGGAACTCAGAGGCAGGGAGAGAGGCCTGGAACTCGGAAGGGGAGGAGGGAGGGACAGGGGAGGGAGGAGGGGAGGGGGCAGGGGAATGCAACACCTGTAGAAAAAAAAAAATCCAGCACCCCCAATCATTTTGAAAAGTTGGCTCCTATGGCGAGAGTAATAGACCAACACCACCACCGCGGCCAATAGGCCGAGGATTATGGGAGAAGAGATAACCACCATGGCAGAGGGCTGCGACTGAAGCAGAGTCATCAGGGCAGAGCCAAGTTTCAGTTATCGCGAGCAGATGGAGGCTAAGAGTGATAAAAAGGTCATGGATATAGGAAAGTTTGTTGCAGATGGAGCGGGCATTACATAGGGCGCATGAGAAGGGCAGAGAAGAGGGGGGGAGGAGAGGAATAGAGATGAGATTGTAGAGGTCACGGTGCGACCTGTACGAATAGGATGAGGGTTGCTAGGGGGGACCAGGAATGGGATTGATGTCTCCAGCAGAGAGAAGAAGGAGTAAGAGAGTACGGAGGAAAGTAGGAGAAGAGTGGCGATGTAGGCGACGAAGGCGAGATGAGTTCAGATAGAATGGGGAAGGTAAGATGGAAGGGATGAAGTATTGAAGGCAGAAAGCAAGGAGGGAGGAAGAGGACAAGAGAGATGGTGAGGTAATATAATGAATGAAAGGGAAATATATAACTGTAGTGCATAGTGGTTTTGGGTGGAGAAGTAGATTGGGAAGGGACAGTACTAGGAGGAGAATGTGAAATGGAGCCATATGTATAGACTCAGGCAGTCCTAGGCATTAGCTAACAGTCACAAACAAGGTGGGGCAGCTGGAGCTGATGCTGAAGGCTGGAACAAAGGAGTCGAGGCTGCAGGACTGGAGTTCAAACTGCAGGCTGGAGCAGATGAAGCAGGCAGGAGTAGAGGTTTCAGGACTGGAGTTTAGACTGGAGCAGATGATGCAGGCTGAGGCAGAGGATGCAGGCAGGAACAGATGATGCAGGCTGGGGCAGAGGATGCAGGCAGGAACAGGCGATGCAGGCTGGGGCAGAGGATGCAGGCAGGAACAGACGATGCAGGCAGGAACAGATGACGTAGGCTGGAGCAGACGATGCAGGCTGGGGCAAAGGATGCAGGCAGGAACAGACGATGCAGGCTGGGACAGAGGATGCAGGCAGGAACAGATGATGCAGGCTGGGGCAGGGGATGCAGGCAGGAACAGACGATGCAGACTGGGGCAAAGGATACAGGTGGAAACAGATGATGTTGGCTGGAGCAGACGACGCAGGCTGGGGCAAAGGATGCAGGCAGGAATAGAGGAGTACAGGTTGCAGATGATGCAGGCTTGGACAGAGGATGCAGGCAGGAACAAGTGATGCAGGCTGGGGCAGAGGATGCAGGCAGGAACAGGCGATGCAGGCTGGGGCAGAGGATGCAGGCAGGAACAGACGATGCAGGCAGGAACAGATGACGTAGGCTGGAGCAGACGATGCAGGCTGGGGCAAAGGATGCAGGCAGGAACAGACGATGCAGGCAGGAACAGACGATGCAGGCTGGGACAGAGGATGCAGGCAGGAACAGATGATGCAGGCTGGGGCAGGGGATGCAGGCAGGAACAGACGATGCAGACTGGGGCAAAGGATACAGGTGGAAACAGATGATGTTGGCTGGAGCAGACGACGCAGGCTGGGGCAAAGGATGCAGGCAGGAATAGAGGAGTACAGATTGCAGATGATGCAGGCTTGGACAGAGGATGCAGGCAGGAACAGGCGATGCAGGCTGGGGCAGAGGATGCAGGCAGGAACAGACGATGCAGGCTGGACAGAGGATGCAGGCAGGAACAGATGATGTAGGCTGGAGCAGATGATGCAGGCTGGGGCAGGGGATGCAGGCAGGAACAGATGATGCAGACTGGGGCAAAGGAAGCAGGCTGGGGCAAAAGATGCAGGTGGAAACTGATGATGTAGGCTGGAGCAGACGACGCAGGCTGGGGCAAAGGATGCAGGCAGGAATAGAGGAGTAGAGGTTGCAGATGATGCAGGCTTGGACAGAGGATGTAGGCAGGAATAGATGATGCAGGCTAGGGCAGAGGACGCAGGCACGAACAGACAATGTAGGCTGGAGCAGATGATGCAGGCAGGAACAGATGGTGCAGACTGGGGCAGAGGACGCAGGCAGGAAAAGATGATGTAGGCTGGTATATTAGTGAAAGGAGAAAGACTAAAAAAGGGAATTGTGAGACTAAAAGATACAACAAAACGCTATGTAGAAAATGATGAAGAAAAAGCCAATTTGCTAAATAGATACTTTTGTTCTGGTTTCACAGAAGAAAACCCTGGGGAAGGACCGAGAGGGACTGGCAAAAGTACACCTGAGAATGAGGTGGATAAAGCGCCGTTCACAGAAGAGAGTGTGTATCAATAACTTGGAAACCTAAAGGTGGACAAAGCCATGGGGCCGGACGGGATCCACCCCAGAATACTGAGGGAGCTCAGAGAGGTTCTGGCGGGTCCTCTTAAAGACTTGTTTAATAAATCCTTGGAGACGGGAGAGGTTCCGAGGGATTGGAGAACGGCGGAGTTGGTCCCTCTTCACAAAAGTGGTGATAGGGAAGAAGCTGGAAACTACAGGCCGGTAAGCCTCACTTCGGTTATTGGAAAAGTAATGGAAGCGATGCTGAAGGAAAGGATAGTGAATTTCCTGGAAGCCAATAAGTTGCAAGATCCGAGACAACATGGTTTCACCAAAGGGAAATCGTGCCAAACGAATCTCATTGAATTCTTTGACTGGGTGACAGGAGAACTAAATCAAGGACATGCTATGGACGTCATCTACTTAGATTTCAGCAAGGCTTTTGACACAGTTCCCCACAGGAGGCTCTTGAATAAACTAGACGGCCTGAAGATAGGACCCGAAGTGGTGAACTGGATTAGGAACTGGTTGACGGACAGACGCCAGAGGGTGGTGGTGAATGGAGTTCGCTCGGAGGAGGGAAAGGTGAGTAGCAGAGTGCCTCAGGGATCGGTGCTGGGGCCGATTCTGTTCAATATATTTGTGAGTGACATTGCCGAAGGGTTACAAGGTAAAGTTTGCCTTTTTGCGGATGACACCAAGATTTCCAACAGAGTGGACACCCCGGAGGGAGTGGAAAACATGAAAAAAGATCTGAAGAAGCTAGAAGAATGGTCTAACGTTTGTCAATTAAAATTCAATGCGAAGAAATGCAAAGTGATGCACTTAGGGAGTAGAAATCCAAGGGAGACGTATGTGTTAGGCGGGGAGAGTCTGATAGGCACGGACGGGGAGAGGGATCTTGGGGTGATAGTATCTGAGGACCTGAAGGCGACGAAACAGTGCGACAAGGCGGTGGCCGTAGCTAGAAGATTGCTAGGCTGTATAGAGAGAGGAGTGACCAGCAGAAGAAAGGAGGTTTTAATGCCCCTGTATAAGATGTTGGTGAGGCCCCACCTGGAGTATTGTGTTCAGTTTTGGAGGCCGTACCTTGCGAAGGATGTTAAAAAAAATGGAAGCGGTGCAAAGAAAAGCTACGAGGATGGTATGGGATTTACGTTCCAAGACGTATGAAGAGAGGCTTGCTGACCTGAACATGTACACCCTGGAGGAAAGGAGGAACAGGGGTGATATGATACAGACGTTGTATTAATCCGCAAACAAATCTTTTCCAGAGATGGGAAGGCGGTAGAACGAGAGGACATGAAATGAGATTGAAGGTGGGCAGACTCAGGAAAGATGTCAGGAAGTATTTTTTCACGGAGAGGGTGGTGGACGCTTGGAATGCCCTCCCGCGGGAGGTGGTGGAGATGAATACGGTAACGGAGTTCAAACATGCGTGGGATATGCATAGAGGAATCCTGTGCAGAAGGAATGGATCCTCAGAAGCTTAGCTGAAATTGGGTGGCGGAGCAGGTGGGGGGAAGAGGGGGTGGTGATTGGGAGGAGAGGATAGGGGAGGGTAGACTTGTATGGTCTGTACCAGAGCCGGTGATGGGAGGCGGGACTGGTGGTTGGGAGGCGGGAAATACTGTTGGACAGACTTATATGGTCTGTGCCCTGAAAAGGACAGGTACAAATTCAAGGTAAGGTATACACATATGAGTTTGTCTTGGGCAGACTGGATGGACCATGCAGGTCTTTTTCTGCCGTCATCTACTATGTTATGTTATGGAGCAGACGATGCAGGCTGGAGCAGACGATACAAGAAGGAACAGGTGATGCAGGCTGGGGCAGAGGATGCAGGCAGGAACAGATGATGCAGGCTGGGGCAGAGGATGCAGGCAGGAACAGGAGATGCAGGCTGGGGCAGAGGATGCAGGCAGGAACAGACGATGCAGGCAGGAACAGATGACGTAGGCTGGAGCAGACGATGCAGGCTGGGGCAAAGGATGCAGGCAGGAATAGAGGAGTAAAGGTTGCAGACGATGGCGGAGGATGCAGACAGGAACAGATGATGCAGGCTGGGGCAGGGGACGCAGGCAGGAACAGACGATGCAGACTGGGGCAAAGGATGCAGGTGAAAACAGATGATGTAGGCTGGAGCAGACGACGCAGGCTGGGGCAAAGGATGCAGGCAGGAATAGAGGAGTAGAGGTTGCAGATGATGCAGGCTTGGACAGAGGATGCAGGCAGGAACAGATGATGCAGGCTGAAGCAGAGGATGCAGGCTGGGGCAGAGGATGCAGGCAGGAACAGATGATGCAGGCTGGGGCAGAGGATGCAGGCAGGAACAGACGATGCAGGCAGGAACAGATGACGTAGGCTGGAGCAGACGATGCAGGCTGGGGCAAAGGATGCAGGCAGGAATAGAGGAGTAAAGGTTGCAGACGATGGCGGAGGATGCAGACAGGAACAGATGATGCAGGCTGGGGCAGGGGACGCAGGCAGGAACAGACGATGCAGACTGGGGCAAAGGATGCAGGTGAAAACAGATGATGTAGGCTGGAGCAGACGACGCAGGCTGGGGCAAAGGATGCAGGCAGGAATAGAGGAGTAGAGGTTGCAGATGATGCAGGCTTGGACAGAGGATGCAGGCAGGAACAGATGATGCAGGCTGAAGCAGAGGATGCAGGCTGGGGCAGAGGACGCAGGCACGAACAGACAATGTAGGCTGGAGCAGATGATGCAGGCAGGAACAGACGATGCAGGCAGGAACAGATGTCGTAGGCTGGAGCAAACGATGCAGGCTGGGGCAAAGGATGCAGGCAGGAACAGACAATGCAGGCTGGGACAGAGGATGCAGGCAGGAACAGATGATGTAGGCTGGAGCAGACGATGTGGGCAGGGGACGCAGGCAGGAACAGATGATGCAGACTGGGGCAAAGGATGCTGGCTGGGGCAAAGGATGCAGGTGGAAACAGATGATGTAGGCTGGAGCAGACGACACAGGCTGGGGCAAAGGATGCAGGTAGGAATAGAGAAGTAGAGGTTGCAGATGATGCAGGCTTGGACAGAGGATGCAGGCAGGAACAGATGATGCAGGCTAGGGCAGAGGACGCAGGCAGGAACAGACAATGTAGGCTGGAGCAGATGATGCAGGCAGGAACAGATGGTGCAGGCTGGGGCAGAGGACGCAGGCAGGAAAAGATGATGTAGGCTGGAGCAGACGAAGCAGGCTGGAGCAGACGATACAAGAAGGAACAGGTGATGCAGGCTGGGGCAGAGGATGCAGGCAGGAACAGATGATGCAGGCTGGGGCAGAGGATGCAGGCAGAAACAGATGATGTAGGCTGGAGCAGACGATACAGGAAGGAACAGGTGATGGCTGGGGCAGAGGATGCAGGAAGGAACAGGTGATGGCTGGGGCAGAGGATGCAGGCAGGAACAGATGATGGCTGGGGCAGAGGATGCAGGCAGGAACAGATTATGCAGGCTGGGGCAAAGGATGCAGGCAGGAATAGAGGAGTAGAGGTTGCAGATGATGCAGGCTTGGACAGAGGATGCAGGCAGGAACAGATGATGCAGGCTGGGGCAGAGGATGCAGGCTGGGGCAGAGGATGCAGGCACGAACAGACAATGTAGGCTGGAGCAGATGATGCAGGCAGGAACAGATGGTGCAGCCTGGGGCAGAGGATGCAGGCAGGAACAGACGATGCAGGCTGGGACAGAGGACGCAGGCAGGAACAGACGATGCAGGCTGGGGCAGAGGACGCAGGCACGAACAGACAATGTAGGCTGGAGCAGATGATGCAGGCAGGGACAGATGGTGCAGCCTGGGGCAGAGGATGCAGGCAGGAACAGATGATACAGGCTGGGGCAGAGGATGCAGGCAGGAACAGATGATGCAGGCTGGGGCAGAGGACGCAGGCACGAACAAACAATGTAGCCTGGGGCAGAGGATGCAGGCAGGAACAGATGGTGCAGCCTGGGACAGAGGATGCAGGCAGGAACAGACGATGCAGGCTGGGGCAGAGGACGCAGGCAGGAACAGATGATGCAGGCTGGGGCAGAGGATGCAGGCAGGAACAGATGATGCAGGCTGGGGCAGAGGACGCAGGCACGAACAAACAATGAAGCCTGGGGCAGAGGATGCAGGCAGGAATAGATGGTGCAGCCTGGGGCAGAGGATGCAGGCAGGAACAGACGATGCAGGCTGGGGCAGAGGACGCAGGCAGGAACAGATGATGCAGGCTGGGGCAGAGGATACAGGCAGGAATAGAGGAGTAGAGGTTGCAGGTTGTGCTTCTAAACCAGTAGGGCTGAAGGTTCAATGCCACGTGGGCCAGCCTAGTTAGTGATTGCGACCGTTATTTCTGGTTAACTGCATTACACTGCTCCATAAAATTATGCTCCAGATTCCACAACATCTTTCATATTTTTTTGTGTTTCTTCTATTCACTGGCATTCCATACGGTCAACCACCAAAGTGGTAGCGCTTTTAGTAGTGAGTCAAGTCCTTACACTATAAAAGGTCACTTGGCCAGATCGTGGTGGGAGCTGCAGTCCATAGGAAAGGGGGCCTCAGCTGTGATTTTCGGCGGTGGTGTTCAATGGCGTCGATGGAACATCAGCAGCAGGCACAGTTTAACCCGCCCAGCCAAGAAAACGCTTCAGTCAGGCAAGTCGCTATAGAGGACCTATTAACCAGGTCATGGTGGAAGCTCCGGTCACAGGAATGGGAACCTCAGTTGCGGTGTTCGGTGGTGGTGATTCAGCAATGGTGGTAGGCACGGCAATAGGCACGTCGTCACCCCCAATCACGATAATCCTTCAACCAGGGCAAGGGTCGCTGTAGAGGGCCGTTTAACCAGGTCGTGGAGAGAGTTCTGATTACAAGGAAAGGGAGCCTCAAGTTGTGATGGTTGGTAGTAGAAGAGATTCAGCAATGGCGGCAAATACGACAGCAGGCACGGCGTCACCTGCCCAGCCATAATAACACTTCAGGCTGGGTGAAATCACATAGGGCATTCAATGACAGCTGGACCACTGTCTAGCATCTGCGGGTAGTCAGCAGGATGCCTGTGGCCCTAACAGGAACAAGCCACTTTAGAATAGAATTGCCGTGGATGGTCGGAGGGATGATCTGTGGGAGATATCGGCTTCGATTTACTTTAGTTTCAAGAAAACTCTTTTGGTATATTTGTCCAGCGAAGAGCTGTGCTCATCTGCTGGTATCTAGTCAAGGTTTCAAAACTAATTTCTGACAAACTTCCAACCGTTAAATGATTTTAAATGGTTTTCGGTCCCCGGAGCTAACTGCCTGCATGTTCTTAATCGGCAGCCATCTTAGAGTCTCTCCTGAGCCGGAAAAGTATTTACTGTACCTGAATGTAACTTGCCTTGAGCTACAACTGATAGCCTGAGCCAAATCCTAATAAATAAATAATCTTTCACCTCTTTAGAAAGGTACCACTGCCTCTTATTTCCCAGCTTGACCCAGTGAGAGGCAGGGTGGACCATACCCCACTTCAGATAAATTTATCGTTTATTTATTTACTATACCGTTTCTAATTGCATTGACAAAACAAAATGGTTTACATCTTAAAAATAACATATAATATTAAAAAATATATATATAAGAAATCCATTAATTTGATAGAAAAGCACAGCAAACTAAAACATTCATTCTAAGAAATATAACAATGGACAATCATTCATAACAAACTGTATAAACAAGCATATTATTTGTTACTGCGTATTCATTCTGTCTGTTTTTTCCCTTTCATCCCTTTCATCCCAGATTATTATCGAACGTATCCTGAAACAGATATGTTTTCAAAAGTTTGCGAAACTGAACATAGGACTCTTCCAATCTAATAATTTTAGGAAGACAGTTCCAAAGAGAGGGAGCTAGAAAAAAGAAAGCTGAGTTTCTAGTAGATTCCCATCTAGCCTTTTGTGGTGGTGGAATTACTAATCTATTATTTTTAAGTGATCGAAGTTTCATGTAGGTGAATATGGTAAGGTAAGATTAGCTAAATATGATGGAGTCAATGAATGAATGGCTTTATGTGTCAGAGTAAGAATTTTAAATTGTATTCTGGCTTCAACTGGAAGCCAATGAAGATGATATAGGAGGGGTGTAATCCTATTGTATTTTGAGGCCCTGCAAATAATATGAGCTGCAGTATTCTGTATCATCTGTAGCCGTTTTATACTAATCTTAGTAAGTCCTGCCCCAATCAAGTGTCCAATCTCCCAGCTTGAGTACTCAGCTTTAAATAAATGTTCTGTTCCTTAAAAAATAAAAATAAAAAAGATGTCCCAAAGCGAAAAATGTGGAAACAAAACAGGGGAAAAAACCCATAAGAATATAAGAATAACCATATTGTGTGCACAGAACCCCCCCCCCCCCAAAAAAAAAAAACCCCCACTTATTTCCTCGTCCCAGCTCTTACCTCCTCAAACATGGAACAGGAATCAGGATCACTAAAGACAGGATCGGAACCAGGAACCTGCAGGATCTTCAGCATCAGGTGAGCACCTACTACCTTTCTCAACAAAATTAAACAAAACACTTTCTCCCTATGTTTGTAATATATGTATGACCTGCCTTCTATTTGTAGCTAGCTACCCAGCAGAAATAAAAGAATAAGCATGTGTCCCTATTTTCTCTCACCTAGTTGAGTAGTGACCCGTTCAGGCTAAATAAAAATTTGCTCCTGTTCCGGCAACTTAAATTTACAGGTACCCGTATCTTCAATCAGAGCTCTCCAGACTCTATCCGGGCTCTCTGGCAAGCTCAGCTACCAAGTTCAGGCTTCAGACACACAGCCTTGCCTTCGCTCCTTAAGAGCTACAGTATGCTTGACCACTGCTTTAAGCAAAGAGACCTCCAGAACAGTACAAAACTGTTTGGTACCTCAGAATCCAGGTCCTCTCATTCAAAGAAGAACCAAAGGGTATGCCAAAACTTAGAACCAACTTCTTCCAATGGCAAGAACATAATTTGACTCAAACCAGTCTCTGTCCAGAACTTAACCCTATACCTCATAGGTTTTTCTCACAAAGCCAAAAAAACTCTAAAGGAAAGTTCCACAAAACCCTGGGAGAATTCCCACTTAATCTGTACCCAGACTGTCCCTGATCAAAAACACAGACCCAAGCTCTT
This sequence comes from Microcaecilia unicolor, assembly GCF_901765095.1. Lineage (NCBI taxonomy): Eukaryota > Metazoa > Chordata > Amphibia > Gymnophiona > Siphonopidae > Microcaecilia > Microcaecilia unicolor. The sequence continues at coordinate 131,224,413 of NC_044037.1, forward strand.
CTTCAGCCCCAATCAACAACAACCTCTCTGCCACAAAGCTAGCACCCAACTGCTGCCCAACTGCCCAAGCCGTTGCTTTGACAGTGGGACCTCACTAGCATCATACCACCCCACCCCCCATCAGCCAATCAGCTCCCAGCTTACAAAGTTCACAGTTTTCTTCTGAATCCCGGAACTCTGCATTTACAGTTCCTAGCTCCAATTTCCCATTGACTATAATGGGAAAAGTACATTTTCCTTAATTTCTCCACTATAACTGATGTAATAAACTGCCAACTCACTATACAGCCCCAGCACATCCATACTAAAGCCCCCTAACTTAAATTTCAAAATTAAGGGCTCCTTTTAAAAAACCACACTAGTGATTAGCGGCACACCAAATGCAACGAAGCTCATTCAATTCCTATGGACTTTGTTGCATTCGGTGCACGATAATCTCTACCACAGCTTTGTAAAAGGAACCTTAAATGTTTTCTTGGATATCACAGAATTTCGACCCCAAAATGCCCCAAAATTATAATAAAATCCCCTGAAAGTCCCATGAAAAATTACAAAAAATTCCCCTCTAAAAGACTATAACTGATGGAGCCCAAAGTAGTTTTCTAAAGTCCGCCAGCCCTCTACAATTACAGTTCCCACTTTTTGGGCAAAAATAAAAATTTGCAAAGGTCCAGACCCTTATGGCCCACCTAAAGGGAATCCCTAAAGATCCCATCCACCAAAAAGTAATTTGTAAACATTTTCCCTGGAGCCCCAGCCAACATGACCCAAAACATACATTTTAAAACTAAAATAAACAACCCAGAGACCCAAAGGACATCTTATCTGGCTCCCAAAGGGCTGGAAAAACCATCTCCAACTTACAGGTCCAGATAGACACCTCCCCCCCCCCCCCCCCCCCCCAACATTGAGAGCCATCCGCAATCAGTTCCCTGGGCCTTGAAATTAATTGAGGTCCCAGCTTCAGTTGCGGCCTACCAGAGCTCCAATCCAGTCATGCACAAAAAGCTCTGCGTGCACTGGAGTTCCGACAGGCAGGCCTCAAACAGGCTATTTTCTTGCCCCCTTTATCTGTGGCAAATGTGCCTTCGTGGCACATTGTATCTGCCACAGCTGGCAGCCCCGAAAGCCTCCTGACTCATTTTGGATCCTAGACAGGTCCCAATTCGGCACCAACTGCCAGGGCCAGCCCTGGATCAGCCTAGAATCGGCTCAGCAGTAGCAGCAGCCACCCAGAGGCTGGACAGGTAAAGCTTTTTAAAACCTATACATACATAAGGAGAAGATCAGAGGCAGTATGAGAAGAATGTGGGTGCCTGAATGGGACAGAGTGAAGAGACTGAAAGAATTAGGGGGGGGGGGGGGCAAGGATAGAGATGTGGGGTATAAGTGACAGGATGAGAGAGACAAAGCATGTGTCACGTCTGTGGCCGTGACCACCCTCAGCCTTACCTTCTTTCTGGGGGTCAGCGGCTCTGCTGGCTTCTGTCTGTGTTTGTGTTAGTCTTGTCTCTGTCCTGGTGTGCTGGCTGCTTCCAGCATGAAACTGATTGCTTCACTAGACCTCACCTGTGTGGGCTATGCCTCTCTAGGGAGCCAGCATCTAAGATGACTGCCACCGGCTCTGTGCCAGCTTCCAAGATGGCTCCTGCTTGTCTTTCCTGTGGGCTCACTTCCTATGTGTGTCAAGCCTCTCTTTGGGGTCAGTGTACTTCCTGCTTCTGTCCTGCTGCTGGTGACTCATCAGTGAGAGCCTTCATAAGGAAGTGCTGTGCTTGCAGTCAGGGCCTTTTGCATAAGTGTTATGCTCTTAGGCCAGGTCAGGTTAGTAAGTGTCTGCTGCACTACTGCTTAGCCTCTCTCTGGGTTCCAGCCCAGTTTCTTTCTGTGTCTGTGTCTCTGTTGTCCTTCCATGGGGGGTCTTCCCTGCCACTGTCTGTCTGTGGACTGCGGTCCTTCCTGGCTTACCCTGAGTTGGGGTGAAGCCTCTGTCTGTGGACTGCGGGTCCTTCCTGGCTTACCCTGTGTTTGGGGTGAAGCCTCTGTTCCTGGCTTACCCTGGGTTGGGGTGAAGCCTTTGTCCGGGTTTGTTCTCTGTCTGTATGCGAAGCCTCAGCCTTTGTGGGTTCCCCAGTCAGTGTGTGGAACGGCTGTGGCTTCAGACCCTTGGTCTGTTCTTCCTGGTTACTCTGTTTGCTGTGCTGCCTGCCCAAGACCCTTGGCCTGTTATTCCTGGTTTGCTCTCTTTACCCTGAGTCCTGCCTTGCCTAGCCTATGTGCCTACCCTGCTTGTATATCCTGTGTGTATTTCCTGTATCCTGTCTCCTCCTAGCTAGAGGGTTTTCCCTGTGGTTATTTCCGGATTCCCGTTCTGCCTAGTGTGTATGCTGCCCTAGTCCTTGCTCCTGCTAAGCTTCTGTACGCCTTGTGTTCCTTGGTCTGTCTTCTGGGTCTTGCTAGTGGCTGTGCTGCAGCACACTGAGTCTAGTTCCGTGCCCTGTCGCCCTCATGTATCCCAGACCCAGGGTGGGTCCTCTGGATCTTCAGTTCCTGCCTTATCCTGCAAGTCCTGCCAGCCGCCTGCACTTTGGAGCTCAACTCCGGAGGAACGGTGGCTAAGTGCAGGTAAAGCTGTTCCTCTTTCGTCTGTTCTAGTTGCCTGCCTTGTACTACTCCAGTCCAGAGTTCCAGTACTGCTCTTCGGGGTATCCAGTTCCAAGGTGGTCTTGCCTGCCACTGCCGCTCCTCGGCAGTGGCCCAAGGGCTCACGAACTCCAGTCCTGCCTCGAGGACCTGACAGGATGCCAAGGCCCTCGAGAATGCAACAGCATGAGGGAGTTGAACTCTACATGGAATTAAGAGTATCAGAGGAGAAGTAGAATGTGACAGAAGAGATCAATGTGTCACGTTTTCCCAAAAGCAGGAACTAGGATCGTGAGCCCTTGGGCCATTGCCGGGAAGCGGCAGTGGCAGGCAAAACCACCCCACACAGGGATAAGGCAGAACTCTGACAGGGCCAGCTAGACTTCACCTGCACTTGACCACCGTTCCTCAGGAGTTGAGCCCCTGGGTGCAGGTGGCCGGCAGGACTTGCCGGACAGGACCGGAACTGGATACCAGCAGGATACACTCAGGGACTAGAGCACACAGGGAGGCTAGGCAGAATACTAGACTAGGGCTATCAGACAGATAAGGGACAGAACTGAAAGCTGCAAGCAGCCACTGAAACAGGGGAAAAACACTGATAGATAAGAGACAGAACTGAAAGCTGCCAGGCAGCCACTGAGCAAGAAACACAGGCAACCAAGAACTAGACATAGTAACATAGTAGATGACGGCAGAAAAAGACCTGCACGGTCCATCCAGTCTGCCCAACAAGGTAAACTCATATGTGCTACTTTTTGTGTATACCTTGATTTGTACCTGTCCTCTTCAGGGCACAGACCATATAAGTCTGCCCAGCACTATCCCCGCCTCCCAACCACCAGTCCTGCCTCCCACCACCAGCTCCGGCACAGACCGTATGTCTGCCCAGCACTATCCCTGCCTCCCAACTACCAGCCCCGCCTCCCACCACCGGCTCTGGCACAGACTGAATAAGTCTGCCCGACATACAACAAGAAACAAGACTGGGAAACAAGCAATACAGTACAAGAAGCTACACAAAGACTAAACTAGAATCAGGCAAGAATACAGACTATAATCTGGACTAGGCAGAAGTGCAGCAAGCACCAACAAACCAGGGCCTTAGGTGATGCAAAGGCAAAGCAGAGAGTTTCCAAATGGCTAATAAGCCCAGCAGCAGCTGAGATTCAGCTGCAGCAATCACCAGGCAGCTATGGGTGCTGTGCTGTGCAGGCTCAAACAAGACAAGCAAGTCTGGCAGGCCGGAAGATCCGGACTGGACTGAAGTCTGGAATGGGAAACAGCACACAGACAATCCAATGCAGCCACCAGGCCTGGCCACCAGGGGGCGAGATAACTGAGAGCCTGAAACCAGGGCACGACTGTGACAGTACCTCCTCCTCAAGGCCCCCCCTCCGTCTTCCAAGGGGAACTCAAGTCTCCAGGGGTAACAATGGTGAAACCTGCGGAGGAGCCTCAAAATATGACCAGAGGCAGCTGGGCTGGAGCTTGAACTCAGCTGGGACTGAGCAACTTGGCTGGAACTGAAACTTGACTTGGATTCAGCATCTTGGCTGGAGCTGGAACTTGGCTTAGGCTCAGCATCTAGGCTAGAACTGTGACTCGGTCCGGACTCAGCATCTTGGCTGGAGCTGGAACTCAAACTCGGAGTGGGCTCAGCATCATCTTGGCTGGAACTCAAACTCTGAGTGGACTCAGCATCATCTTGGCTGGAACTCAAACTCAGAGTGGGCTCAGCATCATCTTGGCTGGCACTGGAACTCAGCAAAGGCTCGGCTAGGAGTGCCACTTGAACAGGAATCGAAGGCTCAGTTAGAAGCGCCACTCGAACTGGACTCAGAGGCTTGATTGGAAGCATCACTCGGACTGGAATCGGAGGCTCGGTTCCAAGTGCGACTCAGACTGGACTCCGAGGCTTGAGTGGGAGAGCCACTTGACCTGGGATTGGAGGCTCGGTTAGAAGCGTCCCTTGGACTGGCCTCTGAGGCTTGAGTGGAAGCGCCACTTGAACTGGGATCGGAGGCTCGGTTAGAAGCGCTGCTCGGACAGGAATCAGAGCTTGGCTGGAAGTGGAACTTAGCATGGGCTCAGCAGCTTGACTGGAGCTGGAACTCGGCTTGGACTCTGGAACAATTTGGCTGAGAGCGTCCCTCCGGATGGACTGATGGTACGCTTCGCAACATGCTCTCTCTCAACGGCAACTTCCAGAGTATCCCGCAGGGCTGGGTTGGAGACAAGTAGGCGACGGTATTCCCAGAGCGGGGTCCTAGGATCAATGGCAGAAACTAGGTTCACCACGCACCCAAGCCACCGGACATGCTTCCTCTCCGCTGGAGCTTCATGCAGCTTCCTCATGCGTGGATCAGACAAAAGTTCTCTACGATATTCTTCCAGTGTCATGAAAAGGTCAAAAACAACCATAAGGCCAGAACTGAACTTCACAAGGGAAACAGGAGCAGAAGTTCTAGGCTGGAGACCCAGCAGGTCGGGTGATCTTGCCGAGCTCATGGCCTTTGCATTCTGTCAGGTTTTCCCAAAAGCAGGAACTAGGATCGTGAGCCCTTGGGCCACTGCCGAGGAGCGGCAGTGGTAGGCAAAACCACCCCACACAGGGATAAGGCAGAACTCTGACAGGGCCAGCTAGACTTCACCTGCACTTGACCACCGTTCCTCAGGAGTTGAGCCCCTGGGTGCAGGTGGCCAGCAGGACTTGCTGGACAGGGCCGGAACTGAATACCAGCAGGATACATTCAGGGCCTAGAGCACACAGGGAGGCTAGGCAGAATACTAGACTAGGGCTCTCAGACAGACAAGGGACAGAACTGAAAGCTGCAAGCAGCCACTGAAACAGGGAAAAAACACTGATAGATAAGAGACAGAACTGAAAGCTGCCAGGCAGCCACTGAGCAAGAAACACAGGCAACCAAGAACTAGACAAAGACATACAACAAGAAACAAGACTGGGAAACAAGCAATACAGTACAAGAAGCTACACAAAGACTAAACTAGAATCAGGCAAGAATACAGACTATAATCTGGACTAGGCAGAAGTGCAGCAAGCACCAACAAACCAGGGCTTTAGGCGATGCAAAGGCAAAGCAGAAAGTTTCCAAATGGCTAATAAGCCCAGCAGCAGCTGAGATTCACTGCAGCAATGACCAGGCAGCTACGGGTGCTGTGCAGGCTCAAACAAGACAAGCAAGTCTGGCAGGCCGGAAGATCCGGACTGGACTGGGCTGAAGTCTGGAACGGGAAACAGCACACAGACAATCCAATGCAGCCACCAGGCCTGGCCACCAGGGGGTGAGATGACTGAGAACCTGAAACCAGGGCACGACTGTGACACAATGTCTCGAAGAGGTATGTGAATGGATCCTCTATCCCACCCTTTTCTGGTCCCAGATCTCCCCTCCTTGATCCAGAATATCCCATCTTTCTCTTGGCCCCTTTCTTCTCCTCCCTATATTCTATGACCTTTTCACTATCTCCAAGATCCCACTTCATTTCCTATCTTTCTTCTCTTTATCTTTAGATCCCATCTCCCTCCTTTCTTTCTTTCCTTATTTATGTATTTATTTATTTATTGAATGATATATTCCTCATCAATGTGCCAAAGTTCATGGTGAGTTACAATCAAACACATATAAGTAAAATGAATGCATAAACAAAGAAATACATAGCACACAAGAATAAACCTAACATCCTCCCACCCATTGATGTACAAATAAGTTGCCACCCTCTCATCTCACATCAGCTATGAGCCTATCAGTCTGCTGAGTAACATTATACTAGAATCTTATACTAAGAGACAGAAAAGGCCTGCCTGAATAAGTAGGTTTCAGGCTTTTTGTTTTTCTTGCAAATCCTGAAGTCTCCTTAACTGATTGGGCAGTGCATTCCACAGCAGTGGTGTACAACAGGAGAAAGCTAGCTCCCTAGTTACTTGGTATCTACCCACATCCAAAGAAGGCAAAACATAAGTATTTGGAGAACCCATATGAAGTGTGTGGGTGGTCTTATGCATCATCAGGCGTTGTGGTTAAACACTCTGCAGTTAAACTGTGCAGCTGCTTAAAATGTATCGAGACTTTAAATGTAAGTCTATAAAGAGAAAGAAAAGCAAGCATTATTTACTAGTTGCCATGGAGGGGCATAATCGAACAGAAACGCCTATCTCCATGGGCGTTTATCTCCAAGAACGGGTCCGTGAAGGGGCGGACCGAATCGTATTTTCGAAAAAACATGGACGTTTATCTTTTTTTGAGCTGGGCATTTTTGTTTTTCAGCGATAATGGAAACCGAAAACGCCCAGCTCAAAAACGAATAACTCCAAGACATTTATTCGTGGGAGGGGCCAGGATTCGTACTGCACCGGTCCACCTCACATGCCAGGACACCAACCGGGCACCCTAGGGGGCACTTTTACAAAAAAAAAAAAAAGGTAAAACAGCTCCCAGGTGCATAGCACCCTTCCCTTGGGTGTTGAGCCCCCAAAATCCCCCTCAAAACCCACTGCCCACAAGTCTACACCATTACTATAGCCCTAAGGGGTGAAGGGGGGCACCTACACGTGGGTACAGTGGGTTTGGGGGGCGGTTTGGAGGGCTCCCATTTACCAGCACAAGTGTAACAGGTGGGGGGGGGGGGGGGATGAGCCTGGGTCCACCTGCCTGAAGTCCACTGCTCCAGTGACCTGCATACTGCTGCCAGGGAGGTGGGTATGACATTTGAGGGTGAAAATAAAAAGTTGTGAAACGGCATATTTTGTGGTGGGAGGGGGTTTGTGACCACTGGGGGAGTCAGGGGAGGTCATCCCCGATTCCCTCCAGTGGTCATCTGGTCATTTAGGGCACTTTTTGGGGCCTTATTCGTGGAAAAACAGGGTCCAGGAAAAGTGCCCTAAATTCTCGCTAAAAACGCATATTTTTTTTCCATTATCGGCAAAAGGCGCCCATCTCTGATCGGCAGATAACCACGCTCCAGTTCCGCCTTCACCACGCCTTCGACACGCCCCCATCAACGTTGTCCGCATCCGCGACGGAGTGCAGTTGAAAACGTCCAAATTCGGCTTTTGATTATACCGCTTTATTCGTTTTTGGGAGATAAACGTCTATCTCCCGATTTGGGTCACAATATAGGCGTTTTTCTCTTTCGATTATAAGCAGGATAGTGTACAACCCTATTCCCATAGTTTTAAACTGAAATTTTCTCTAGAAATAGGCATTTTTCCCATAGTTTTAAAGGGCAGCTATTTTCTGTTCTTTGGCTGCTGGAGAGGTCCCACTGAACTTTCCTTCTGAGAAGTTCTGAGAGAAGAGGACATTTCTCTGGTAAGTGAACAATATTTTGCTTTATGTTTTGGGAACTTAAAAATTGGGGTTTAAAGGAGGAATTGTACGTAAGTACATAGGTTAGTGATAGGCAAAATAAAAATATAAAAAAGCAAATTTTATCAACTAATCTCCATAGTCTTTTCCCCTTAGTTTTAAAAACTTGAACTTTGTACCATAGCATTAACAGACAGACTCTAGCAGGCACTGCAGGATCTAGTTTAGTGGGACACTGTCATACCATGGGTGTAGCCAGACTTTGGCGGGAGGGGGGTCCAAAGCCCGAGGTGAGGGGCACATTTTAGCCCCCCCCCGCCACCGACTTTGCCCCCCCCTGCCGTCGACACTCTCGACCCCCCCCCTCCCGTTGCCAACCCGCCGTTGCCTACTTTGCTGGCGGGGGACCCCAACCCCTGCCAGCTGAAGTCCTCTTCTTCTCGCAAAAGGCTTCCTTCTGTTTCTGACATCCTGCACGTACAACGTGCAGGACGTCAGACTCACAGAACGAAGCCTTGCAGATCTGCAAGGCTTTGTTCTGTGAGTCTGACGTCCTGAACATTGTACATGCAGGACATCAGAAACAGAAGGAAGCCTTTTGCGAGAAGAGGAGGACCTCGGCTGGCGGGGGTTGGGGTCCTCCGCCAGCAAAGGCAGGCGGCGGGAGGAGGGGTTGGCGGCGGGGGGGGGGGGGGGTTGGGCGGGTCATCGTCAGGGGGGGTCCAGGGCCAAATCTATGGGGGCCCAGGCCCCTCCAGGCCCCATATAGCTACGCCAATACCGAGGTACAAATTATATCGTAGTGATAGGGCGGATCAAATTGGTGGATCAAATTGTATATTAAGGAAAGCCTTGAATCAAATAGATTGAAAATTCTGCAGGAAACAAAACACATCTTGGAATCACTGTGGATTGAAATTCCATGTGTAAAGGGGAAAAGGATAGTGACAGGAGTGTACTACCATCCACCTGGCAAGGATGAACAGACGGATGCAGAAATGTTAAAGGAAATTAGGGACACAAACAAACTGGGCAACACAATAATAATGGGTGATTTCAATTACCCTGCAAATTCCCAGAATGAGTAGAATATATATCAAAAATTATCATGCAATTCTACCCTATACTCAACGTGTTTGTGGGTCACAATGGCAGGCAATAATGAAAAAAGTGGAGAAAAAAAGAAGACCTCAGAAACATCGGAACTTCCTCGTTCTTAAAGGACACACCTTTTATGTAATGAGGGAACCACTTCAATCACGCGTCTTCAAAAAAAAACTCCACTGTAACAACTTCACAAAAACACTGCCATTGTACCCTTACAAACACTTGTGTGGAGACTCAATTTGAATCTAACAAAAACTCAAAAAAAGTACTTATCTTGGATGACGATGTCTTCATAAATTTCTGTAATGTCCAGCCTTACACAGGTATTCTCTCAACTTTCATAAAGTCCCGACAGGGGAACCCTGTTTCGTTAAATTATAGCTGCTTCAGGGGAAATCTCTTCAAACAACCATATCCAAGTAGTAGATTTTGTGTCCCATAGTCTCCGTGTCACCCTGGTACAGAAAATGGTGGACGGCTTCTTCTTCAAACGAGTTGCTTAAGTACTCAGCGTCTGACGTCAAAGACGTCTCCTCCAATCCAATACATAATGCAATTAAAGAAAAGCTTTCCATTCAATGGATACGTTCAACCCTTTGGGAATGACAGTCTGCAACATAAAAATCCACCGTTGCTCTCTTTGACGTAATAGTCGCCTGATGTCTCCTCTCCGTTCTGTTACTTTCAATTGTTCCACCACGATGCATTTCAGATCCGAGAATTGATGTTGTTTTTTTAAACAGTGAGATATCATAGGTTCATAAAATTTTCCAGCCTGGATACAATGTCTGTGTTCTATTAATCGTGTCCTCAAGGAACGAGATGTCTGTCCCACATAAAGTAATTTGCTCGGCCAAGGGATCATTATTGGAACGTGCAGCCCAATATATTGATAAGCTTCTACAACCGCATATGTTAAACATACAGTCATATGTAAGGGATAGCTCTCATTTTTTGATGTTATTCACAGTCAAGTGGATTCTAATACTTTATTAGTAACGCTACATGTATGTTCCCTCTATACGTGTATACCCCAGGGAGAAGCATTAGACGTCTTGGAACCTAGTCCTTGGTGGAGCGCATGATCTGGTGCGGGAGGTAATGGTGCTGGGGGCGCTTGGTAACAGTGATCATAATACAATCAGATTTGATATTAGCTTTGAAGAAAGTATACATAGGAAATCAAAAATGTTAGCGTTTAACTTTAAAAAAGGAGACTATGATAAAATGAGAAGAACGATGAAACTAAAACTTAGAGGAGCGGCTGCAAGGGTCAAAACTTTACATCAGGCGTGGATGCTGTTCAAAAACACCATCCTGGAAGCGAATGCCAAATATATTCCGCATATTAAAAAAGGAGGACGGTTCCTTCTTCCATTTTCTGAAGGAACCGACTGAAAAAAATAAGAAACAGCATAAGGAATGTCAAGTCCAATGCAAAGCGCTGATAAGGAAGGCTAAGAGGGACTTCGAAAAAAAGATTGCGTTGGAGGCAAAAACATATAGTAAATGTTTTTAGGTACATTAAAAGCAGGAAGCCAGCAAAAGAATCGGTTGGATCACTAGATGACCAAGGAGTAAAAGGGGCGATCAGGGAAGACAAAGCCGTAGCAGAGAGATGAAATGAATTCTTTGCTTCGGTCTTCACCAAGGAAGATTTGGGTGACATACCAGTGCCAGAAATGGTATTCGAAGCTGACGAGTTGCAGAAACTGAATGAATTCTCTATAAACCTGGAGGATGTAATGGGGCAGTTCTACAAATTGAAGAGTAGCAAATCTCCTGGACCAGATGGTATTCATCCCAAAGTACTACTAGAACTGAAAAATGAACTTGCGGAGTTATTGTTAGTAATATCTAATTTATTCTTAAAATCGAGCGTGGTACCGGAAGATTGGAGGGTGGCCAATGTAACGCCGATTTTTAAAAAAGGTTCCAGAGGAGATCCAGGAAATTATAGATTGGTGAGTCTGACGTCGGTGCCGGGCAAAATGGTAGAGACTATTATAAAGAACAAAATCACAGAGCAAATTCAAAAGCATGGATTAATGAGACAAACAGGGGCATTTTTGAAAGAGAAGGGTGCCCATCTTCCGACACAAAGCGGGAGATGGGCGTCCTTCTCGCAAGGTCGGCCAAATCAGCAAAATCGAAAGCCGATTTTCGGCGCCCTCAACTGCTTTCCGTCGCGGGAATGACCAAAGTTCACGGGGGGCGTGTCGGCAGTGTAGTGAAGGCGGGACTGGGGCGTGCTTAGGAGATGGGCGTCCTCGGCCGATAATGGAAAAAAGAAGGGCGTCCCTGACGAGCATTTGGCCAACTTTACTTGGTCCATTTCTTTTCACGACCAAGCCTCGACAAGGTGCCCGAACTGACCAGATGACCACCAGAGGGAATCTGGGATCACCTCCCCTTACTCCCCCAGGGGTCACCAACCCCCTCCCACCCAAAAAGAAAAAATAATGTTTTTAAAAATTTTGCCAGTCTTTATGCCAGCCTCAAATGTAATACCCAGCTCCATCACAGCAGTATGCAGGTCCCTGGAGCAGTTTTAATGGGTGCAGAGCACTTCAGGCAGGCGGACCCCAGGCCCATCCCCCCTACCTGTTACACTTGTGGTGGTAAATATGAGCCCTTCAAAACCCACCCGAAACCCACTGTACCCACATGTAGGTGCCCCCCTTCACCCCTTAGGGCTATGGTAGTGGTGTACAGTTGTGGGGAGTGGGTTGGGGGGGTTGGGGGGCTCGGCACACAAGGTAAGGGAGCTATGTTCATGGGAGCAATTTCTGAAGTCCCCTGCAGTGCTCCCTAGGGTGCCCGGTTGGTGTCCTGGCATGTGAAGGGGAGCAGTGCACTACAAATGCTGGCTCCTCCCATGACCAAATGCCTTGGATTTGGTCGTTTTTGAGATGAGCGTCCTCGGTTTCCATTATTGGCGAAAACCGAGGTAGCCCATCTCTAAGGTCGACCATCTCAACATTTAGGTCGATCATCTCTTAGGTCGACCTAAAGATTTGGGCGTCCCCGACTGTATTATCAAAATGAAAGATGGATGCCCATCTTGTTTTGATAATATGGAATGCCATAGGAGCTGGCTCTATGGGTGCTGTGGGTGCTTGAGCACCCCTAGTGTTGAGAAAATTCCTTGTATATGTCCAGGGAGGGGTTATTTCCACTGGGCTTTGCATCCCCAATAATTTTGAAAAGTTGGCTCCCAAGCGGGATGCCCCGCCCCTTCGCGGGGATGTCCTCAGAGATGGGCGCCCTTAGAGATGGGCGTCCCCATTCGAAAATGCCCCTCCAAGTCAACATGGATTTAGTGAAGGGAAATCTTGCCTCACCAATCTACTACATTTCTTTGAAGGGGTGAACAAACATGTGGATAAAGGGGAACCGGCTGATATTGTGTATCTGGATTTTCAGAAGGTGTTTGATAAAGTACCTCATGAAAGACTCCAGAGGAAATTGGAGAGTCATGGGATAGGATGTAGTGTTCTATTGTGGATTCAAAACTGGTTAAAAGATAAAAAACAGAGATTAGGGTTAAATGGTCAGTATTCTCAATGGAGAAGGATAGTTAGTGGGGTTCCCCAGGGGTCTGTGCTGGGACCACTGCTTTTTAACATACTTATAAATGACCTAGAGATGGGAGTAACTAGTGAGGTAATTAAATTTGCTGATGACACAAAGTTATTCAAAGTTGTTTAAATCTCAAAAGGATTGTGAAAAATTACAAGAGGACCTTACGAGACTGGGAGACTGGACGTCTAAATGGCAGATGAGATTTAATGTTAGCAAGTGCAAATTGATGCATATGGGAAAGAGGAACCTGAATAATAGATACATCATGCAAGGTTCCATGTTAGGAGTCACAGACCAAGAAAGGGATCTAGGTGTCGTGGTTGATGATACGTTGAATCCTTCTGCTGAGTGTGCTGCTGCGGCTAAGAAAGCAAATAGAATGTTACGTATTATTATGAAAGGAATGGAAAACAAAAATGAGGATGTTATAATGCCTTTGTATTGCTCCATGGTGCGACCGCACCTCGAATATTGTGTTCAATTCTGGTCGCCGTATCTCAAAAAATATATAGTGGAATTAGAAAAGGTACAGAGAAGGACGAAGAAAATGATAAAGGTGATGGGATGACTTCCCTATGAGGAAAGGCTAAAGCGGCTAGGGCTCGTCAGCTTAGAGAAAAGACGGCTGAGGGGAGATATGATAGAGGTCTATAAAATAATGAGTGGGGTGGAACAGGTAGATGTGAATCGTCTGTTTACGCTTTCCAAAAATACTAGGACTAGGGGGCATGTGATAAAGCTACAATGTAGTAAATTTAAAACTAATCGGAGAAACGTTTTCTTCATTCAACGTGTAATTAAACTCTGGAATTTGTTGCCAGAGAATGTGGTAAAGGCGGTTAGCTTAGCAGAGTTTTAAAAAGGTTTGGACGGCTTCCTAAAGGAAAAGTCCATAGACCATTATTAAAGGGACGTAGGGAAAATCCACTATTTCTGGGATTTTGCCAGGTATTTGTGACCTGGATTGGCCACTGTTGGAAACAGGATGCTGGGTTTGATGGACCTTTGGTCTTTCCCAGTATGGCAATACTTATGTATGTACTTATGTAGTCAATAGGCAAACAGTGGAATAATATTAATGCTGGGGTAAGATGGTGAAACCTAAGACTAGTCATGCACCAGTATGACCAACTGTACAGGCTAAAGAACGCATGCTGGTAGACCCTATAGTCTAGGCAAGGCATAATTGCTGTCTGAAACACTGTACAGAAATCACTAGTATTCAATATCAGCCACAAATGATATAGTACCTGCATTCTGTAAAATGCCTTGGGCGCTATCTTGTTGAAATGTAGTCTCATGGTAAAATACCTATCCAACACCATTCTCAACAACATAACCTTGTGTTTTACTCAGATGTCTATGGAGTGAACATTCAGCTAATTGCTCCCCTAAATTTATCTGGTTAACAATTTAAATAGCAGTTTGAATATCATCACTATCTGGATAATAATAGTTGTCACACTAGGGCTTCTCACAACCACCACCAACCAGCAGAAAGCTTCAGCAACAGCAAGGAGAGTTTGTTAAAGGCTCCCCCTCCTATCTATATAACAGACACAATCCATACAACTGGTAGGATCCTTCATCTCTAGTCCTTTAACCTCAAGGTGAATTTCTCCAATCTTCTAGGCAAGGCCACAGAATTAACACACTCTAGGACAACACTTTCTTAGAAATTAGTCATTTTATACATATATTTCTTCCAAACACCCCCTCCGAAGGGACACCACCTTGCAAGTGGTGGAGGGGCTTCCGTGTTTCAATGACTCAGAGGGCTATGCTGTAGGGTTACCCATATCAGACAGGCCTCTGAGGAGAAACCAGACAAAGAGTGTCCCAACCTGGAGGATCCAAGATGGCATTGAGGGAGGACGTACGCTAGTTGAGTTCCCGTTTTACACCAGAATGCCTGAAGAAGAAGGCGCGCTCCCCAGGGAATGGGGAAGAGAAAAGGCAAAGCCGTGGTGCTGTCCTCCTCGAACACGGCTGGGGTTCCCACCACTTCTCAGTCTATTTTGGAGAGATTCAGGGTCATAACGTCGGGGATATCGGTTCTTGCTTCGGGGAACAGCAAGGCTTTATTGCCGAATCTCAGTGGAGGGAGTGACTTTGAGTCCCCCTGTTGGCACGACCCCTCCAAGACCTGGAAATAGTAATGCTTCGCTATGGAGGTCAATAATGGAAACGCCCGAAGTGGGTTAGGATTTTCATGTGACCCGAGGAGGTCCTGGCGCAGCATCGACTCCAGATAATAAACCAACTGGGGGATTGGAGAGTGAGCTCTTCCCACCGAAGATATCTGGAGCGGTTTCTGTGGAGAAATTGGACTTGGTGAAGCCAATAATGTCATAAAGGCCATACTATAGGAACTGCAGCAGAATGTGAATAACTGTCTTCTTCAGATGTTTAAAATTTTTCACTATGTGAGTTAAAGAATTTATATTAATACTTATCTAACAAAGTGGAAGTCCAAGATATAAAAAGAGACTTTGATTACGGAAATGGCTTCTCTATGAAAATTAGATAATTTGGTAATGAAGAATAGTTATTTTTCTTGTAAAAACTGGAATTTCTGGAGAACCAATTAAGGGAAAATAACTTGAGAATGATAAATTTACCTATAATATCCTATATATTAGCTACTGAATTCTTGAAGAAATATTTCTCTGATACTTTGCTAATACCTTCTGATAGCCACCACTAAAATTATATTTCCTTTAAAATCTTCTTTCAGAGAAAAGAGATGTGTTTAATTGACATTTTGGAAAATTCAGAAGTTATAGATTATTAGTGACTTTCGTCTTTGATTAGATAGGAACAACGTTTTAAAATTGTATTTCTGATATATGGTTGATAGTTTTTTGGGTTCAAAGATGAATATATTTCCTGACACATCAAGGGAATCGCAGACTGGGAGGTGTGAAGTCTTGGCTTTTCAGCCAGGAATCATTGCCCCAGGTGGGACCTTCCTAGCACGATTCCCTTCTTGTAAGTGTTTTATTTTCCTTATTACTTATTTGTTTGAACCTAAGAAATTATAGAGTTTGTGGAAACAGATGAAGAATCCTCTGCAGCAACTTCCTTCAGTTACCACTGTACCGGCTGCAATAACCGATTAAACTTCCTCCCTCAGAAAATGTGAAGTGTAAGATTAACCGTTTTGAGTTTTTCTTATTTTCTTTATCAATAGAAATCAAACAAAATAAAACATGGAAAAACCACACTCCTCTTATTTTCTTTAAAATTGTTTTCCTGATCTTGGATCTTCCAATTGTGGACAATTATGTAAATATATATTGTTGAGAGAAAATGTTTTCCTTTTTATATTAATTTCTGTATTTCCTTACATTTATGTGATAAATGTGAATGTAATTAAGTAAAATGATAAATAAAATAATTAAAATATATTTCTTCCAAACACCATGAAAGCTTGCCAAAAGTAGACTATGGTCTAGAGACACATGACGAACCAAACAAACAATGCATTACAATCAAATGAGGCTGACCAAAACAAAGGATTGTAGATAATACAAAATGCAAAACTCAGAAGATGTGGCAGTGGTGCAGAGAATAAGAAGGGTATGAAGTCGTACAAAAACTGATGACAGAACGTGAGAATGTGAAAGGAGATATTAAAGAGGAGTATAATAATAACTAGTGATGTGTATACATATATCCATGCAAATGAGAGAAAAATACAATGTAGCCTTTATTGATATGGCAAAAATCTGCTCGTGTCAAAGGGAAAAAAAGAAGAAAACACAGTGCTGTGTCGAGTCAAGTTATCAATCATCAATAAACTTTCTTTTTTGAACTCTTGGAGTCGATTTGGTTTGTCCCGGAAAAGCCATTGTCCACTTCCCACTGTTCCTTACCATGCTAGTGCACACTGTAAGCAACACACTAGCTAATATTCAAAACTATTTAACTGGTCAGGAATGGCTCCTGGCCGGTTAAATAGTGGTTTAGTGCCTAACTGCAGATATTCAGTGGGAGATAACCAGCTATCTCCCGCTGAATATCCATGGATAGCGGCTAGCCAAGCAACATTGCTGGTTACGCATGGATATTCAGTGCCAAACCAGCTAGGTTTAGAGGTTAAAATAGGCTGTATAAATAGCAGGCCTATCTTTAACCACTAAGCTCCAAGGGGCCGTTTTACTAAGCCGCATAGGTGCCTACACACACCCAACATACTTCAATTTTGAGTTACCGCTTGGCTACCGTGTGGCCCTTGCAGTAATTTCATTTTTAATGCGCATCTGCTACGTGCGCCCGAAAATATTTTATTTTCTGGTGTGCGGGCGGTAATTGGGCGGTAATCTGCATTTTACGCGAGTAGACCATTACCACCCAGTTACTGCATGAGACCTTACCGCTAGGTCAATGGCTGGCGGTAAGGTCTCAGACCCAAAATGGACGTGCGCCAATTTTCATTTTGCCACATGTCCATTTTCCACAAAAATTTTTAAAAAGGCATTTTTTACTGGTGCACTGAAAAACGATTCTGCACGCGCCCAAAACACACGTCTACACTACCACAGGCCATTTTTCAGCACACCTTTGTAAAGGGCCCCTTAACCAGTTAGTGCTGAATATTGGTTATGTCAAAAATGAAACCAAATACTGGCATTGAATATTCAGTCTAAACACCAGCGTCGGTCAATCACCACACAGGCCAACACCAGCTAAATATTGGGAGGACAGTCACAGTGTGTATTTGACCAGTACACAGGCCTGGTCCAAGTGAGGCCACAAAGAATCAAGACTTTCACAAGGTTCCAAGATAAAGATTCTCCTACTTCAGACAGTCTTCTGTTGCCTTACATGTAACTCAAAGACATTTTGGCAGCTCCCCTGTCTGAAATTTTCAATGATTCTCTAGAGTGGTCCCAGAGGACTGGAGAAGGGTAGATGTGGTCCTTCTCCACAAAAGCGGTAGTAAGGAGGAGGTTCGTAACTAAAGGTCTATTAGTCTGACATCTGTGGTGTGTAGAAATATGGAAACACTTCTAAAAAAGAGAATAGTGAAGTTTCTGGAATCCAATCGACTGTAAGACTCAATGCAAAATGGTTTTACTAGAGGTAGGTCTTGTCAGATGAATCAGAATCATTTTTTTTTTACTGGGTGGCCAGAGATTTGGATTGAGGGAAAGCGCTAGATGTGGTATACTTAGATTTTAGCAAAGCCATTGACATAGTTCTGCGTAGGTAACTTATAAATTAACTGAATGCCTCCTCGGTATGGATCCTAAAGTGACTGACTGGGTAAGAAACTGGTTGAGTCGAAGATGACAAGAGGTAGTGGTAAATGAAGTTCACTCCGAGGAAAGGAATTTTAAGAATGGAGTGCCACAAGGATTGGTTGTTGGCTGAGTTCTTTTTAATGTTTTTGTATGTGATGCTATGGAAGGGCTGCCTGGTAAAGTTTGATCCTTTGTGACGATACCAAAATCTGCAATAGGGTGGATACTCCTGATGGTGTGGACAGCATGAGGAAGAATCTAGCAAAACTTGAAGAATGGTCTAGAATTTGGCAGTTAAGACTGAATGCTAGAAATACAACATCATGCATTTGGGCTGCAAAAATCCAAGGGACAGAACAGTAAAGTGAGTAAAGTACTTCTGTGCATGAAAGAAGAACAGGACTTGCGGGTGATCTTAAGGTGGTCAAACAGATAGAAAAGGTGACAGCAAAAGCCAGAAGGATGCTTGGGTGCACAGAGAAAGGAATGGCCAGCAGGAAAATGGAGATGATAGTGCCTCTGTGTAAGTCTTTAGTGAGACCTCATATAGAGTACAGTGTGCGATTGTAGAGACCACAACTTCAAAATATATATAAACAGGATGGAGTCAGTCCAGAGGGTGGCTATTAAAATGTCCAGTAGACCTCATTATAAAGTGTATGTGGACAGACTTAAAGATCTCAATAAGCATAATTTGGAAGGAAGGTGGGAGACAGAAGATATGACAAAGACACTTAAATATCTGCATGGAATAAGTGCACAAGAGGCAAGTCTCTTTCAATTAGAAGCTCTGGAACAGGGGGGAATAGGATAAAGGTAAAAGGGGATAGACTCAGTAGTAATCTAAGGAAAAACCTCTTTATGGAAAGGGTAGTGGATGCATAGAACAGCCTCCCGATGGAGGTGGTGAAGGCAAAGACTATATCTGAATCCAAGAAAATGTGGGACTAGCATGTAGGATTTCTAAGGGAAAGGAAAAGATAGTATGGTTGAGCAGATTCCATGAGCTATGTGGGCTTTATCTGCCAACATTTTTCTCTGTTTCTATAAATATTGTAAAAGTATATGCCGGAGGGCTGCTCCTGACTTCCCTGGGTGTCCCTGACTTGTTTGTGCTCTGGAGGATTATCTCACCTGCCTGAACCATTCTCTCCATGCTAAGCCTTCAGTCTTTACTTTAAGAGAGGAGCTCACCAAATTCAAACACTAATTGGCTACAATTAAAGGAGCTTCTTCTAGGACTACACAGCATCCAGCTAATTTACCACCATTGTCTTGGAGAATAAAACAAGCCAATAATAGATAGGTCACCTGTGACATGGTAGCTTCCACCCTCCCCCATTAATTCTTTTGCTACATTAGAGCATTATGATGCTTATGAAATAAAAACTGAGGTGAAGCCAGAGATTAAGAAGGTAACTCAACACAATAATAATGGGTGATTATTGTGATCAGGTGGCCCTCAGGGGGAGGAATGCTGGCTTCAGCCTAACCCCTGGTAAGCCTTTCCTTAGCTGAGAGGTGCCCAGCTCCACCACCGGCTGCCTTTCAGGAGCTGTGGAGGACTTGCAGCTCATCTGCATATCCTTTACAGCCTTCTCCGGGGTGACTCCCAGGTCCACTCTGCTCCACTCAGGGCCTCCGCTCTAGGTACCCAGCACTCCTACCAGGTGCTGTGGAGGACTTGCTGTCCTTCTGCATTTCCTCACAGCTGTATCTGGGGTGACTCCCAGGTCCACCCCGATCTTCCCAGGGCACAGGGCTCCAAGTGCCAAGGGTTTCCAGGTGCTTTTTGGCTAGGATCAGGCGACCCTGAGGGGGAGGAATGCTGGTTTTGGCCTAACCCTTGGTAAGCCTTTCCTCAGCTGAGAGGTGCCCAGTTCTATCACTGGCTGCCTTTCAGGTGCTGTGGAGGACTTGCAGCTCATCTGCTTATCCAGTGGTGTGCTGGTAAATTTTTAACAACAGGCTCTCTCCCCGGTCCACCACTGCGCCCCCCCCATCCACCTCTGTACTCCCCTTCCACCTCTGCGCCCCCCCCCCCAAATTGCAGAGCTGGCTGTAGCTGGGGGGGGGGGGGGCAATGCATTACTCTCTCCAGAAAAAAAAAATTAAATGATCCCAGGTTCCAATCTAATTCATGTTTAATATGGGATTGTCAGGTTCTCAGGTTCAGAGCCCGCGGGGCCGGGCTCTGGAGCAAACGTGAGCCCTTGGGCTGCTGATGAGGAGCGACAGCAGCAGGCAAAACCCACCAACCAACACTGGGTAAGCACACCGGCAGGGACTGCAGGCACTGCCCAGCGAACCGGAACACATGGACTGAAATCCCCTGGACTGGAGGACACAGAACTGGAACACTGGACTGCAATCCCCCGGACTGGAACACTCGATTGGAATCCCCTGGACTGGAGGACACAGGACTGGAACACCGGACTGGAGCACACCGGACTGGTCCACACAGCTTCACCTGCACTTAGCTACTAAGCCCCCCAGGAGTTGAGCTCCTAGGTTCGAGTAGCCAACAGGACTTACTGGATACCGGATGACATAGGGACCAGGACTGGAAACAGAAGTGCTCCTAAACCTAAACTGATCTACGTGCTCCCAAGCCCTAAACCAGCAGGAGTGTTCCTAACAGTAAACTGACAAAAGGACTTCCTAAGCCCTATACTAAACAGGAGCCCCTAAGCCCTGCTCAAGAAAGGGACTTCCTAAGCCCTAAACTAACAGAGCAGGGAACTAAACACAAAGCTAACACAGGTGCTACTAAGCACCAAGCTACAAGCAGAGCTGTACACTAACAAGCTAAACACAAAACTAACACTGCTCTAGCCCGCTAGGTACAAAACTAACAAGGTGCTTCATAAGCACTATTCTGGCAAGCAACCAGAAGAGCTCCTAGCACTAAAAGGGAAGACAGGGGAGCCACAAGGAAAAAGCAGGTAAGCTAACACATAAGCCAAAAGTGATTCTAAATCACCAAACACCAACAGCAAAGACTGCAATGCTCCCAATAGCACAAACACCAGAAGTACTTCTAACAGCAAACTCTGCAGTGTTCCTAACAACACAAAACCCTGAAGTCCTTCTATCAGCAACAGAGCTTCCAAAGCCCTACACACAGCAATGCTTCCAAAACCAAGAGGGAAAAGCAGGGGAACCATAAGAGAAAAGCAGGAAAGCTAAATACACAGTCACCAGTGCACACTGCACTAACACTAACCTGGCCCTTAGCAAAAGCAAGCAGGGAAACTAGACACAAAGTCAAAAGTGCACACTGCACCACCCTACCTAAAGCAAACACCACTGTTGCAAAGGCTCTGAAGGAAACAACACCACTTCCTTATCAAGGCCCTCCCTGATGATGTCACACTCCCTAGACCTAGGCAAAAGCACACTGACCCAGAGAGGCCCAACCCACACCAATGCAACACTGTGAAGCATTTGAAGCCAGTACACCCAAAGAGAGGTAGAGCAACTCAGGCAACACACAAACAGGTGCAGTATAGTGAAACAATTAGAGCCATGCTGCTGGAAGCTGCCAGCACAGAGAGACAGAGCCAGCTCAGAAAGGACAGAGAAAAGAAACAGAAGCCAGCTAAGAAGCTGACCCCCAGGAAAGAGGTAAGTTTGAGAGGGGTTCAGACCCCAATCATAACAGCATCTCCCCCTCAAGGCTCCCTTGTCCCCTCGGGAGCTCCAGGTCTCAAAAGACAATTTAGGTCTCCATGGGTAGCTGTGATGAAATCTCCCAATGGGTTTCACAACATAAATCTGGGCGGCTGGGCAGGACGTGACAAGTACATCTGGAACTAGGAAACCAGAATGGCTTTGGCCGCCACGAGGCTCTTTAGAACGGCTGCTAGGCAGGATCAGAGTCTTGGATGCAACAAGCGGAGTTCTAATCAACAGGAACCATCTCCTGAAGGAGTCCACAACTTCCTTGACTTCCTGGCACTCCACTGTAGCAGCCAGAACTGGGCTAGAGCCCACACCCATCCTGGAATCTGAAGCCAGACAGGAACTCGAACTGGACTTCAGACTAGACCTTGCCCCTTGGCTGGAGCTGGAACTCAGAAGGAGTTCAACATCTTGGCTGAAATGGGAACTCGGAGTAGACTCAGCATCTTGCCTGAGACTGCAACCTGGTCCGGCCTCAGCATCTTGGCTGGAACTGCTACTCAACTCAGACTCAGCATCTTGGCTGGACTTGGTACTCAGCATAGACTCAGCATCTCGGCTGGCACTGGAACTCGCTCCGGACTCAGCATCTTGGCCGGAACTGCAACTTGACCTGGACTCAGCCTCTTGACCGGGACTGCAACTTGACCCAGACTCAGCATCTTGTCTGGGACTGGAACTCCAACTTGACCCGGACTCAGCATCTTGCCTGGGACTGGAACTCCAACTTGACCCGGACTCAGCATCTTGGCTGGGACTGCAACTTGACCCGGACTCAGCATCTTGCCTGGAACTGGAACTCCAACTCTCACCGGACTCAACATCTTGACTGGAGTTGCAACTTGACCCGGACTCAGCATCTTGCCTGGAACTGGAACTCCAACTTGGCCCGGACTCGGCATCTTGGCCGGGACTGCAACTTGACCCAGACTCAGCATCTTGCCTAGGACTGGAACTCCAACTTGACCCGGACTCAGCATCTTGGCCGGGACGGCAACTCTCACCGGACTCAGCATCTTGGCCGGGACTGTAACTTGACCCCGACTCAGCATCTTGACTGGAACTGCAACTCGATCCAGACTCAGCATCTTGACTGGAACTGCAACTCAATTCTGATTCGGCATCTCGGCTGAACTCTGCACTCGGTGCAGACTCAGCACTCATCGTGAACTCATCATCTCGGCTGGGCTCTGCACTCGGTGTAGACTCAGCACTCATCGTGGACTCATTATCTCGGCTGGGCTCTGCACTCGATGTAGACTCAGCCCTCATCATGGACTCATCACTCGGTGTAGACTCAGCATCCCGGCTGGGACTGCAACTCGATCCAGACTCAGCTTCTTGACTGGAACTACAACTCAATCCAGACTCAGCATCTTGACTGGAACTGCAACTCGATCCAGACTCAGCATCTTGACTGGAACTGCAACTCCCACTTGACCTGGACTCAGCATCTTGCCTGGGACTGGAACTCCAACTTGACCCGGATTCAGCATCCTGCCTGGGACTGGAACTCCAACTTGACCCGGACTCAGCATCTCGGATGGACTCTGCACTTGGTGCAAACTCAGCACTCATCATAGACTCAGCATCTTGACTGGAACTGCAACTCGATCCAGACTCAGCATCTTGACTGCCAATGCTGCAACTCACTCCAGACTCAGCATCTTGGCTGCCCCTGCTGCAACTCGCTCCGGACTCAGCATCTTGGCTGCCACTGCTGCATCTCACTCCGGACTCAGCATCTCGGCTGTCACTGCTGCAACTCGCTCCGGACTCAGCATCTCGGCTGCCACTGCTGCCACTCGATCCGGACTCAGCATCTCGGCAGGCAAAGCCCTTCAGGCTGGACTCAGAAGTTTGGCGGGAAAAATCAGGAAGCCACCTTCTTTCAGCTTGGGCTTCAGGAGTATCCCGCAGGGCGGGATCCGATAGGAGTTGGAAGCGGTAAAAGAACAGCTTGGTAGAGGGATCAATAGCAGAAACTGGGTTTTCTTCGAACCCAAGCCAGGAGACACGCCTTCTCTCCGCTGCAGCTTCAGGAGTATTCTTCAGGGCTGGATCAGACAACAGTTTGACACGGTAATCATGGAGCGTCAGAAACGGATCCAGCTCAAAAATGGGGTTGGAACTAGGATCCAAACTGGTACTATAAGGCTCAGTAGACAGCGCCACTTGAACCCGACGCAGAGACTTGGCTTGAAGCGCTGCTTGGACTGGAATCGGAGACTCGGTCAGAAGCACCCCTCGGACTGGACTCAGAGGCTTGAGTGGAAGCGCCACTTGAACTGGAGTCGGCGACTCGGTTAGGAGCGTCCCTTGGACTAGGCTCCGAGGCTTGAGTGGAAGCGCCCCTTGAACTGGCATCGGAGGCTCGGTCAGCAGCGTCCCTCGGACTGGACTCTGAAGCTTGGCTGAACGCGCTGCTTGGACTGGATTCAGAAGCTTGTCTGGGCGCTCTGCTTGAATGGGACTGGACCCCTGCTGGGCCCAGAGCATGGAATTCCCAAGACGTCTCCTCTCAGCGACAGCTTCAGGAGTATCCCACAAAGCTGGATTCAAGACCAGGCTGCGGCGATATTCAGCGAGCGTGATAAAGGGGTCCATATCTGAAACTGGGTTTTCAGCGATTCCAAGCCACCGGACACGTTTTCTCTCAGCTGCCGCTTCAGGGGTCTTCTTCAAAACAGGATGAGACAAAAGTTTCCCACGATACTGACGAAGAGTCATAGAAGGATCAAGAACAATGATGGAACTGGACCCCAGCTGGGTCAGCTGGGTGGGGGTTCTTGCCGGGCCCATGGCCTTTGCAATCTGTCAGGTTCTCAGGTTCAGAGCCCGTGGGGCCGGGCTCTGGAGCAAACGTGAGCCCTTGGGCTGCTGATGAGGAGCGACAGCAGCAGGCAAAACCCACCAACCAACACTGGGTAAGCACACCGGCAGGGACTGCAGGCACTGCCCAGCGAACCGGAACACATGGACTGGAATCCCCCGGACTGGAGGACACAGAACTGGAACACTGGACTGCAATCCCCCGGACTGGAACACTCGATTGGAATCCCCCGGACTGGAGGACACAGGACTGGAACACCGGACTGGAGCACACCGGACTGGTCCACACAGCTTCACCTGCACTTAGCTACTAAGCCCCCCAGGAGTTGAGCTCCTAGGTTCGAGTAGCCAACAGGACTTACTGGATACCGGATGACATAGGGACCAGGACTGGAAACAGAAGTGCTCCTAAACCTAAACTGATCTACGTGCTCCCAAGCCCTAAACCAGCAGGAGTGTTCCTAACAGTAAACTGACAAAAGGACTTCCTAAGCCCTATACTAAACAGGAGCCCCTAAGCCCTGCTCAAGAAAAGGACTTCCTAAGCCCTAAACTAACAGAGCAGGGAACTAAACACAAAGCTAACACAGGTGCTACTAAGCACCAAGCTACAAGCAGAGCTGTACACTAACAAGCTAAACACAAAACTAACACTGCTCTAGCCCGCTAGGTACAAAACTAACAAGGTGCTTCATAAGCACTATTCTGGCAAGCAACCAGAAGAGCTCCTAGCACTAAAAGGGAAGACAGGGGAGCCACAAGGAAAAAGCAGGTAAGCTAACACATAAGCCAAAAGTGATTCTAAATCACCAAACACCAACAGCAAAGACTGCAATGCTCCCAATAGCACAAACACCAGAAGTACTTCTAACAGCAAACTCTGCAGTGTTCCTAACAACACCAAACCCTGAAGTCCTTCTATCAGCAACAGAGCTTCCAAAGCCCTACACACAGCAATGCTTCCAAAACCAAGAGGGAAAAGCAGGGGAACATTAAGGAAAAAGCAGGAAAGCTAAATACACAGTCACCAGTGCACACTGCACTAACACTAACCTGGCCCTTAGCAAAAGCAAGCAGGGAAACTAGACACAAAGTCAGAAGTGCACACTGCACCACCCTACCTAAAGCAAACACCACTGTTGCAAAGGCTCTGAAGGAAACAACACCACTTCCTTATCAAGGCCCTCCCTGATGATGTCACACTCCACTAGGCAAAAGCACACTGACCCAGAGAGGCCCAACCCACACCAATGCAACACTGTGAAGCACTTGAAGCCAGTACACCCAAAGAGAGGTAGAGCAACTCAGGCAACACACACACAGGTGCAGTATAGTGAAACAATTAGAGCCATGCTGCTGGAAGCTGCCAGCACAGAGAAACAGAGCCAGCTCAGAAAGGACAGAGAAAAGAAACAGAAGCCAGCTAAGAAGCTGACCCCCAGGAAAGAGGTAAGTTTGAGAGGGGTTCAGACCCCAATCATAACAGGGATAAAATGCCATAAATAAGTAAATAAATATAAACTTTTAACGTTCAGCACCTGATTCTCAAAGTGGACATATTCCAAACACTATAATGAAAATAAAATTATTTTTTCTACCTTTGTTGTCTGGTGACTTTGTTTCTCTGATCATGCTGGCCCAGTATCTGATTCTGCTGCTCTCTATCTGTTCCCTTGACTCCGTTTCCAGGGCTTCCTTTCCACTTATTTCTTTTCTTTCCTCCTTTCTGGTCCTCCGCAGACTTGACTGTACAGTGGATCCAGCTTCTGCCTATTTTCTCCATCCATGTGCAGCTTCTCTCCTCACTTCCTTTTCCCTCATCTAATCTCCTTCCTCTATCTTCCCTCCATGTCCAGCATTTCTTCTCTCTCCCTTCCCTCCCCTCCATCCATGTCCTGAAACTCTCCTCTCTCCCCTGCCCCCCTCTATCCATCCATACCCAGCAATTGTCTTCTCTCTTCGATGAGTTCGTTCGTGCCCTTAGTCCCGCCTTCTGATGTCAGATGTCAGAAGGCGAGACTAAGGGCACGAACGAACTCATCGAAGCAAACAAGGAAGGCTGGAGATGGGCAGCAGGGCTTTAAATAACGCGCGCTTCAACGGAGAGGTAATAAAAAAGATGGATGGGAGCGGGAGGGGACGGTGGGGGCGAAGAACAATCGCTGGACATGTTTGGGAGCGGGAGGGGAGGTAAGCATGGCCTGTGATGGCACCCTCCTGCCATGCTTACCTCGTGTAATGGAGCTGGCTCGCCCCAAAGAACAACCAGCTCGCAAGAGCTGTCAAAATTTAACAAGCGGCTCTTGCGAGCCGGACCGAGCCGGCTCCAGCACACCACTGTGCTTATCCTTTACAGCCTTCTCCAGAGTGACTCCCAGGTCAACTCTGATCCACTCAGGGCCTCTGCTCTAGGTGCCATGCACCGGGGCATTTTTCTCTTTACATTTATTTTTCTCCCAGTTACTATTTATGGCTCCAGTACACTAGTACACTTTTTCTTCTTGGTACTGTCCCTTCCTAATCTGTTTCTCCATCTGAAACCACTGTACACTGCAGGAACACATTGTCCACCCTCTATATTCATCATCTCACCATCTCTTTTTTCCTCTTCCTTTTTCTCAGCTCTCAACCTTCAACATTTCCTTCCTTCCATTCATCCATCTCCTTTCTATCTGAGTACATTTCGCCTTCATCGCTGTCGTCATACCTCTCCTACTCTTCTCCATACTCTCTTGCTCCTCCTGCTCTCCACTGGGGACATTAATCCCAATCCTGGTCCTCCACATCAGCTCTCATCCTATTTGTGCAGGTCACACCGTGATATCTCCAATCTAATTTCTGTTCCTCTCCTCCCCCTCCTTCCCTAGCTTTCTCTTGCACTCTGTGGAATGCCCGCTCTGTCTGTAACAAACTTTCCTACATCCATGACCTCTTTATCTCTCGTACTCCATCTGCTTGCCCTAACTGAAACTTGGCTTTACCCTGAAGACTCTGCTTCAATCGTGGCCCTTTGCCATGGAGGTTATCTATTCTCCCATACTCCTCGCCCGGTTGGCTGCGGAGGTGGTGTCAGGCTGCTACTTTCACCTTCTTGTAGATTTCAACCTCTTCTTCTACCTCAGTCTCACTGTTTTTCTTCCTTCGAAGTCCACTCCATCCTTCTATTTGCTCCTCTGCCTCTCCGAGTAGCAGTCATTTATCGACCCCCTGATAAGTCCCTTTCTTCCTTTCTCACTGACTTTGATGCTTGGTTTTCCTTCTTTCTTTAACCTTCATCTCCTTCCCTCATTCTTGGGGATTTTAACATTCATGCTAATGATCCCTCTGACTCTTATGCTTCGCAGTTCCTTGCTTTAACATCCTCTTTCAATCTTCAACTGTGCTCCACTGCCCCCACTCACCAGAATGGCCACTGTCTTGATCTTATCTTCTCAAACTGCTCACTCTCCAGTTTCTGTGACTCAACTCTTCACCTCTCTGACCATCATTTGATAACTTTCACACTTAAACAACCCCCTCCCCAGTCCCGTCCAATCTTAACCAATACATTTAGGAATCTTCAGGCTATTGACCCTTCTACTCTGTCCTCCAATGTTTCAAATCCCCTCTCTACCACTATGTTATCCAAGTCTGTCAATGAGGCTGTCTCTTCCGATATTACTATTCTGTCCTCTGCTCTGGATACTCTCGCTCCTCCCATTCCCCGTTCTGTAAAACGTACCAAACCCCAGCCTTGGCTGACCTCTAGAATCCGCTACCTACATTCCTGTGCCTGCTCTGCAGAATGCCTTTGGCTGAAATCCCGTGCCCATGCTGACTTCATACATTTCAAATTCTTGCTGACCTCCTTCCAGTCTGCTCTTTTACTTGCCAAACAGGACTATTACATCTAGATGATAAATTCTCTTGGCTCAAACTCTCGACATCTCTTTGCCACACCGAACTCTCTCCTCAAAGTGCCTTCACCTCCATCCCCTCCTTCACTTTCCCCCCAGACTCTTGCTGAGTTCTTTCATGATAAGGTTCACAAGATTAAACTTGAATTCTCAACCAGGTCAACTCCAACTGTCCTTCCCTTAGTCCATTCTCTCAACCCTCCAACCCCTGCCTCTTTTTCTTCCTTTTCTGAAATCACTGAAGAGGAAACTACACATCTTATTTCCTCCTCAAAACTAACTACCTGTTCCTCTGATCCTATTCCCACCCATCTACTTAACACTATCTCTCCTACTGTCATCCCTTTTATCTGTCATATCTTCAATCTTTCACAGGCCACTGCGACTGTTCCTGATGCCTTCAAACATGCCGTAGTCACACCACTCCTTAAAAAACCTTCAATGGACCCTACCTGTCCTTCCAACTATCGCCCCATCTCCCTCCTCCCTTTCCTATCCAAGATACTTGAACGTGCTGTTCACCGCCGTTGCCTTGACGTTCTTTCATCTCAAGCTATTCTTGATCCACTTCAATCTGGCTTTCGCCCCCTTCATTCAACTGAAACAGTGCTTGCTAAAGTCTCCAATGATCTGTTCCTGGCCAGATCCAAAGGTCTCTATTCTATCCTTATCCTTCTCAAGCTATCTGCTGCTTTTGACACTGTTGATCACAGCCTACTCCTTGATACGCTGTCCTCACTTGGATTTCAGGGCTCTGTTCTTTCCTGGTTTTCTTCTTATCTCTCCCTGCGTACCTTTAGTGTATACTCTAGTGGATCCTCCTCTACTTCTATCCCACTGTCAGTTGGTGTACCTCAGGGATCCATCCTGGGACCTCTTCTTTTCTCCATCTATACTTCTTCCCTTGGTACTCTGATCTCATCCCATGGTTTTCAGTATCATCTGTAGGCTGATGACTCCCAGATCTACCTCTCCACACCAGAAATCTCAGCCGAAATCCAGGCCAAAGTATCAGCCTGCCTGTCTGACATTGCTGCCTGGATGTCTCAGCGCCATCTGAAACTAAACATGACCAAGACTGAGCTTCTCATCTTTCCCCCTAAACCAACCTCTCCTCCTCCCCCATTCTCTATTTCTGTGGATAACACTCTCATCCTTCCTGTCTCATCAGCTCGTAACCTTGGGGTCATCTTTGACTCCTCCCTCTCCTTCTCTGCACATATTCAGCAGACTGCCAAAACCTGTCGTTTCTTTCTCTATAATATCAGCAAATTCGCCCTTTCCTTTCTGAGCACACTACCAGAACCCTCATCCACACTCTCGTCACGTCTCGCTGGACTATTCCAACTTGCTTCTCACAGGTCTCCCACTTAGCCATCTTCCTCTTCAATCTGTTCAAAATTCTGCTGCATGACTAATATTCCGCCAGTGTCATTATGCTCATATTAGCCCTCTCCTCAACTCACTTCACTGGCTTCCTATCTGTTTCCGCATACAGTTCAAACTCCTCTTATTGACCTATAAGTGCATTCACTCTGCAGCTCCTCATACCTCTCCACTCTCATCTCTCCCTACATTCCTCACAGGGAATTCCGTTCACTGGGTAAATCTCTTTTATCTGTTCATGCTTTCCAAAAATACTAGGACTAGGGGGCATGCGATGAAACTACAGTGTAGTAAATTTAAAACAAATTGGAGAAAATTTTTCTTCACCCAATGCGTAATTAAACTCTGGAATTCGTTGCTGGAGAACGTGGTGAAGGCGGTTAGCTTGGCAGAGTTTAAAAGGGGTTAGATGGTTTCCTAAAGGACAAGTCCATAAACCACTACTAAATGGACTTGGAAAAAATCCACAATTCCAGGAATAACATGTATAGAATGTTTCTACGTTTGGGAAGCTTGCCAGGTGCCCTTGGCCTGGATTGGCCACTGTCATGGATAGGATGCTGGGCTCGATGGACCCTTGGTCTTTTCCCAGTGTGGCATTACTTATGTACTTATATACTTATCTGCACCCTTCTCCTCCACTGCTAACTCCAGACTCCGTTCCTTTTATCTTGCTGCACCATATGCCTGGAATAGACTTCCTGAGCCGGTACGTCAAGCTCCATCTCTGGCAGTCTTCAAATCTAAGCTAAAGGCCCACCTTTTCGATGCAGCTTTTACCTCCTAACCCTTATTCACGTGTTCAGAACCCTTATTTTATCATCCTCACTTTAATATTCCCTTATCTCTTGTTTGTCCTGTTTGCCTGTCCTAATTAGATTGTAAGCTCTGTCGAGCAGGGACTGTCTCTTCATGTTCAAGTGTACAGCGCTGCGTATGTCTAGTAGCGCTATAGAAATGATAAGTAGTAGTAGTAGTGATTTCAATTACCTTGATATTGACTGGGTAAGTGTAACATCAGTGCATGCTAGGGAGGTAAAATTCCTTGATAAAATCAATGACTGCTTTATGGAGCAGCTGATTCAGAAACTAACAAGAAGGGGAAAAATTCTAAACCTAGTCCTTAGTGGAGCACATGATCTGGTGCAGGAGGTAATGGTGCTGGGGCCTTGATAACAGTGATCATAATATGATCAGATCTGATATCAGCTCTGGACACATAGGAAATCCAATACGTTAGCATTTAACTTTCAGAAAGGAGACTATGATAAACTGAGAAGAACAGTTTTAAAAAAAAAACTTAGAGGAGCAGCTGCAAAGGTCAAAAATTTATATCAGGTGTGAATGCTGTTCAAGAATACTATCCTGGAAGCCCAGACCAGACATGTGCCATATATTAAAAAAGGAGGAAGGAAGGGCAAATGATAGCCGTCATGGTTAAAAAGTGAGGTGAAAGAAGCTATTAGAACTAAAAGATAATCCTTCAGAAAATGGAAGAAGGATCCAACTGAAAGTAATAGGAAACAGCATAAGGAATGTCAAGTCAAATGCAAAGCGCTGATAAGGAGGGCAAAGAGAGACTTTGAAAAGAAGATTGCACTGGAGACAAAAACACAGAATAATAACTTTTTTAGGTATAGTAAAAGCACGAAGCCAGCAAAATAATCAGTTTGACCACTAGATGACTGAGGGATAAAAGGGGCGTTCAGGGAAGACAAGGTCATAGCAGAGAGATTAAATGAATTCTTTGTTTTAGTTTTCGCAGAGGAAGATGTGGGAGAGATACCGGTAACAGGAACTGTATTAAATGCTGACAAGTCAAAGAAACTGAAACAAATCTTTGTAAACATGAAAGATGTAATGAAGCAATTTGACAAACTGTAGAGTAGTAAATCACCTGGACCAGATTGTATACATCCCAGAGTACTGACAGAATTGAAAAATGAACTTTCAGAGCTATTGTTACTAATATGTAATTTATCTTTAAAATCAAGCATGGTACTGGAAAAATGGAGGGTGGATGATTTATAAAAAGAGGGTTCCAGAGGTGATCCGGAAAATTATAGACCGGTGAGCCTGATGTCGGTACTGGGCAAAATGTTAGAGACTATTATAAATAACAAAATTACAAAGCATATACATAAGAATGGATTAATGAGACAAAGCCAAGATGGATTTAGTCGAGGGAAATCTTGCCTTACCAATCTACTACATTTCTTTGAAGGGGTGAATAAGAATATGGATAAAGGTGAGCCGGTCGATATTGTGTATCTGGATTTTCAAAAGGCATTTGACAATGTACCTCATGAAAGACTCCAGAGGAAATTAGAAAGTCATGGATTAAAAACTGGTTAAAAGATAGAAAACAAAGAGTAGGGTTAAATGGTCAGTATTCTCAATGGAGAAGGGTAGTTAGTGGGGTTCCCCAGGGCTCTGTGCTGGGACCGCTGCTTTTTAACATATTTATAAATGACCTAGAGATGGGAGTAACTAGTGAGGTAATTAAATTTGCTGATGACACAAAGTTATTCAAACTTGTTAAATCTCAAGAGGATTGTGAACAATTGGAAGAGGACCTTACGAGACTGGGAGACTGGGCATCCAAATGGCAGATAACTTTTAATGTGAGCAAGTGCAAAGTCATGCATGTGAGAAAGAAGAACCCAAATCATAGTTACATGATACAAGGTTCTGCATTAGGAGTCATTGACCAGGAAATGGATCTAGGTGTCATTGTTTATGATACGTTGAAACCATCTGCTCGATGTGCAGCAGCGGCTAAGAAAGCAAATAGAATGCTAGCAATTATTAGGAAAGGAAAACAAAACTGAGAATGTTATAATGCTCCATGTGTGCAGTTCTGGTCACCACATCTCAAAAAAGATAGAGTGGAATTAGAAAAGGAACAGAGAAGAGCGACGAAAATGATAAAGGAGATGGAACGACTTCCCTATGAGGAAAGACTAAAACAGCTAGGGCTCTTCAGCTTGGAGAAGAGACGGCTGAGGGGAGATATGATAGAGGTTTACAAAGTACTGAGTGGAGTGGAACAGGTAGACGTGAATTGCTTGTTTATGCTTTCCAAAAATACTAGGGCTACGGGGCATGCAAAGAAGCTACTAAGTAGTCAATTTTAAATGAATTGAAGAAAATATTTCTTCACTCAATGAGTAATTAAACTCTGGAATTCATTGCCAAATAATTTGGTAAAAGCAGTTATCTTAGAAGGGTTTAAAAAAGGTTTGGATAATTTCCTAAAAGAAAAGTCCATAAGTCATTATTAAAATGGACTTGGGAAAATCCACTGCATATTCCAGGATAAGCAGCATAAAATCTGTTTTGCTGTTCTGGGATCTTGCCAGGTACTTGTGACCTGGATTGGACACTGTTAGAAGCAGGATACTGAGTTTGATAGACCTTCGGTCTGTCCCAGTATGACAATGCTTATGTTCTCATGTTCTTAACTCCATGCAAACAGCACCCCCAAAGAATTGACAAAATAGTTCAAAAGAAAAAAGTCTTGCTGCTAGGTGACTCCCAAAGCACTGACAAAACAACTTAAAACAGAAAAGTCTTGCTACGGAACTCCATTATTATTGAGAACACAGTATGTGGGTCTCAATAAAGTGAAATGACATCCAGGATCCTCAGCTTCCAGGAATATCAATCAAGTAACAACTGTGATCAAAGAAGAGAGTAGTATTCTGATGCTGTAATCCAATTTTTCCAGAAGCTGGGGGAGCAGCTAAAGTATTTGGTATGGACTAGCTTTTTCTGAAGTACTACCTACTTGAAAAGGGTCTAGTGTCAATTAGAGTAGCAAAGATTACTATTTCAGTTGAACATTGTTGAGATTTGGCAAGTAGATGCACATTTTTTATTTTTTTGTTACCTAATAGGTTTAATATATTTTTAATGTATAAATTATTATGTTTCATCTATTAGTATGAATTGCAATGTGCTTAAGAATGCATCACGGATGTTTTTTCAGCATTAAACTGACATCTAGTGACCAATTTGAAAGTCACAAGCCTTTTTTTTTTTCAAATCATATTTATTTATTTAAACTGTTTTTCATAAGGTTGTTTTTACATACAAGGGGTATTTACATCTTCTTTTTTTGGTGGTGCATGCATTCATATATTGTATTTTGATGTCATGTAACAGAGATACATTGTTGGTTTGCATTTTTTTCACTAGCATGGTTTTTTTGTGTGTTTTTGTTACTTTTATTTGTACATAATTTGATGTTTAAATTTATATATTATTGGCATTTTGTATCATATGTTCTCCAGTGCCAATAAAATTTCTCTTTTTTTTGTGGCCATTCTGGGTGTTTGTTTGCAGTCCATTATGTTTGACCTCCCTGCTGTCTCTAGACCAGGTTACACTTGTCCATTCTAATCTCCTATATAATAATTCGTCAATCTGCGTCCTTGGATGGCTGGCTGGCTGGGTTCATAACCGTATGCAAATGAGGTACTATGTAATTGGCTTGGCTCGGCTCCAGCCTTCCCTTCCTTCTCAGTGTCCCGCCCTCGCGGAAAGAAGAAATTACGTCAGAGGAGGGCGAGACACTGAGAGAGAAGGAAAGGGAAAGCTGGAGGCGAGCCGAGCCAAGCCTGCCGCTTTTACTGACACCGCTGAAACTTCAAGTAAAATAAAAGTTTTAAAGGAAGGGCGGCAGGAAGGAAAGGAGGGCTGTTGTGGGAGAAGAGGGTGGGCAGGTGAGGGCTGGGGTTGAACTGGAACTTGAATGCTTAAAAGGGGGGCAGGTAGGGGCTGGGGCGAGTCACTGGACATGGATGGGATGGGATGCGAGGGGAGGGGAGGGGAGAGGAGAATCGCTGGACATGGATGGGATGGGATGCGATGGGAGGGGAGAGTAGAATCGCTGGGCATGGATGGGATGGGAGGGGAGAATCGCTGGACATGGATGGGATGGGAGGGGAGGGGAGAATCGCTGGACATGGATGAGATGGGAGGGCAGGGCAGGGGAGAATCACTGGTCATGGAGGGGAGGGCAGGGGAGAGATGAGAAATCTCTTAGATGATAGCCTTCCTAGGGCCCATTTCATTTTTGGAGAAACAGGCTTTTTGTTTGTGATAGCTATAATCCAGATAAATACCTTAGCTGGTGCTTTTAGCCATGAGCATCTTTTCCACTAATATCAATAACGGGAAGATTTTTCACATTAACTTCACAACCAATTTGATGATTTGAGTACATAAGATTGTTTTTTCTGTCTCTTTCACTTTTTTATTTTCATTCACATTTCTATATTTGAATCATTAATCATGTTTCTTCCCCCTCCTTTTGCAATAAGGTTTACATGAGCAACTTCTCATTATACGTTTTTTACCAACATAAGTCAATAATAGGTATTTTAATAAATTGTTTTTTAGAACTCCTTTTTATTTCAGAAGGAAGAAGTCTTATTGCCACATATGGCACCTACTTCACATAAGAACACATTTAGTGAGATGCAACAATTTAACGATGTCACTTACCATCTCTCATTTATTCAAAAAGAACATGTATCTAGTTGCAAGACTTGATCTTGTTAACATAGCTTCTTTCTGTTATAACAGAGTGTCTGTGTCGATGTTTATTTACAATGTATACATATCTTTCTTTTAGCTAGCAGACTTTACATGCATGTTTTAAAGGTATTCTACCTCAGTTTTATTATTTATATTTTAATTTATACTGTTACCGTATCCAGTTGCAAGGCACAATTTTGTTAACTTAGTCTTTCTCTGTTTTAAATAATGTGAGTATGTCAATGTTCATTGACAATGCACACACATTTAATCTTTAGTCTAAAGATTTTTTTAATATATGTTTTGATTTACACTGCAACTTTGAGCTTGTTATTAGTTTTGATTTACATTGTTATTTATGTTTGAAACAGACCCCTGACGCAGGCGCTGTGTGCCAAAACACAGCCAGTATCGGGTCCATATTGGAAGTCTTACAATAATAGGAACAGTGCCCCGTTTTTGAAAGCTCCTGGTGCTTTTTGTTGTATTTTGGACTTTGTTCTGTACTTTGGACCCTCTCTGTGCTGATTTGTTACAAAAATGATAAAAGGGATGGGATGACTACCCTGAGGAGAGGTTAAGATGGCTAGGACTCTTTAGCCTAGAGAAAAGGCGGCTGAGGGGTGATATGATAGAGGTGTACAAAATAATGAGTGGGGTAGAGCAGACTGATGTGAAGCGTTTGTTTACACTTTCTAACAATAATAGAACCAGGGGACAGGGCCGGTCAAACCCAGTAAGCGGGGTAAGCACCGCAGGGGGGCGCTTGCCTTCAAGGGCGCCGCTGCGGCGCCATACCATGCCACCCTTGGGGGTTTAAATCTTTAATTTACCTCCGTCCCAGCAGCCACGTCATTTGAAAGCCCTGCCCGTCTCTAGCCTTCCCTCCCTTCGTGAGTTCGTTCCGCAGAGTCCTGCCTTCTGATGTCATTTCCTCAAGGGCGGGACTCTGAGGGAACGAACTCACGAAGGGAGGGAAGCCTAGAGACAGGCAGGGCTTTGAAATGACGCGGCCGCTGGGACGGAGGTAAATTAAAAAAGACTTAAACCACGCAGGGTGGCAAGAAGAAAAAGGGGGATGTTGGGGGAGAAGAGGGCGGGCAGGTGGCCATAAATGGGAGGGGGATGGGGGCGAAGGAGAATCGCTGGACAGGGGCAGGGTGGGAGAAGAGAGAAAGGAAATGCTGGGGGGGGGGGGGCGCCAACATAGTCTGCAGGGGGGCGCCAGAGACCCTAGGACCGGCCCTGCCAGGGGACACAAGATGAAATTAGAATGTGGTAGGTTTAAAACAAATCGGAGAAAGTTTTTCTTTACTCAGCGCATAGTTAGACTCTGGAACTCATTGCTGGAGAAGGTAGTGACGGCAGCTGGCCTTGCTGAGTTTAAAGGGGGTCTGGATAGATTCCTGCAGGAAAAGTCCATTGATCGTTATTCGGGTTTTTGCCAGGTTCTTGGGGCCTGGATTGGCCGCTGTTGGAGACAGGATGCTGGGCTTGATGGACCTTTGGTCTTTTCCCAGCAAGGTTTCGATAATACAGTCGGGGACGCCCAAATCTCAACATTTAGGTCGACCTTAGAGATGGTCATCCCCAGTTTTCGGCGATAATGGAAACCGAGGACGCCCATCTCAAAAATGAACAAATCCAAGTCATTTGGTCATGGGAGGAGCCAGCAATCATAGTGCACTGGTCCCCCTGACATGCCAGGACAACAACCGGGCACCCTAGGGAACACTGAAGTGGACTAACTGATGCCCTAACTGAATGGAAAAAGGCATGCAGTGGTCACTAACCACCTCCCACCCCGAAAAAAACTTTAAAAAAAAAGACAAAAGTTTTTAAAGTTTTTTTTCGGGGTAGGAGGTGGTTAGTGACCACTGCATGCCTTTTTCCACTCTAAAAAAAAAAAAGACAAAAGTTTTTAGAGTATGGGTGAAGGATGTCCTTTGCTATGCCTCCGTGACGGCAGTTGAGGACGTCCTTCGCTATTTATTTAGATTTTGCTCACATCTTTTTCAGTAGTAGCTCACAGTGAGTTACATTTAGGTACACTGGATATTTCTATGCCTCCGTCCCTGCAACGGCAGTTGAGGATGTCCTTTGATATGCCTCTGTCCCTGCGACGGTAGTTGAAGATGTCCTTTGCTATGGCAGTTGAGGACGTCCAAAATGTGGATGTTTGTGAGAAGGATGTCCATGCCTGGATGTTTCTGTGAGAAGGATGTCCATGAGGGGCAAAATCGAACGTGAACGCCCATCTCCATGGGCGTCTATGTCCGAGAACGGTTACGTGAAGGGGCGGGACAGACCGTATTTTTGAAAAAAATGGGTGCCCATCTTTTTTTTCGATAATACGGTTTGTAACGGGCAAATGCATCGGATTTGTGCAGATTTGAGCTGAGCGTAATTGTTTTTCAGCGATAATGGAAACCGAAGGCACCCAGCTCAAAAACGAACAAATCCAAGGCATTTGGTCGTGAGAGGGGCCAGGATTCGTAGTGCACTGGTCCCCCTCACATGCCAGGACACCAACCGGGCACCCTAGGGGGCACTTGTAACAATAAAAAAAAAAGTAAAATACCTCCCAAGTCCATAGCTCCCTTCCTTTGGGTGCTGAGCCCCTCAAATCACCCCCCAAAACCCACTGCCCACAACTCTACACCATTACCATAGCCCTTATGGCTGAAGGGGGGCACCTACATGTGGGTACAGTGGGTTTTGGGGGCGGTTTGGAGGGCTCCCATTTACCACCACAAGTGTAATAGGTAGGGGGGATGGGCCTGGGTCCACCTGGCTAAAGTCCACTGCACCCACTAACAACTTCTCCAGGGACCTGCATACTGCTGTGATGGAGCTTGGTATGGCATTTGAGGGTGGCATACAGGCTGGAAAACAAAGATGTTAAAGTTGTTTTTTTTGGTGGGAGGGGGTTAGTGACCACTGGGGGAGTCAGGGGTGGTGATCCCCGATTCCCTCTGGTGGTCATCTGGTCATTTAGGGCACTTTTTTTGAGACTTGTTCGTGGAAAAAAAAGGGTCCAAAAAGGGTCCAAAAAAAGTGACCCAAATTCGCAGTAAAAACTATATGCTACAAAATGGACTTTTCCCAAAGGAAAAAGGTAACATTTTACTCACCCCTATACCCAAGGATGCAAAGAAAAATGCAAATGAACTAACAAACTATAGACCAGTAGCATCCATTACCAAAATAACAGAAGGCATAGTGACCAAACAACTCACAGACTATCTAAACAAGTTCTCGATATTACACGATTCTCAATCAGGATTTCACTCTAACCACAGTACTGAAACCGTACTAGTCATGCTCATGAACAAATTCAAACAATTGATAGCAAACGGCAACAACATTCTACTACTACAATTCGACATGTCAAGTGCATTCGACATGGTTGACCATGGAATTTTATTACACATCCTCAAATACTTCGGAATTGGAGGCAACGTTCTCAATTGGTTGAAAGGGTTCCTCACTACACGCTCATATCAAGTGACTTCAAACTCGATTACATCAGCGACATGGAAACCTGAATGCGGAGTTCCACAGGGATCCCCCCTCTCACTGACCATATTCAACCTAATGATGACACCCTTGGCCAAACTACTATCGAATCAGAACCTAAACCCATATATATACGCTGACGATGTAACGATCTTCATCCCATTCCATCAAGATTTAAGGGAAATCTCCAATGAAATCAAGCAAAGCCTACATATTATAAATTCCTGGGCAGATGCATTTCAGTTGAAACTCAATGCTGAGAAAACCCAGTGCCTGGTACTCACCTCGCAATACAATAAGAATAAATTTACCACCATCAACACACCCAAACTAAATTTACCCGTTTCGGACACCCTGAAAATCCTCGGAGTCACCAGTGATCGACATCTTACACTTGAGAACCATGCAAATAACATAACCAAAAAGATGTTTCATTCAATGTGGAAACTAAAAAGAGTTAGACCATTTTTTCCAAGGATTGTCTTCCGCAATTTGGTACAATCACTGGTACTCAGTCATCTGGACTATTGTAATTCACTCTACGCTGGCTGTAAAGAGCAAATACTCAAAAAAACTCCAGACAGCTCAGAATACGGCAGCCAGACTAATATTCGGCACACCAAAATACGAAAGCACGAAACCCCTAAGAGAAAAACTACACTGGCTCCCACTAAAAGAACGCATCACGTTCAAACTTTGCACTTTAGTCCATAAAATCATCCATGGTAATGCCCCAGCCTACATGTCAGATCTAACAGAACTACCACTCAGGAACGCAAAAAAATCTTCCCGCACACCCCTCATTCTTCATCCTCCCAAGTGTAAGGGTTTGAAATACAAATCAATGCATGCATCTACCTTTTCCTATATGAGCACGCAGCTCTGGAATGCGCTGCCAAGTAACTTGAAAACGGTCTATGAACTGACCAATTTCCACAAACTATTAAAAACCTATCTCTTTGACGAGATATATCACAAAGATCAACATGTGTAATTGTATAATCTTTTGAACTTTTAGTACTGTCTTATAATGTCTTTTGCTTTAACACCATCATGTAATTCACCACCATGTAACACAAACCCTCTGTAAACCTAATGTATATTCACTTCTATTTCCAGTACCCATGATGTATTGTAAGCCACATTGAGCCTGTAAAAAGGTGGGATAATGTGGGATACAAATGCAATAAATAAATAAATAAAACGCCTTTTTTCGATTATCGGCCATCTCTCCTCAGCCGATAAACACGCCCCAGTCCCGCCTCCGACACGCCCCCGTCAACTTTGTTCGTTCCCGCGATGGAGTGCAGTTGAAGACGCCCAAAATCGGCTTTCGATAATACCGATTTGGGCGCCTTTGCGAGATGGGTACCTATCTCCCAATTTGGGTCAAAATCTGGGCGCCCATCACTTTCGAAAATAAGGCTGCATGCCTGCTGTGCCTCTGATACCCCCTTTATTTATTTGGATTTTGGATCACAAGTAGCAACAGTGGGATTTGAACCGGCCACCTCTGGATTGCAAGGCCACTCCTCCACTCCCTTGAAATTTGGCCACCCTGTGGAGGG
Organism: Microcaecilia unicolor; assembly: GCF_901765095.1. NCBI lineage: Eukaryota > Metazoa > Chordata > Amphibia > Gymnophiona > Siphonopidae > Microcaecilia > Microcaecilia unicolor. Next base: position 131,264,756 of record NC_044037.1, read on the forward strand.
GGGGGGGGGCAGTTGAGGACATCCACGCCCTCGTTATGCCTCCGCTGACACACACATACCTCCCCCCCAGGGACCTGCATACTACCCCTCCCCCCCAAAGGAATTGCCAAATTTCAAGGGAGTGGAGTGGAGGAGTGGCCTAGTGGTTAGAGCACTGGTCTTGTAATCCAGAAGTGGCCGGTTCAAATCCCACTGCTGCTACTTGTGATCCAAAATCCAAATAAATAAAGGGGGTATCAGAGGCATAGCAGGCATGGACATCCTTCTCAGAGAAACATCCAGGCATGGACATCCTTCTCACAAACATCCACATTTTGGACGTCTTCAACTGCCATCGCACAGACGGAGGCATATCGAAGGACGTCCTCAACTGCCGTTGCAGGGACGGAGGCATAGAAATATCCAGTGTACTTGAATGTAACTCACCTTGAGCTACTACTGAAAAGGTGTGAGCAAAATCTAAATAAATAAATAGCGAAGGAGGTCCTTCACCCATACTCTAAAAAAAAAAAAAAAAAAGACAAAAGTTTTTAAAGTTGTTTTTTTTCAGGGTGAAAGGTGGTTAGTGACCACTGGGGGAGTCAGGGGAGGTCATCCCCGATTCCATCCGGTGGTCATCTGGTCATTTAGAGCACATTTTTGTGGCTTGGTCGTAAAAGAAAAGGACCAAGTAAAGTCGGCCAAGTGTTCGTCAGAGATGCTCTTCTTTTTTCCATTATCGCTTGAGGATGCCCCTCTGTTAGGCACACCCCAGTCCCGCCTTCGCTACGCCTCTGGCACACCCCCGGGAACTTTGGTCATCCCTGCAATGGGAAGCAGTTGGGGACACCCAAAATCGGCTTTCGATTATGCCGATTTGGGGCGACCCGGAGAGAAGGATGCCCATCTCCCGATTTGTGTCGGAAGATGGGTGTCCTTCCCTTTCGAAAATAAGCTAGTTAGTGTCGAGAGCTGGAGCTGAGCTATACTGAACAACAGTTTTGGAACCTTTTTGTTACATTGTCTGACTTTACTAAGTCAGAAACCCTGCAAGAGGTACAATTTAAAATCCTGCATAGAGCATAAATTTCTCGGGTTTGGGGGGCACAGTGAGGTTTATAGGAGGATGAGACTTGCATTAAGTGTAAGTTGTTGGGCACAGCGGGAAGGCAGCAGGAATTTATGCCTTTGAGAGTAATAGGTTTGTTGTCTAGGCCTACTTAAAAACCTTGTGAGGATGAGGATGCAGCTGGAGGGTGCCGAGTAAGAGTTTGAATGGTGTCCGTATATTTCTTTATGAGGTCAGTGACCTCTTCCACCCTATTTCCAAACAACATCCGCCAACCTCGCCTGAACTGCCAGTTCTAGGTCAGAGATACGCAGTCATACATGCCCCTGGCCAGATATTTCCTACATTCCAGATGCTTACTGGCCAACTGGCTGAAGCTCTGCAGCCTGCTCCTGTGGGACAGTATCCACAAGATTTAGTGTACTGCAGATCAAAGACTGCAAGTAAAGGCTCATGTAGAGCTGGTAGGACTGGATGCGGGAAACGAGCTTCGAGGCCTGAAAAATCTTTCTCCCAAGCAAGTCTAGTGTTCTGGCCTCTCTGCTTGGAGGTACCGAGACATGAATCCTGGAGCTTCTAGCTCGTTTGAGAGGATTCATCCACCAGCGAATGGTGTTGCAGTTATGCCTTCTCAAATCTTGGAGCCTTTTGGATATGGTACTACGTATCCACCTTCTTAGGTAAAAACTGCATTGAGAGGGGAGATTCCCAGCTCTTCATCAATGAATCCTTAAGGATAGGGTGAATGGTACAGTGAGGAGACTCATAATCTAGGACAGTCAACATGTGCACCCTGGGTCCTTCCTCCATTTCCAACTTAAACAGGATGGTATAAGCCATCTCTCTTAAGGTGGTGAGGGATCAGAAGGTATCCCATTCCTCCTCTGAGAAGTAATGTGGGTCCTCCTCCAAATCCCATGAGCAAGCCCATTCAGACTCTTCATCGTACTCAGGTTGTACTGAATGAGTTTGTCCCTGCCTCGACTCAGTGGATCTTTGTCCTTGCCCTAAAGAATGTCGAGTTACAGCACTACTCTTGGACTCCAGGGAAGCTTCTCCCCCAATGCCAAGGGCGGTACTGTATGCGTCAAGGTGAACATAGACACCAGTCGAGGTGCCAACGTCGAGGATCTCTGCACTGGTATGGAAAGAGCCTCAGGAAAACTCTGGGCTGGACCTGCAAGCTCCCTCTATGCCTGAGTCGTGTGCTCCTGCAGCATTTGTGCCAGTACCTCCCTAAGCATGGCTCGGAACCGCTCTTCGAAGGAAGGTATCGACTCGAAAGAGAGGCAGCCTTAGAAGGTGTCGATGTTGGACCAGTAGCGGGGACCTGACTGCTGGGAGACTTGCACACCGACACCTCTTCCAAAGAGGGAGAGTGCTCCTGCCAGCACTTCTGGAGTATCAGCGATGCCAATGCCCCAGCCCTCCTGGCACTGTGCATCGAGGAGGACCGATGTTTATGTTTCTTGGGCTTCTCAGTCCTGGCTAATTGACTGGCGGGATCTTTGCCTACTTTGGGGGGCTCCAAACAGCTCATGTGATCCAGCTTGTTCCAGCCCCACTTCCTCAACCTATTCCAGCCCAACTGCTCCATATTGTTCCAGTCCGCCTGATCCAGTCACTACTTAGGCACCTGTAAATACCTCAGTCACTACTCATGGCCCCGATACACATTCTTTTCCTTGCCCTGTCCCTTCTTAATCTTTTCCCCCTCCCCCTACCGCTGCCTACAGCAGGAACTCACTGCCATCCATGTCCTCTCCCGTCGTCCTGCTCACTGTTTCAATACCCTACCCACCCCCACCCCTCACCACCTCTCCTATTCCCCTCCTCCTTCCTAGCTCTCAACCTTCAACACTTCCTTCCTGCCATTAACCCATCCCCATTCCTCCTAAGCGCATCCCAGCTTCATTGCCTCGTCGCCCTACCTCCCCCACCCTCCTCCGCACTCTCTTGCTCCTTCTCCTGCTATCCGCAGGAGACATCAATCCCAATCCAGGTCCCCCATACCTGCAGGGCCGGTCTTAGGCAGAGGCGACCAAGGCGGCCGCATAGGGCCCCGCGCTTAGGGGGGCCCCGCGCAGTGCGCCTCAACTCTGCCTCACTCCGACCGACCCCTGCTCGGACGACCGCATCATGATCCTGCTCAGCTGCCGCCGCTCCGCTCCTGCTATGTTGCGGCACGGTGCCCACCCCCCGCTGAGCCTGCCGTCAGCAGCCTCCCCGGACCCCGACAGTTGCACCGACGGCCCCGACAGACAGTTGCAGCGCCAGCACGACGGCCCTGGCTCCCGACAGAGAGTTGCAGCGACGGCTCACCCCAGCATTTTACTTCCTGCTCAATGTCCCGCCTTCTGATGAGGTATTTCCTGTTTGGCGGGCGGGAGTCACTGAGCGGGAAAGCTGCCTGGAGCCTGGTCGGAAGTGAGCCGGTGTGCAAGTGAGTGTGACTTAAAAATAAATAAAGACAGTCAAGTGGAGCTGGAGCAAGTTTGTGCCACTGCCATTCAAAGGCAAGCCAGGTATGATGATAACTTTTCTTATAAGGAAGAAGAAAGTTTCAAACCCCTTTTGTGCCATTTTAAAGGTAAATACTATTGCAGTAGTCTATTATTCTCCCATCAGTGATTAAGTCAAAATTCAGTGTTTTATGAAGGGCAGTGACAGGAAAAGATCAAGAGGTTAGCTAAAGTGGTGCGTGAATGTGAGGGATGGGGACAGGGGCAAGTGGAGAGGGCTAGTCGTGTCAGACTTTACTGTTAATTTGCCCAAAGTTATTGAAAACCTAAAGAATCCCAAGTGGGCAGACTAAAAATTGTCCATCTAAAGGTACTTATCTTGCTAAGCTGGCCAGATCATGTGTATTTAGGAGAATTTGAGTTTCCAAAGCAAATAGCATTGTAGCCTCAAGAAAGAGGGGCATTTCTCTAAGCATGTTCAGCTTAGGAGAGGAAAAGAGCACATATAAAATCAATTTCCAAGGAACCTTTTTAAATTAAAAAATAGGGGAATTTGAAAGTACTGGATCTTTTTTTAGTACTTTTCCTTTATTCTCCTTTGTTATGAGAATTGGAACTACTAGTTGTAGTGGTCTTGAACTGAATTTCTGGGGAGGGGGGGTTCATGATAGCATTGGGCTTATTATTTCAATCAGTTTTTTTTGTACAAGTTGTACAAGTTTAGATTCATTTGTCTTTATTTGAAATTGCATAAATAAAAAATTTTCTAAAAATGGAATAATATCAATGGGTAGAGCTAGGGTGGGGGCGGAGCTAGAGTGGGGGCGGGGCTAGGGTGGGGATGGGCTAGGATGGGGCCCCACCAAATTGGTCTGCACAGGGCCCCGCACTTGCTAAGACTGGCCCTGCATACCTGTCCTCGTCCTATCCATGCAAACAATTCCGGGATGTCTCCAATCTCATCTCTATTCCCGTCCTCCCCCCCTCTTCCCTCCCCTTCTCATGTGCCGTGTGGAATGCCCGCTCGGTCTGCAACAAACTTCCCTTCACCCATGATCTCTTCATCTCCCGTTCCCTTCAATTGCTCGCCCTAACTGAAACCTGGCTCACTCCCGACGACTCTGCATCAGTCGCGGCCCTTTGCCATGGAGGTTATCTTTTCTCCCACACTCCCCGCCCAGCTGGCCGTGGAGGAGGCGTCGGGTTTCTACTCTTGCCCTCCTGTAGTTTTCAACCCCTCCTCCTACCGCAGTCTCACTGCTTCTCATCCTTTGAAGTTCACTCCATCCGTCTATTCTACCCACTGCCACTCAGAGTTGCAGTCATTTACCACCCCCCTGACAAGTCCCTCCCTTCCTTCCTTCCTTCCTTCCTTACTGACTTTGATGCCTGGCTCTCAGTTTTTCTTGAACCCTCATTTTCGTCCCTCATTCTTGGAGACATTAACATACACGCCGACGACCCATCCGACTCTTACGCTTCTCAGTTCCTCACTCTGACATCCTCCTTCAACCTCCAGCTGAGCTCCACCACCCCTACTCACCATTCTGGTCATTGTCTTGACCTCCTCCTCTCATCTACCTGCTCACCCTCCAATTTCTGCGCCTCTGCTCATCCTCTCTCAGATCATCACCTGATCACCTTCACACTTCATCACCCTCCCCCTCAGTCCAGCCCAACACTAACCACCACTTCCAGGAATCTCCAGGCTGTCGACCCTCCCAACTTATCCTCGCAAATCTCTAATCTCCTCCCGTCCATCATGTGCTCCGAATCTGTTGACAAGGCTATCTCTACTTACAATGCCACTCTCTCCTCTGCTCTGGATACCCTTGCACCATCCATCTCCCGTCCCACAAGACGTACTAATCCCCAGCCCTGGCTGGCCCCTTGCATCCGATACCTTCGCTCCTGTGCCCAATCTGCTGAACGCCTCTGGAGGAAATCTCGCACCCATAGCGACTTCATTCATTACAAATTCAGGACTATTACACCCAATTGACTAATTCTCTCGGCTCCAACCCTCGTCGTCTCTTCGCCACCCTTAACTCCCTCCTCAAAGTGCCCTCAGCTCCCCCCCTCCCCACTCTCTCCTCAATCACTGGCTGACTACTTCCGTGACAAGGTGCAAAAGATCAACCTCAAATTCACTACCAAGCCACCTTCTCCTCTTCACCCTTTAACCCACTCCCTCAACCAACCAACCCAGGCCTCCTTCTCTTTTCCTGATATCACGGAAGAGAAAACCGCCCACCTTCTCTCCTCCTCGAAATGCACCACCTGTTCCTTGGATCCCATCCCCACCAACTTACTAAACACCATCTCTCCTACTGTCACCCTCCTCCCCCATCTGTCACATCCTCAACCTCTCTCTCTCCACTGCAACTGTCCCTGACTCCTTCAAGCATGCTGTAGTCAAACTACTCCTCAAAAAACCTTCACTAGACCCTACCTGTCCTTCCAACTACCGCCCCATCTCCCTCCTACCCTTCCTCTCCAATATACTTGAACGCGCCGTTCACAGCCGCTGCCTTGATTTTCTCTCCTTTCATGTCATCCTCGACCCGCTTCAATCCGGTTTTCGCCCTCTACACTCTACAGAAACGGCACTCACTAAAGTCTGTAATGACCTGTTCCTTGCCAAATCCAAATGTCACTACTCCATCCTCATCCTCCTCGACCTATTCGTCGCTTTTGACACTGTCAATCATAATTTACAGCTTGATACACTATCCTCATTTGGGTTCCAGGGCTCTGTCCTCTCCTGGTTCTCCTCTTATCTCTCCCACTGTACCTTCAGAGTACACTCTCATGGATCTTCCTCCACCCCCATCCCGCTCTCTGTTGGGGTTCCTCAGGGATCTGTCCTTGGACCCCTTCTTTTTTCAATCTACACCTCTTCCCTGGGCTCGCTGATCTCATCTCATGGTTTCCAATATCATCTTTATGCTGATGACACCCAGCTTTAACTCTCCACACCAAACATCACTGCGGAAACCCAGGCCATTGCTGCCTGGATGTCCAACGGCCACCTGAAACTGAAAATGGCCAAGACTGAGCTCATTGTCTTTCCATCCAAACCCACTTCTCCTCTCCCTCCACTCTCTATCTCAGTTGACAACACCCTCATCCTCCCCGTCTCATCTGCCCGCAACCTTGGAGTCATCTTCGACTCCTCCCTCTCCTTCTCTGCCCATATCCAGCAGACAGCCAAGACCTGTCGCTTCTTTCTCTACAACATCAGCAAAATTCGCCCTTTCCTCTCTGAGTACACCACCCGAACTCTCATCCACTCTCTCATTACCTCTCGCTTTGACTATTACAACCTACTCCTCACTGGCCTCCCACTTAACCATCTATCCCCCCTTCAGAACTCAGCTGCGCGTCTTATCTTCTGCCAAGACCGATATGCTCACATCACCCCTCTCCTCAAGTCTCTTCACTGGCTTCCGATCAGGTACCGCATACAATTCAAGCTTCTCCTACTAACTTACAAATGCACTCAATCTGCAGCCCCTCACTACCTCTCTACCCTCATCTCCCCTTATGCCCCTACCCGTAACCTCCGATCACAGGACAAATCCCTCCTCTCATTACCCTTCTCCACCACCGCCAACTCCAGACTCCGCCCTTTCTGCCTCGCCTCACCCTATGGCTGGAATAAACTCCCTGAGCCCATACGCCAAGCCCCCTCCCTTTCCATCTTCAAATCTTTACTCAAAGCCCACCTCTTCAATGTCGCTTTCGGCACCTAACCATTGTACCTCTACCCAAGAAATCTAGACTGCCCAATTTTTGATTGACTGCACTTTTTGTCCTTTTTGTCCTTCTTGTCCTTTAGATTGTAAGCTCCTTTGAGCAGGGACTGTCCTTCTTTGTTTTTTGTACAGCGCTGCGTAACCCTGGTAGCGCTCTAGAAATGTTAAATAGTAGTAGTAGTAGTAGTTCTCCCCATGCACAGCACTGTGGTCCTTCGGTGGCAAAGAGGATAGAGTTGAACCTGTACATGCCCTCAGTGTCAGATCCAATGCTGATCAGTCTCAGGACCTACTCTCAACACCCAATGTCAATGGAGGTGGCGACCTTCTCGATGCCGGTGCAATTCCAGTGGATGCTGAAGTCTTGGCAGCCATCAAGACTGATGTTTCTGGTGCTGATGTCAATGTACTGGCCTTCAAGGAGCCAAAAAGCTTATCCTGTTGAACCTGCTGCACTCTCTGTGTCCTTAGCTGGATTTGCAAACAGAGTAAACAAGAGTTAGGCTCATGGTCAGGTCCAAGGCACCTAATGCACTAGTTGTGCAGGTCCATCATGGAAATCACTCAGTTACATTGGCTGCACTGTTTGAAGCCCCTGGAGATCTTCCTGAATATCAAGAAAATAATCTCAACCAAATTGAACTCCCCAATCTTGAACCGTAAAAAATGGCAGTGTTCAAATTGAGGTCGGTGCTCTATCCTAAAAGGGCCTAGTAATATAAGGAAAATAAAGGAAACTTTGAGGGCTAAAAAACTCATGAAATTAAAAAGGAAATTGAAGAGAGGGTAAATTTAGAGGAAATATTATCTGAAGGAAGTTGAAAAACCCGCTCGGGAAGGCACAGGAAAAAAAAGTACAAATCGCATTGTAAGGAGAGCACAAAGACGCATCCTCCCTGCTCTGTGGAAAAATAAAGACTGAGGGGCGAGAAGGCGCCAGCATCTGCATGGTTGGATGCCGGCTAGAAAATTCTTGAACTTGCTAGTTAGCATCTGCACTGGGCTCCGTCGGATGACGTCACCAGATGTGAGAATATGACGGCCTGATTATTCTCAGAGAATATATCTTTACATTAAGTTTTCTACATTTTAACTCAGTAGTTTACTACTACTATTTAATATTTCTATAGCGCTACAAGGCGTACGCAGCGCTGCACAAACATAGAAGAAAGACAGTCCCTGCTCAAAGAGCTTACAATCTAATAGACAAAAAATAAAGTAATCAAATCAATTAATGTGTACAGGAAGGAGGAGAGGAGGGTAGGTGGAGGCGAGTGGTTACAAGTGGTTACGAGTCAAAAGCAATGTTAAAGAGGTGGGCTTTCAGTCTAGATTTAAAGGTGGCCAAGGATGGGGCAAGACGTAGGGACTCAGGAAGTTTATTCCAGGTGTAGGGTGCAGCAAGACAGAAGGCGCGAAGTCTGGAGTTGGCAGTAGTGGAGAAGGGAACAGATAAGAAGGATTTATCCATGGAGCAGAGTGCACGGGAAGGGGGTGTAGGGAAGGACGAGTGTGGAGAGATACTGGGGAGCAGCAGAGTGAGTACATTTATAGGTTAGTAGAAGAAGTTTGAACAGGATGCGAAAATGGATAGGGAGCCAGTGAAGCAACTTGAGGAGAGGGGTAGTATGAGTAAAGAGACCCTGGTGGAAGACGAGACGGGCAGCAGAGTTTTGAACCAATTGGAGAGGGAAGAGGTGACTAAGTGGGAGGCCAGCAAGAAGCAGATTGCAGTAGTCTAAACGAGAGGTGACAAGCATGTGGACGAGGGTTTTGGTAGAGTGCTCGGAAAGAAAGGGGTGGATTTTACGGATGTTGTAAAGAAAGAAACGGCAGGTCTTGGCGATCTGCTGGATATGAGCAGAGAAGGAGAGAGAGGAGTCAAAGATGACCCCAAGGTTTCGAGCTGAGGAGACAGGGAGAATGAGAGAGCCATCAACAGAAATAGAAAACGGGGGGAGTGGGGAGGTGGGTTTGGGGGGGGGGGGAAATGAGAAGCTCGGTTTTGGTCATGTTTAATTTCAGGTGGCGTTGAGACATCCAGACAGCAATGTCAGACAGGCACGCTGAAACTTTGGTTTGGATGCAAGGTGAGATATCAGCGGTAGAAAGGTAGATTTGGGAGTCATCAGCATAGAGATGGTAGGAAAAGCCATGGGATGAGATTAATGAACCAAGGGAAGAAGTGTAAATAGAAAAGAGGAGGGGACCAAGAACAGAACCCTGAGGTATGCCGACAGGCAGAGAGATAGAAGTAGAAGAGGATCCACTAGAGTGAACACTAAAGGTGCAGAGGGAGAGGTAGGAAGAGAACCAGGAAAGGACAGAGCCCTGGAATCCAAGTGAGGACAGGATATCGAGGAGTATGCTGTGATCAACAGTGTCAAAAGCAGCGGAAAGATCAAGAAGGATGAGGATGGAATAGAGACCTCTGGATTTAGCCAGTAATAGGTCATTGGAGACTTTAGTAAGCGCAGTTTTGGTTGAGTGGAGAGAGCGAAAACCAGATTGTAGTGGGTCAAGAATAGCATGTGAGGAGAGAAAATCAAGGCAGTGGTAGTGAACAGCACGCTCAAGTAATTTGGAGAGAAAAGGGAGGCGGGAGATGGGTCAGTAATTAGAGGCACAAGTAGGGTCGAGTGAAGGCTTCTTAAGGAGAGGTGTGACCACAGCATGTTTAAAGGCAGTAGGGACAATTGCAGTGGAAAGTGAGAGGTTGAGAATGTGACAGATAAAAGGAATAAGAGCAGGTGAGATGGCATTAAGAAGGTGGGTGGGAATGGGATTGGAGGAACAGGTGGTACATTTTGAGGAAGAAAGGAGAAGTGTAGTTTCCTCTATAGTAACTTCAGGAAAGGAGGAAAAGGAATAAGGGGAAGGAGAGAGAGGGGAACAGACTAGTGGAGGGAGAGGGGGCGAGGTAGAGAATTCAAGGTTTATCTTTTGAACCTTGTCATGAAAGAATTCAGCAAGGGTCTGAGGAGATAATGAAGGGGGAGTTGGGGGAGGGGGCACCTTGAGGAGAGAGTTCAATGTGGTGAAGTGAAGATGAGGGTTAGAGCCAAGAGAGTTGGTCAGTTGGATATAATAATCCTGTTTGGCGCGTAGAAGAGCAGATTGGAAGGAGGTCAGCATGAACTTAAAGTGTAAGAAATCAGCAAGGGCCCGAGATTTCCGCCAGAGGCGTTCGGCGGATCGAGTACAGGAACGTAGGTAGCGGTTATTAGAAGTCAGCCAAGGTTGGGGTTTTGTACGCCTTATAGGGCGGGTCATCAAAGGTGCAAGAGTGTCTAAGGCAGAGGATAGAGTATTGTTGTAAGAAGAAACAGCCTCATTGACAGACGTGGATGGTGCCACAGTAGAGAGGAAGTTTGAAACATGGGAGGATAGAGATGAAGGGTCAATATCGTGAAGATTCCTAGATAAATTAGATAAGATAGGACGGGACTGGGAGGGAGGAGATTTAAGTGTGAAAGTTATAAGATGGTGATCAGAGAGGGGAAGATCAGAAGCAAGGAAACTAGAGGGTGAACAGTTGGAGGAGAAGATGAGATCAAGACAGTGACCATTTTGATGAGTGGGGGAGGTGGAGCATAGTTGGAGATTAAAGGAGGATGTTAAAGCGAGTAACTTGGAAATATAAGAGTTGGAAGGATCATTAGCAGGAATATTAAAGTCACCAAGGATGAGAGAGGGGGAGGAAGGATCATGGAAGAAGGCAAGCCAGGCATCAAAGTCACTGAGAAAGGATGAAAGGGACTTATCAGGGGGACGATAAATGACCGCTATTCGAAGAGGCAGAGGAGAGAAAAGGCGGATACAGTGGACTTCAAAGGAGGAAAAACAGTGAGATTGAGGTGGAAGAAGGGGTTGAAATCTGGAGGAGGGAGAGAGAAGTAGTCCAACACCGCCCCAGCAGGGCGAGGAGTATGTGAAAAAAGATAACCACCATGGCAGAGGGCTGTGACTGAAGCAGAGTCATCAGGGCAGAGCCAGGTTTCTGTTATGGCGAGCAGATGGAGGTGACGCGAGATAAAGAGGTCCTGGATGTAGGGGAGTTTGTTACAGATAGAGTGGGCATTCCATAGGGCGCAAGAGAAAGGCAGAGAAGAGGAGGGGAGTAGAGGAATAGAGATGAGGTTAGAGAGGTCGCGGTGAGATCTGTAGAGTTGGGATAATAGTTGGTGAGGAGGGCCAGGATTGGGATTGATGTCACCGGCTGAGAGTAAAAGAGAGCGGAGGAGAGTAGGAGAGGTGTGGCCATGAAGGCGTCGAAGGCGAGAGGTATTTAGGTGGAATGGGGAAGGCAAAATGGAGGGAAGAAAGAGACGGAAATTAAAAGCCAAGAGGGAGGAAAAGGGTAGGAGAGAAGGTGAGGTGATGAAGTCGATGGATGGGCAGTGAGTTCCTGTAGCGGAGAGAGGTAGGGGGTGAGGAAAAAGATTAGGAAGGGACAGGGCTAGGAAGAGAATGTGAATAGGGCCATAAATGACTGAGGTACTTTAGCAACTGGGAAGAAGATTAGATGTAAAGAGAAAAATGGCACCTAGAGCGGAGGCCCTGAGTGGATCGGAGTGGACCTGGGTGTCACCCCGGAGAAGGCTGTAAGGATATGCAGATGAGCTATAAGTCCTCCACAGCACCTGAAAGGCAGCCGGTGGTAGAGCTGGGCACCTCTCAGCTGAGGAAAGGCTTACCAGGGGTTAGGCCAAAGCCAGCATTCCTCCCCCTGAGGGTCGCCTGATCCTAGCCAAAAAGCACCTGGAAACTTCGTGCACTTGGAGCGAGGGCACTGGGAAGGTCGGGGTGGACCTGGAGTCACCCCGGATACAGCTGTGAGAAAATGCAGAAGGGCTGCAAGTCCTCCACAGCACCTGGTGGGAGCACTGGGCACCTAGAGCGGAGGCCCTGAGTGGATCGGAGTGGACCTGGGTGTCACCCCGGAGAAGGCTGTAAGGATATGCAGATGAGCTGCAAGTCCTCCACAGCACCTGAAAGGCAGCTGGTGGTAGAGCTGGGCACCTCTCAGCTGAGGAAAGGCTTACCAGGGGTTAGGCCGAAGCCAGCATTCCTCCCCCTGAGGGTCGCCTGCTCTCTCTAAGTTTATTTGCAAGAAACTTGGTTGGATGATACAGAACATAAAAAGTTACAATGGGACTGGATAAACAAAGTTGTCTTTGTATCTTCTGGTGGACCGAGAGTGGAAGTAGCGAAATTATTTGGAAAATCCTTTGCTAGCACAGTGGAAAAAGTTATAACAGATCCTGGAGGGTGTTATTTGTTGCTGATCTTACAATGGATGGGTCAACAATTGATTTTAGAAAATGTGTATTGCCCACAATTTGGTGGATGAGACTTACAATTAGAAATTATTCAAAACTGTATAGGTTTAGGGTCATTGCCTGTAATATTGATGGGAATGGAACGACTTCCCTATGAGGAAAGGCTGAGAAGGTTAGGGCTCTTCAGCTTGGAGAAAAGGCAACTGAGGGGTGATATGATAGAAGTCTACAAGATAATAAGCGGATTGGATTAGAGCAGACAGATGTGAAGCGTTTGTTTACACTTTCAAACAACAACAAAACCAGGGGACACAAGATGAAGCTAGAATATGGTAGATTTAAAACAAATAGGAGAAAGTTTTTCTTTACTCAGCGTGTAGTTAGATTCTGGAACTCGTTGCCGGAGACTGTAGTGACAGCAACTGGCCTTACAGAATTTAAAGGGGGTTTGGACAGATTCCTGAGGGAAAAGGCCATTGGACATTATTAAATTTTTTTTTTTTTTTTTTTTTGGGGGGGGGGGGGGGGTTGCCGGGTTCTTGAAGCCTGGATTGGCCGCTGTCAGAGACAGGATGCGGGGCTTGATGGACCCTTGGTCTTTTCCCAGTATGGCGGTGCTTATGTACTTATGAGTATTTATTATGGTTATGGACCCACAACTTGATAAGTTACCAGCTATATCTCCAACTTGTACACCTGCACGTTGAGGCTTCCGATGGAGAAGAGTTTGTCTCATGTAGCTAGAATGCATGAGGTGGCTTCTCGGTTGGATTATATCCAGGAACTGGTTTGAGCGGGTGGATTTAGTGGAAATGGGACTGGTTATGGTGTCAAAGCCACTCTCCTGTATGGATGGATCTGGAAGGTTTTCGGGGATATGAACGATACTATAAATGGATATTTCCTAAATATCTATATACAGATCCTCATTTTCAGGCCTATCTGATGGAGCGTTGAGATGACTATTGTTATCAAAATTCACATCATAGAGATAATCCTATCCTCTTTTGGGAGACAGCAAACATCATGTTTTGAGGGGATACTATTTCTTATGTTATAGGCAGGAGAAAAGTGCTTACTGAGAATACACTGAGAATGCAGAGGGCCTTAGAATGATAGAAACAGCATTTTGAGAGAGATCGAAATAAACTAATAAAGAGAGTTTTTTGGCAACACAAGCAACACTTAGTACATTTAATACATGCAAGACAACCAGGGGGGAGGAGCAAGATGGCGGCACGGTAGATTCCTCGTGAATGCTCTCTCTAAGCTAGTTGCGGTATCAACGTAATTTCTCTCTTTTTCCTCAAAACAATATGCCTCATACGAAATGGAAGGGATTCGTGAAAGTCGCTACCCGCCGACTAGAACATCATCGCCCGCACAACAGAGCATAAAGAGATTTACAACGAGGCACCCCACCTTACTAGAAATCGGAGAAGATCCCGCTGTGGTCTCGGTACAAGGAGAAGCTGAGGCCCTGGGACTAGACACAACATTGTCACCTCCTAATCTTAACCCGCCGCCGCACCCAGCCGGTCCCGACGCACGAGGAAGTCCCTCCATGCGTGGAGAAGCAGAAGGCCTTCGAGATCGGGGTCTTGAGGTTGAGGAACCAGCGGAAGTCTGAGAACTTTGGTTCTCTCAACAGGGCCTGTGACGACTAAGGCTGTTTCTGCGACGGTTACACTGGAATCCATCTGGAATGTGCTCCAGCACTTGGATCAGACCGTGATGAGTTTGGCAAACCGAATAGAGACGCTTGTGAGTACCGTTGAAAGTATGTCCACAGCATTTGCTACTATGAAAACTGAAGTCAATGATAAATTTGGTGCTATGAATAGTGAAATAAACAAAATGAAAGAAACTTCAGTTCAGTTGATAAAAGACACCGGTTTACTACATCGTAAAATGGAACAATTTGAAAACTACAACCGAAGGTTAAACCTTCGATTTTTGAATTTTCCTCGAGCCTCAGTGTATACTCCTTTGGAGATATTTAAAAGATATTTGATTGAGAATTTAAAATTTTCCCCAGAAACAATTCCTCCAGTAAATAAGATTTACTATTTGCCTAATAAAAAGAATGGAGAGGAGATTCAAAATTTACCACAAGAACAAAGAGAACTGAATATTTCATAAATTTTGGAATCATCTTTAACTTCAGTAACTGAAAGACAAACTTTATTGGTTTCGTTCATTTTTGAACAAGACTGTGAGAAGACTGGCTTTAAAAAACCTACAAACATTTTACGGGGGTAAAATACGAGTTTTCCATGATGTTACCAAGCAAACCCAAGAGAGAAGGAAAGCTTTTTTTAGCTTTAAGATCTGATACTATTGCTTTAGGAGCATCATTCAATCTAAATTACCCCTGTAAATGCAATATTAAGTATTTGGGAACAAAATATGTTTTCTTTCTCCCAGAGTATTTAAGACATTTTATTGATCAAAAAAGAATCTAAGATTTGCAAGACTTACACGATCATGATCTGAGATCAAGGGAAAAGGTATAAGGTAATTAAGGTGGTTACGTGTTAAGCCTTTTTGATATTTGTCATATATTTTCTTTTTAAATCTCAGCTCCTGAGTTTATAACGGACCCCTCCCCCCTTTTATTTGTGGTCTAGTGCAAGATGTAAAACTACTTGATTTGAATCCTCATAGAATGTTTCTATCTGTATTTCCTGTTCAAGATTAAATGCTTGTAAAGAATGTAAATTCATAAATAAATAAAAAAATACATACAAGACAAGTTAACTGTGATGGACTGAGTGGTGTAGTGGCAGGTGTCCCTAGAAGCACTCCCTCACTGAGGTTACAGTTTAGACACCTTAAGGCAGGTGATATTAACCTGCCATGTCAGAGGCTGAGTCAAATGCCCTGCAGCAGAGTGGATCAGGGAGGCCCCAAGGGAAGAGGTCTCCAGGAGAAGTCTAGAGCAAAAATCATCCCAAGGAGCTCTGGATTGGCTGCAGTACCTGAGGAGAGTTCCAGGGAAGAGTGGTGGTCCTAGCTCAGACCTTTGCATTCCTGTATTACAAGAAATTTTAAGTCTATGTCTCCAAGGGATTCCAGTGTTGTGTGATCACAAGTGAGGTAACTGAAGACTGCCAAGGTAGGTTAATTATTCCTTGGCTATTGGAACTGTAGTTTTAATAAAGAAGTTATTGCATATTGAAGAGTGTAGCCAAGGTAGGGACAGGCTACTGGAACTGAGACTGTGTTTAACAGACTTTATGAGAAGTACTAATCGTGTGAGGAAACACATGCTGATTATTCTCCTTGCATGTACACAAATATAAGTATTTTGACTTTTACCAGCAACCTGTGTGTGAGTCTGCCACACTTGTGTGAGGTCCTGCAGCCAGCCACAAGCCACATTACCACACTAATACTTATGATAAGTACAAATTATGTGCCTTTGGGAAAAAGCAAGTAAACTACTATTACATTTTTTTGTATCATTGGCCAGGTACTAAATTTGTTAGTAATGTCTTAGACAAACAGGGTAACATGTTGACGAAGAGTTGGGACATAGTTCAGTGATTTGCAAAATTTTGTACATAATTGTAAGCAACTCGGTCCACTTCTACACATCAGATAGCTCAATGGTTTTGAGTGTTGTGTTACGAAAGTTGACTTAAGAGGAAAGAAACCTGCTTAATGCTCTTATTATAGTAGGGAAGATTAAGCAGGTAATTCACCATTTAAAGCTCAACAAGACAGCAGGACCAGATGGCTATTCAAGTGAGTTTTACTGCTTATTGGAACAACAAATTAGTGATCCCCTGGACAGCTATTTTACTTAAGTGTTTCACTGTGGGCCTCATTTTCAAAGCACTTAGACTTTCAAAGTTCCATAAGTTACTATGAAACTTTGTAAGTCTTAGGGGCCCTTTTACTAAGCCACGTAGGTGCCTACGCGTGCCCAACACATGCCAAATTGAAGCTACCATCCAGTTACCATGTGGCCCTTCCGGTAATTTCAATTTTGGTACGCATTCACTAGGTGCATCTGAAAAATCTATATAAATAATTCCCACCTCCAAAGTTCTGAAGCTCACTCCGTGGCAGTGAACCCCTGAAGCCGTGAAGCCATGAAGCCCTGTAGTGTTCGTAGACTCAAAGTACCAGTCATAGACCCCCCCCCCCCCAGCCCTGCCCCACCCACACATAATTCGCAACTCCAACATTCTGAAGCTGCCTCTGTCCGAGTGAAGCTCTGAAACCTTGAAGCCCTGTAGTGTTCGTAACCTCACAGCTGCACTCAGCCCAGCCCCGCCCCCCGCACAATACATCACTCAACCACTCACAGCACCCCTCTCACTCCCGCTCCAGCCAACCCACCAGCACTCAACAAAAGCTGCTGACCCCCTCCCCCCGCCGCCGCCACCACCAACTTTGCACCCCCCACCCCCTGCCAACGACCCTCCCGCTGCCAACCCGCCGTTGCCCCCCTCGGTGAATCAACCCTCCCCCCCCCGGGGCACATCAACCCCCTCACCACCCACGGCTGCCACTGGTAACGCTGTCCGGCCGCTGCTACTTCTCCTGTTGAGCAGCAGTGGCCAGTACAAAAAGAAAAAAGCAACAAATGTTTTTAAACCTGAAACGCGGCACCATAGACAGCCATCAGGCATTGGCTGTCGGCTCTGCAGCCGCTCCTCCTCTCGCCTCCACGTCACTGCCCCTGGAGTAAGACCCCGGAGGAGAGCAGTGACGTGACGGGCAAGAGGAGGAGCGGCTGCAGAGCCGACAGCCAATGTCTGATGGCTGTCTATGGTACCGCGTTTCAGGTTTAAAAACATTTATTGCTTTTTTTCTTTTTGTACCGGCCACTGCTGCTCAACAGGAGAAGCAGCAGCGGCCGGACAGCGTTACCAGTGGCTACTGCGGGTGGCGAGGGGGTTTGATGCACAGGGGGGGAGGGGAGGGTCGCTGGACATGGGTGGCTGGAGGGGGAGGAGGAGGAGGGAAAAAGAGGGGAGGGTCGCTGGACGGGTGGCTGGAGGGGGGCAGGGTCGCTGGACATGCAAGGCTGAAGGGGGGCAGGGGAGAGGGAGGTGGGGAGGGGGTCCTGAGACCAAAGAGGTGGGGTGGAGAGGGGGCCCTGCGAGAGGGGGGTTGCGGGCACACACTCACTCACTGTCTCTCACATACACTCTCTCTGACACACTCTCTGTCTATCACACTCTATCTATCTGTAACACAGACACTCTGTCTCTCACACAAGCACACACATACTCTGTCTCTGTCTCTCTCTCATTCTCTCTCTGACACACACACACTCCATCTCAAAGATACACACTCCGAGGAAAACATTGCTAGCACCCGTTTCATTTGTGTCAGAAACGGGCCTTTTTTTACTAGTATTTTATATTTTCTGGCATGCAGCAACTACACATGTCAAGTGGCATTTGACACGCATAGACCATTACTGCCCGGTTACCACATGAGACCTTACCTCTAGGTCAATGGCTTGCGGTAAGGTCTCAGACCCAAAATGGACGCGCGGCAATTTTCATTTTGCCGCATGTGTGTTTTCGGCAAAAAATTTTTAAAAGGCATTTTTTGTAGGTGCGCTAAAATATAATTCTACACATGCCAAAAACACACGTCCATACCGCAGGACATTTTTCAGTATATCTTAGTAAAAGGACCCCTAAATGCTTTGAAAATACGCCTCCACCACCTGCTGAGGCTAATAAGGCATTGGTGACTGTTATACGGAAAGATATAAACAGGATGGAGTCGGTCCAGAGGGCGGCTACGAAATTAGTAAGTGGTCTTGAATGCAAAAATTATAGGGACAGGCTTATGAACCTCAACATGGAAGAGAGGAGGGAGAGAGGAGACATGATAGAAACGTTTAAATATCTCAAGAGCATTTATGTAAAGGAAGAGAGCCTTTTTCAAATGAAGGAGAGCTCTGGAATGAGGGGGCATATGACAAAGTTGAGAGGGAATAGGCTTAGGAATAACCTAAGGAAGTATTATTTCACAGAAAGGGTGGTGGAGGTGTGGAATGGCCTCCCAGTGGAGGTGGTAGAGTAGAGGACTGTTCCAGAATTTAAAAAGGCATGGGATAAGCATGTGGGATCGCTAAGGAACAGGAAGAATTAGGGGTTACAGAGGATGGGCAGACTGGATGGGTCATATGACCTTTATCTGCCGTCATGTTTCTATGTTTCTATATTGCTACCAGGAAAGGATGGCCATTTACCTGATTCTTATCGCCTTAGTTCCCTAATTAATGTTGATTTAAAGATTTTTGTTTTTAGGAGACATTTTGCCTCACCTCACTGACCAGGACCAAGTAGAGTTTGAAAAAGAGTGGCATACTGTTTATAATGTATATAAATTGTTAGGTGCCTGGGAGCACTGTTTATTCCATATAATTTGCAAGTTATTGCCCTAAGTTGTGGTGCTGCAAAGGCTTTTGATTCAGTCCACTAAAACTTCTCATTTCTGGTACTTGAGGAGTTTGGTTTTGAAGGCTATTTTATGGAAGCAGTAAAAGTGCTGTACAATGACCCCCCCCCCCAAGCTATAGTTCTGGTTAATAGGGTGATGTCTGGTGCTTTTTCAATTCATCAAGGGGCTCAACAGGTTCGTCCTCTGTCATCCTTATGGTTTTTGTATCCTTTCTTATGTAAGCTGTGACAAGAGTCAAGAAATATGTTGACTAAAAATTAGAGGTCATATTTTTGTCTAATTCCGGAAATGCTGTTGAAGCATTGTTAACAGAATAAGAGCTTTATGGGAGCTATTCCAATTTTAAACTCAAGTGACAAAACTTTAGTGATACCTATTAATTTTAATAGAACTGAATGGATGGGAGACGACTTCCCTTTCTGTTGGGCACAGGGATGTATACATTATTGCATTTGGTTACTGAATCATCCTGCTCAATTGTATAGAGTTAATACTAGAGTTAATACTAACCCCTTATTGTTATTGACAAAACCCCTTTTCCAGACATGGGGTAAACTGCCGCTACCTTTATACAAAATAATACGTTTGCCAAAGTGGCTATATATATTTCAGACAGCTCCTATCTGTCTTCAACTGCAAGATAAACAGCAGTTTGATCATCTGCTGCAATGCTATCTTTAGAAAGGGAAAAGAGCAAGATTTGTTATTAAGATATTGATTCATAGAAGACCAAGAAGAGGACTGGCATTACCTGATCTTGACCTATACAATAAGGCCTGCAATTTCATCATATCAGAGATTGGCTTTGCTCTTTTACTTATTTTAGGGACATCTATTTATTTATTTACCACCTTTTTGAAGGAATTCATTCAGGGGGTGTACAGTAAGAATAAATCAAACATGAGCAACAGACAATTACAGCAGTAAAAATATTCAAATAACAATACAAAGTATGGCATAGTACATCTAGTGCATCCTTTGCGGACTAGTTATGTGTTGCATACTAGAGGTCCCAGTTTGCCTAAACAGATTAATTGTAGTATTTTGATTTGTCCTCTTCATATTGTTTAGCGCTGGCTTTGTGAAAAAAAAAAAGGCCATTCTTTGGAATGTGACAATACACGTGCCTAATGTTGAAAATGCAGCATTTCCATTAGGCATGACTAATAGATCTTTCCAAGTCTGAGCAAACAAGGGCATAACACTAGTGATACATTTGGTGGATGAAGAGGGTGTTCTTTACCAGTTTATCAATAGAAATCAAACAAAATAAAACATGGAAAAGAAAATAAGATGATACCTTTTTTATTGGACATAACTTAATACATTTCTTGATTTGCTTTCGAAGGTTGCCCTTCTTCGATAGGATTCCAGCAGGGATCTTAGCACCAGGTGGGAGGAGGGGCTAATTGTATGCAGTTGGGTAGTATAAAGACTACATAAAGAGGATAAAGGGGGAAGGGTGCCTGACCTGTGGTCTGAGCAGAGGATTTCTGGGCTGGTTTGGTTTGTTGGCAGAAGCTGCCAGTGATCTAAAATCTTTTCTGAATTTATAATTCATCTATCTAAACTTACAAAAAAAAAAAAAAAAAAAAAACACTGTTGTTATACTAGGGTGTGTCCTCTTTAAACCTTTCTGTCTGTTATCCTATTGCCTAAAAACTGCAATTTATGCTCTATTTTTGCTGGGTACTTTTTCTTTTTCTCTGAAACTGTAATTCCTGTGTTTGGAAGCTGGGCTGCTTGGAAGGAGTTCTCTGGGGCTGGGTTTAGTTCCTGAGACGAGTGTGCTGAGTAACGTACATTAACAGATAGGATTCCAGCAGGGATCTAATTTGCTCTGAAATACTACCTGTTCCACGCACAGAGCCAAGCGACAGGCAGAGATCCGGAGTCTCAATGCATGGATGAGACGATGGTGCGGGGATGAGGGTTTTGGATTTGTCAGGAATTGGGCTGCATTCTGGGGAAGGGAGAGCCTATTCCGATCTGATGGGCTTCACCTTAACCAGGGTGGGACCAGGCTGCTGGTGTCAACATTTAAAAAGGAACTAGAACAGCTTTTAAACTAGAAACGGGGGGAAGGCTGACAGTCGCTCAAAAGCGCATGGTTCAGGATAAGGTATCTTTTGAGGATATCACCCAAACAGGGAAGAAAAGGTTCCATATAAGTAAGGATGTCAAAGAGACCGTAGTGGATCCGATGGCCTTAAGTAAAATTAATAATAACCAGACACAAGATAACATATTAATAATGCAATGTATTAAACGTGATATAAAACTGAGCAACAAGCATGCATTGAAATGTCTATACGCAAATGCAAGGAGCCTGAGACCAGTGGCGTAGGAAGGGGGGGCGGGAGGGGCGGTCCGCCCCGGGTGCACGAGCTCGGGGGGGTGCCGGCACCGCTGGTTCCCTGCTCCCTCTACCCCGGAACAGGTTACTTCCTGTTCCGGGGCAGAGAGAGCAGGGAACCAGCGGGGCCGACGCAGCTCCGAGTGACGTGCACTCGAGGTGGATCGGCCCTCCCGCAGGTAAGAATGCGGTCTGGGGGGGTTCGCTCTGGAGGGAGGGGGTGCGCCGCAGGGGGGGGTGTCACACCGTGCTGTACCTGGGGGGGGTGTGCAGCGGTGACCCGCCCCGGGTGCCATTAGCCCTCGCTATGGCACTGCCTGAGACATAAGATGGGAGAGCTGGAATACATTGCACACAATGAAAAATTGGATATTATAGGCATCTCTGAGACCTGGTGGAAGGAAGATTACCAGTGGGACACAGTCATACCGGGCTACAAATTATATCGTAGTGATAGGATTGGAGGAGGAGTAGCATTGTATATTAATAAGAACCTTGACTCAGATAGGCTGCAAATATTGCAGGATACAAAACCCCTATTGGAATCTTTGTAGATTGAAATCCCACGTGAAAAGGGGAAAAAAATGGTGATAGGAGTGTACTACCGTCCGCCTGGCCAGGATGAGCAGACGGACGCAGCAATGTCAAAGGAAATTAGGGAAGCAAATAAAATGGGCAATGTAATAATAATGGGTGATTTCAATTATCTGGATATAGACTGGGTTAATGTAACATCGGTACACGCTAGGGAGATAAAATTTCTTGATGAAATCAAGGACAGCTTCATGGAACAGCTGGTTCAGGAGCCGACAAGAGAAGGAAAAATACTAGACTTAGTCCTAAGTGGAGCTCATGATCTGGTGCGGGGGGGGGGGGGGGTAACGGTGCGAGGGCCGCTTGATAACAGCAATCATAATATGATCAGTTTTGATATTGGCATTGAAGTAAGTGAACTTAGGAAATCAAATACACTAGCGTTTAACTTTAGAAAAGGAGATTACAATAAAATGAGAAAAACGGTGAAAAAAAGACTGAAAGGAGCAGCTCACAGGGTAAAAAACTTGCATCAGGCGTGGATGCTGTTCAAAAACACCATCCTAGAGGTACAGGACAAATATAGTCTGCGTATTAGAAAAAGAGGAAAAAAGACCAAACGTCAGCCGGCGTGGCTAAACAGTAAGGTAAAGGAAGCCATTAGAGCCAAAAAACAATCCTTCAGAAAATAGAGACGAGAACCAACTGAAAATAATAAGATAAAACATAAGGAATGCCAAGCCAAATGCAAAGCGGAGATAAGGAGGGCAAACAAGGACTTTGAAAAAAAGTTAGCGTTAGAAGCGAAAATACATAGTAAAAATTTTTTTAGATACATTAAAAGCAGGAAGCCAGCTAAAGAATCAGTTGGGCCACTGGATGAAAGTGGTGTTAAAGGGGCAATCAGGGAAGACAAAGCCATAGCAGAGAAATTAAATGAATTCTTTGCTTCGGTCTTCACCGAGGAGGATTTGGGAGGGACACCGGTGCTGGAAAGGGTATTTGAAACAGGCGAGTCAGAGAAACTAAACGAATTCTCTGTAAACTTGGAGGATGTAATGGGTCAATTCTGCAAACTGAAGAGTAGTAAATCACCAGGACCAGATGGTATTCATCCCAGAGTATTAATAGAACTGAAAAGTGAACTTGTAGAGCTACTGTTAGTAATATGCAATCTATCCCTAAAATCAGGTGTGGTACCGGAAGACTGGAGGGTAGCCAATGTTACGCCGATTTTTTAAAAAGGTTCCAGAGGAGATCCAGGAAATTATAGACCAGTGAGTCTGACGTCGGTACTGGGCAAAATGGTAGAGGCTATTATTAAGAATAAAATTACAGCGCACATACAAAAACATGGGCTGATGAGACAAAGTCAGCATGGATTTAGTGAAGGGAAATCTTGCCTCACCAATCTACTGCATTTTTTTGAGGGGGTGAACAAACATGTGGACAATGGGGAGCCGGTGGATATTGTGTATCTGGATTTTCAGAAGGCGTTAGACAAAGTGCCTCATGAAAGACTCCAGAGGAAACTGGAGAGTCATGGGATCGCAGGTAGGGTATTACTATGGATTAAGAGCTGGTTGAAGGATAGGAAGCAGACAGTAGGATTGAATGGTCAATATTCTCAATGGAGAAGGGTAGTTAGTGGGGTCTCTCAGGGGTCTGTGCAGGGACTGCTGCTTTTTAACATATTTGTAAATGACCTAGAGATGGGAGTAACTAGTGAGGTAATTAAATTCGCAGGTGACACAAAGTTATTCAGGGTCATCAAGTCGCACGAGGAGTATGAAAGATTACAGGAGGACCTCGCAATACTGGGGGATTGGGCGTCCAAGTAGCAGATGAAGTTCAATGTTGACGTGCAAAGTGATGCATGTGGGTAAGAGGAACCCGAATTACAGCTATATCATGCAAGGTTCCGCGTTAGGAGTCACAGACCTAGAAAGGGATCTGGGAGTCATCGTTGATAAGACGTTGAAAACTTTTGCTCAGTGTGCTGCGGCGGCTAAGAAAGCGCACAGAATGTTGAGTAATATTAGGAAAGGGATGGAAAACAAACACGAGGATGTTATAATGCCGTTGTATCGCTCCATGGTGTGACCACACCTCGAATATTGTGTCCAATTCTGGTCGCCGCATCTCAAAAAAGATATAAAGGAACTGGAGAAGGTGCAGAGAAGGGCAACAAAAATGATAAAGGGAATGGAATGACTTCCCTATGAGGAAAGGCTAAGATGGTTAGGGCTCTTCAGCTTGGATAAAAGGTGGCTGAGGGGTGATATGATAGAAATCTACAAGATAATGAGCGGAGCAGAGCGGACAGATGTGAAGCATTTGTTTACAATTTCAAACAATAATAGAACCAGGAGACACAAGATGAAGCTAGAATATGGTAGATTTAAAACAAATAGGCAAAAGTTTTTCTTTACTCAGCGTGCAGTTGGACTCTGAAACTCGTTGCCGGAGAATGTAGTGACAACAGCTGGCCTTACAGAGTTTAAGGGGGGTTTGGACAGATTTCTGAAGGAAAAGTCCATAGAACATTATTAATTTTTTTTTTTTTTTTTTTTTTGGGGGGGGGGGGGGGGTTGCCAGGTTCTTGAAGCCTGGATTGGCTGCTGTCGGAGACAGGATGCTGGGCTTCATGGACCCTTGGTCTTTTCCTAGTATGACGGTGCATATGTGCTTATGTGCTTATGTGCGTGATATACCATTGCTGATTGGACGGCTTTTGTGACTCAACGCTCATTGATCCATTGAGGATATTGCAGAAACTCTACAGTTAGAACCTTGGTGTCACGTTTTCACAAAGCAGGAACTAGGTTTGTGAGCCCTTGGGCCACTGCCGAGGAGCGGCAGCGGCAGGAAAAACCACCCCACACAGGGATAAGGCAGAACTCTGACAGGGCCAGCTAGACTTCACCTGCACTTAGCCACCATTCCTCAGGAGTTGAGCCCCTGAGTGCAGGTGGCCGGCAGGGCTTACCGGACAGGGCAGAAACTGGATACCAGCAGGATACACACAGGGACTAGAACACACAGGGGGGCAAGGCAGAATACTAGACTAGGAGACAGACAAGGGACAGAACTGAAAGCTGCAAGCAGCCACTGAAACAGAGAACAAACACGGGTAGACAAGAGACAGAACTGAAAGCTGCCAGGCAGCCACTGAACAAGAAACACAGACAACCTAGAACTAGACAAAGACATACAAACAAGAAACAAGACTGGGAAACAAGCAATACAGTACAAGAAGCTACACAAAGACTAAACTAGAATCAGGCAAGAATACAGACTATAATCTGGACTAGGCAGAAGTGCAGCAAGTACCAACAAACCAGGGCCTTAGGTGATGCAAAGGCAAAGCAGAGAGTTTCCAAATAGCTAATAAGCCCAGCAGCAGCTGAGGCTCAAGCTGCAGCAATCACAGGTGCTGTGTAGGTTCAAACAAAACAAGCAAGTCTGGCAGGCCGGAAGATCCGGACTGGACTAGGCTGAAGTCTGGAACGGGAAACAGCACACAGAGAATCCAATGCAGCCAGCACACAGAGACAGAGACAGAACTAACTCAGGAAGAACAAACAGGAGCCAGCTCAGAAGCTGACCGCCGGAAATACGGTGAGTCGGAGAGGGTTCACGGCCACAGACGTGACAGTACCTCCCCCTCAAGGCTCCTGTGTCCCCGCGGGAGCTTTCAGGTTTCCATGGGTAACAATGGTGAAATCTACGGAGGAGCTTCAAAACAGGACCATGGTTAGCTGGACTGGAACTTGAACTCGGCTGGGACTGAGCAACTTGGCTGGAATTGAAACTTGACTTGGACTCAGCATCTTGTCTGGACCTGGAACTCAGCAACTTGACTGGAGCTGGAACTTGGCTTAGGCTCCGCATCTAGGCTAGGACTGTAACTCGGTCTGGACTTAGCATCTTGGCCGGAACTAAAACTCGGCTTGGACTCAGCCTCCTTGCTGAAGCTGCAAGTCGATCCGGACTCAGCATCATCTTGGCTGGAACTCAAACTCGGAGTGGACTCAGCATCATCTTGGCTGGAACTTCAAACTCGGAGTGGACTCAGCATCATCTTGGCTGGAACTCAAACTCGGAGTGGACTCAGCATCATCTTGGCTGGACTTCAAACTCGGAGTGGACTCAGCATCATCTTGACTGGACTTCAAACTCGGAGTGGACTCAGCATCATCTTGGCTGGAACTCAAACTCGGAGTGGACTCAGCATCATCTTGGCTAAAACTCAGCGTGGACTCAGCAACTGGGCTGGAACTGGAACTCTGAACCGGAGCTAGACCGTACCAGGACCTCAGAGCGCTCAACGAAAACTGCAACCGAGCCTGGTACTCAGGACTACTACAAAATGCCTTCTTTCAGCGTCGGCTTCAGGAGTATCCCACAGGGCTGGATTCGAGAGAAGTCTGCAGCAGTAGTCAAAGAGTGTGAGAGAAAAATCAATAGCAGAAACTGGGTTACCAAAGTAACTGGAGCCCTCCCAACGCTTTCTCTCGGCCGTAGCTTCAGGAGTCTTCCATAGAGCTGGATCTGCCCACAGTTTCATACAGTAATCCAGGAGCATCATAAAAGGATCAAGAGCAAACATTGGGTTGCAGCTCGGATACGTCCCGGAATCTGGAACCGCACCGGGGCTGGAACCCAGCTTGCAAACAGGGAAAAAAGTTCTGGGCTGGAAGCCCTGCTGGAAGGATGATTTCGCCGAGCTCATGGCCTTTGCATTCTGTCACGTTTTCACAAAGCAGGAACTAGGTTTGTGAGCCCTTGGGCCACTGCCGAGGAGCGGCAGGCAAAACCACCCCACACAGGGATAAGGCAGAACTCTGACAGGGCCAGCTAGACTTCACCTGCACTTAGCCACCGTTCCTCAGGAATTGAGCCCCTAAGTGCAGGTGGCCGGCAGGGCTTACCGGACAGGGCAGAAACTGGATACCAGCAGGATACACACAGGGACTAGAACACACAGGGGGGGCTAGGCAGAATACTAGACTAGGAGACAGACAAGGGACAGAACTGAAAGCTGCAAGCAGCCACTGAAACAGGGAACAAACACTGGTAGACAAGAAACAGAACTGAAAACTGCCAGGCAGCCACTGAACAAGAAACACAGACAACCTAGAATTAGACAAAGACATACAAACAAGAAACAAGACTGGGAAACAAGCAATACAGTACAAGAAGCTACACAAAGACTAAACTAGAATCAGGCAAGAATACAGACTATAAACTGGACTTGGCAGAAGTGCATCAAGCACCAACAAACCAGGACCTTAGGTGATGCAAAGGCAAAGCAGAGAGTTTCCAAATGGCTAATAAGCCCAGCAGCAGCTGAGGCTCAAGTTGCAGCAATCACCAGGCAAGTAAGGGTGCTGTGTACCTTCAAACAAAACAAGCAAGTCTGGCAGGCCGGAAGATCCGGACTGGACTGGGCTGAAGTCTGGAACGGGAAACAGCACACAGAGAATCCAATGCAGCCAGCGCAGAGACAGAGACAGAACTAACTCAGGAAGAACAAACAGGAGCCAGCTCAGAAGCTGACCGCCGGAAATACGGTGAGTCTGAGAGGGGTCACGACCACAGACGTGACACTTGGCTACATTATTCTTTGTTGTTAAACCGTTTCACATCACAACAAAGATCTACTTGACCCCTGAGGCAGGCCAATTGTGCCAAAACACAGCCGTGTCGGGTCACCTTTCAGCTGTTACCAATAAAGACTGGTTGATATCCTCCTTGTTTCTACCTCACTTTGTTGTTCAATTCTCACGTTCACGTGAGGTTTGCTCCTCCTTTTTGCTTGTCTGACAAATTTTTATTTAACAACAGTTTCTATGTTTTGCTTATGTTTAATTTAAGAGTTTTTTTTTAAAAAGCTGATCTCAAAGCCTGGAGCAACTTGAAGCCCTTACACGCGCTCAGCAAGACCTAGAAAATAGGGTGCGAAGAGAAAACCTTTGATTTTTGGGCTTCCCTGAATCTTTGCCGGAGTCTTCCTTGTCTTCCACGCTGGAGACATGGCTATTGGCGCACTACCCTACTGTGGGGACCCAGGGAGCGATCCACCTGGACAGGGTTCACCGCATGGGCCCGCCGCATCCCAATACTGAGAAGCCCAGAGTGGTGATTGCGAAATTTCATCGATATTCCCAGAAAATCCAAATTTTGCCCTTTTATAAAAGTAAAATGGAGGACGCACAATTTGAGGGTCTACCAATTAGAATTTTCCAGGATTACTCGGTGGCTCTTTCCTCCAAGCGGCGGGCTTTCTCCTCAGTCTGCGCCCAACTTGTCATGAAACAATTGCATTTCTCCCTACAGTATCCTGCTACATTGAAGGTTCAACATGGCAATCAGTGGCATTCCTTCTCTACTCCTGAGGAAGCGCTGTCTTGGTTGCATACTCTAGAAGCTACATGAACTATGGGATCAGCTTAACTTGGCTAACAACCCTTGTCATTCTTTAAAGGTTGGACGTTTGTAGACAGTTATACATGTTAGCTGTTGGAGCATTTTGTTTGTTGCTGTGTATTTTACTTAGAGGGGAGAGAGTCTCCTTTGCTCTTTAGCATTAATACGACCCTCTGTCCTTCTCCCTTAAGTGGGATCAGGCCATGATGATATTTCAAGGGGATCAGGGTGGGTTGGGTGAAGGGAGTGGCAAAGGGGGTCAGGGGGAGGGGAGGGGGAGGAGGGGGTGGATTTCAGGAACTGTTGGGATCAAAGAGTGAAGGAGTTGAAGTACGGGTCTTTGGCTCATCCGATATTTTTGGTTGGGGTGATGTTTAATGAGGGATGGTTCTGTGCTCTGACGGGATCGTTTACAATTCTCGGGGGGGGGAGGCTGGGCCCCCAGAGAGGCTAGTTCTGCTCACTTGGGTCCTTTCTTCCTTTTTTCTCACTATAGTGCTCCTGGCGGGTAGTTCGGCATTCTGTCTCATGTCATGGAATGTATCGTGAATATCGTCCCCAGTGAAGCACTGTAAAATTTTGACGCAGCTCTAACACTACATGGATGCTATTGCTTGTCTTCAGGAGACCAAGCTATCTGATAAAGAACATGAGAAATTGCATCAACAGTGGGTAGGGGAATGTTTTTACTCCTCTTCTGGCAGCAGGTGAGGTGGGGTGGCGATATTAATAAAAAAGGGCCTTCCCTGCCACTCGCGCCTTGTTTATAAGGACTTGGATGTGCAGGTAGTCTTAATTCATCTTAATCTATTTGGGCAGTACCTTTACCTTTGTGCTGTGTACGGCCCGAACGTTTATTCCCCCCATTTCTTTCATGTTTTAATATCATTGGGGCTCCAACATTCTGATGCACTTTGGGAATGGGCAGGAGACTTTAATCAAGCTGGATCGTTCAGAAGGGCAGCCTGGTCAAGGGATTGGGGGGGACAGGGGTTTACCCCTCATGTGTAGGGTATTGAACACAGTGGACCATTGGAGCCTCCTACACCCCTCTACTAGAGACTATACCCACCAATCTTGGTCCCGCATAGACTATATCCTTTTATCTCAGGGTTGGTTTTTCAGAGTGCAGCAGGTGGACATAGGACCATTAGATATCTCGGACCACTCCTTAATTTCTCTAGATTTGATTTTTGAACTCCAGGGAGAACCGGGTTATTCATGGCGCTTTCCCTCCTTTCTGCTTCGCGACATAGCTTTTTCCACTTACCTCAAAGAACAATGGGACTTTTATGTTGATACCAATACAGAATCTTGTGAATCCCCTATCATATTTTGGAAAGCTTCTAAGGCTGTTTTGAGGGGTGGGGTAATAGCCTACATGAGCGCCAGGTCTAAATGCCTCTCAGCGGGTTTTATTTGCTTGGAGCACGATTATCGTATGGCGAAGAAAACCTAACCCTACTCAACGTAATCATGATGCCATGTCTGCGGCTCTGCTCATTCATGAACAAACCAAGAAACATCTTTTTGCGAGACTCTTGCATTTTCACTGTTTTGGTAATAAGACGGGAAAGCTGCTGGCACATGCTGCTCGCACGCAATCTCAATGTCATCTGATTCCTTCGATTCTGTTGCCGGGAGGGACTAGGGTACATAGTTTGGACGACATAATGCAGGCATTTCATGCTTATTTCGCTAAAATGTTTTCCAAGGATAGCACTGAAGATGGCCCTGGGTGGATGAAACCTTACAGGGCTAGCGGACATTACCCATCTCCCTCTTTGGGCGGGTAGATCTCTACAACATGGTCCTTTTTATGACTTGGATCTATGTTTTTCAAATGTTGCCCCTTTTTTTTTTATAACATAGGGACGAGAGATGGTTGTGTAAACGGTTGAATAATTTTCTGTCGCAGGGAAAACGGGCCCGCATGACCTTTTCGAGGGTGCTGCTTCCAGAAAACAAAGGAAGCCTGGGTCTGTTGGATCTACGTATCTTTTCTGTGGCCAGCTGCATGCGCCACCTCTCGGACTGGTTTCGTTCCACTCAATTTTTTTCTTGTACTGCCACAGAGAACCGCTGGTTTGGATCCTTACATTTTGCTTATTGGCTCCAAGCTCCAGTGGGCCAGGTGGCATCGCTGGGATCCATTTCCCCCATTTTATGGCTGCTATGCCAAGCATGGCAATGGCTGTGCAAATTTTTTTCTTTGAATAACACAGTTTCCCCTCTGCTTCCTATTAGGGGCAGTCCCACTTTCCTGGTGGGTGGCTCCTCATCCGCCTTTCATCGTTGAGCTTTCCAGGGGATACATTATTTGTACCACGTCCTGTCCTGTCAGAGCAGGGAACAATAAAACCCTTTACAGCTCTCTGTGAAGAGTATAAGTTGGAGCAACAGATGTTTTTGCCCATTTACAGATACGTCATTATGTTCAGTCACTACCAAAGGATTCTCTGACCTCCACAACTTGGGATTGCTATAACTCAGTGCTTGGTCTAGACACCTAATTGCGAATTCCTTTGAAATACTTCCATTCTCATCTAAGGGACTCCACTAGGAATACAACTACTCTCTGGTGACCCAGCAGTGGAACGTGGATTTGAGAACGCATCTCACACCAGAGCAAGTGCTTGCCAGTTTGTTGACAATATACCGTTTGACGGAGAATGTCACTTGGTGGGAACTACAACTTAAATTTATATTTAGATTATATGTTTCTCCACATAGAGCCTTCCGTGCTACTCTACGAGATAATGATAACTGTCCTAAGTGCGATGGCAGATGTGCTCATTTGGGCCATATGTTTTGGTCCTGCCCACCAGTGAACATTTTCTGGAAAGTCTTTTCTCTACACGTGTCTGCAGTATAGAGGGTTTCTTGGTGCCCTACACCAGGCCAACTATTTAACTGTTTGAAACGACATGGTAAAGCTCCAGCAGCTTTGAAGGCTTTCCTACAGCATTCCATCCTTATGGCAAAAAAAGTGATTTTGCATCTGTGGTTGCACTCAGAGCCAGTGGCGTAGCCAGACTGCCAATTTTGGATGGGCCTGAACCCAAAGTGGGTGGGCACAAAATTTTCTCTCTACCCCCCTCCCCCAGCAAAATTTAGTCACGCTAATCAGATGCATTTGTCACACAGGGTAAAGTGCTGCTTTTCAGTGCATCAGATTTCAGAAATTTTATTTAATAGCCTAACACCCTTTTCAGTGAGCTTTCAGAGGCCAAAACCTCCTGCCTCAGGTCAGTATAATGCTGTTACGGTATCCTCGCCTGACCTAAGGAAGGAAGTATTGGTCTCTGAAACTTCATTAACACAGGTACCATATTACTTTATCCTAAATTAAAAATAAAATTATTTTCTTTACCTTTCTTGTATGGCCATTTACTTTTTCTCATTGTGTCGCTCCCAGTCTCTAGATTCTGCTTTCCTTCGTTTTCACTTAACTCTTCTGCCACGGTTTCCTGGCCATTTCTCATTTTTCTCTCCTTTTTCTTTGCTTTCTTCAATATTTTTCTGCCTCTCTCTCTCTCTGTGTCCTGATTTAATTCATTCTTACTATCCATTCTTTAATTTCCTTCATCTACTTATGGCTTTTCATCTTTTTCTCACCCTTGTTCTCCCCATGCCCCTTCCTCTTATTCTCCAGTCTTTCACTACTCTCCTTTTCCATCCAGCAGCTCTCTTCTTTCTCTCCCCATCCTTCCAGTCTCCCCTCTCTCTCCCCATCCTTCCAGTAGTCTCCCCTCTTTCTTTCTGCATCCTTCCGTCCAGTGTCACCTCTTTCTCCCTACCCTTCCATCCAGCGTCTTCCCTCTTTCTCTCCCCATCCTTCCATCCATCTACCCTCTCTCCTGATCCTTCCATCTAATGTCTCTCTCTCCCTCTTTCTAACCAGTGTCTCTGTATCACTCTACCCTTTCCTGTTCAGTGTCCCTTCTCTCTCCACATCCTTCCAGTCTCTCCCCTTTCTCTCTGCATCCTTCCAGTCTCTCCCCTTTCTCTCCCCATCCTTCCATCCAGAGTCTCTCTCCCCATCCATCCGTTTTCCCTCTTTCTCTCCACATCCTTCCATCTGTTTCCCTCTTTCTGCCATCCTTCCATCTGTTTTCTATCTTTTCTCCCCATCCTTCCATCTATTTTCCCTCTTTCTCCCCATCCTTCCATGTTTTCCCTCTTTCTCTGCCATCCTTCCATGGTTTCCCTCATTCTCTGCCATCCTTCCATCTGTTTTCCCTCTTTTCTCCCCATCCTTCCATGTTTTCCCTCTTTCTCCCCATCCTTCCATGTTTTCCCTCATTCTCTGCCATCCTTTCATGTTTTCCCTCATTCTCTGCCATCCTTCCATCTGTTTTCCCTTTCTCTGCCATCCTTCCATCTGTTTTCCCTCTTTTTCTCCCCATCCTTCCATGTTTTCCCTCTTTTCTTCGACGAGGCCCGCCCTGCATGCCAGCGCCAGCCCCCATTGCCGGCCACTGCTGCTTTTCCTGTTGAGCAGCAGGGCCGGCGCTACAAAAAGAAGAAGAGCTAACGGCGCTAAGGACGAAAAATGTTTTTTTAAAAAAGCGCGGCACCGGCAGGCACTGTCTAGGCAGCCTTGAGGCATTGGCTGCTGGCTTGCAGGCTCCTCCCGTCTCCTACGTCACTGCCTCTGGAGCGGGGGCGGGGTTAGTGACATTTTGGGCGGGGTTAGTGACATTCTGGGCGGGGCTGATGACGGGGGAGCAGTGGCCGGCAATGGGTGCTGGGGCTGGCGCTGGGCGGGCCTGGGCTGAAATTGGGTGGGCCTGGGCCCAGCCAGGCCCACCCGTAGCTACGCCCCTGCTCAGAGCACCCGATGGTTGCACAGCAGTGTTGCCAGGTGGGCGGTTTTACCGCCCAATTGGGCGGTTTTCCGCGACCCGCCGTGGGAAATTTTTGCCCGCGGCGGGTTGTGGTTTTTTGGGCTTCTTTTGGGTCTTTTGGGCGGTTTTTAAAGTGGTTTTTTTCGGCCGCGGGGGCGGGATTAGTGACATTTTGGGCGGGGTTAGTGACATTCTGGGCGGGGCCGATGACGGGGGAGGCGGGGCCGATGACGGGGGAGGCGGGGTTGATAATGGTGGGGGCGGGGTTTGACTTTGGGCGGGTTTTGGGCTGGATTTGGGCTCATTTGGGTGGGAAAAAATTTTTCCACCTGGCAACCCTGTTGCACAGTGACGTTCGTCCGTGATTCATCTGTGTTCTTTGGAGCATCGGGGCATTCTGGACTTCTCCTCCAAGAAAGGGGATTTGTATTGCATGACATGGGCCCCATTTTGGAAATCACTCACTCCTACAGCACACAGCAGAATTTTGAACTCCTGAAGTGGGACGGTTGGGGAGGGGGAGGTTTGGTTGTCAGGGTGGATGGAGGTTTGACAGTGTTTGTTACGATATTGTGTTAGTATGCTAAGACAATTGTCTCTACTGGACTTGGTTTTGCTATTTTTTCTAGAGAGTTAAATTGTACCCTATTTCACAGTATCAATAAACAAGAGTTGGGAAAAAAAAAATATATATATATATACTACAGAGCCAAAAAGGCTGATCTCAAGCACAATTGGGCAGAGAAGGAGGTTCATTTTTCCTCCATGTATAGGTTTTTAAAATCACTATTTCTACTGGACATGCCACCAGATACACATGTAATCTTTCTCTTTCCCTAGAAGGCTCACAATCTAAATTTTTATACCTGGGGCAATGGAGGGATAAGTGACTTGCCCAAGATCACAAGGAGCTACAGTGGGATTTGAACCCAGGTTGCCAAGCTCAAGGCCCACTACACTAACCACTTTGCTACTCCTCCACTGTAAATCTGGGCACCATTTATAGAATACACCTAGGCGGAAATATTTTCAGTACAGATTTTTCAGGCACCATACAGTGGGGGAAATAAGTATTTGATCCCTTGCTGATTTTGTAAGTTTGCCCACTGACAAAGACATGAGCAGCCCATAATTGAAGGGTAGGTTATTGGTAACAGTGAGAGATAGCACATCACAAATTAAATCCGGAAAATCACATTGTGGAAAGTATATGAATTTATTTGCATTCTGCAGAGGGAAATAAGTATTTGATCCCCCACCAACCAGTAAGAGATCTGGCCCCTACAGACCAGGTAGATGCTCCAAATCAACTCGTTACCTGCATGACAGACAGCTGTCGGCAATGGTCACCTGTATGAAAGACACCTGTCCACAGACTCAGTGAATCAGTCAGACTCTAACCTCTACAAAATGGCCAAGAGCAAGGAGCTGTCTAAGGATGTCAGGGACAAGATCATACACCTGCACAAGGCTGGAATGGGCTACAAAACCATCAGTAAGACGCTGGGCGAGAAGGAGACAACTGTTGGTGCCATAGTAAGAAAATGGAAGAAGTACAAAATGACTGTCAATCGACAAAGATCTGGGGCTCCACGCAAAATCTCACCTCGTGGGGTATCCTTGATCATGAGGAAGGTTAGAAATCAGCCTACAACTACAAGGGGGGAACTTGTCAATGATCTCAAGGCAGCTGGGACCACTGTCACCACGAAAACCATTGGTAACACATTACGACATAACGGATTGCAATCCTGCAGTGCCCGCAAGGTCCCCCTGCTCCGGAAGGCACATGTGACGGCCCGTCTGAAGTTTGCCAGTGAACACCTGGATGATGCCGAGAGTGATTGGGAGAAGGTGCTGTGGTCAGATGAGACAAAAATTGAGCTCTTTGGCATGAACTCAACTCGCCGTGTTTGGAGGAAGAGAAATGCTGCCTATGACCCAAAGAACACCGTCCCCACTGTCAAGCATGGAGGTGGAAATGTTATGTTTTGGGGGTGTTTCTCTGCTGAGGGCACAGGACTACTTCACCGCATCAATGGGAGAATGGATGGGGCCATGTACCGTACAATTCTGAGTGACAACCTCCTTCCCTCCGCCAGGGCCTTAAAAATGGGTCGTGGCTGGGTCTTCCAGCACGACAATGACCCAAAACATACAGCCAAGGCAACAAAGGAGTGGCTCAGGAAGAAGCACATTAGGGTCATGGAGTGGCCTAGCCAGTCACCAGACCTTAATCCCATTGAAAACTTATGGAGGGAGCTGAAGCTGCGAGTTGCCAAGCGACAGCCCAGAACTCTTAATGATTTAGAGATGATCTTCAAAGAGGAGTGGACCAAAATTCCTCCTGACATGTGTGCAAACCTCATCATCAACTACAGAAGACGTCTGACCGCTGTGCTTGCCAACAAGGGTTTTGCCACCAAGTATTAGGTCTTGTTTGCCAGAGGGATTAAATACTTATTTCCCTCTGCAGAATGCAAATAAATTCATATACTTTCCACAATGTGATTTTCCGGATTTAATTTGTGATGTGCTATCTCTCACTGTTACCAATAACCTACCCTTCAATTATGGGCTGCTCATGTCTTTGTCAGTGGGCAAACTTACAAAATCAGCAAGGGATCAAATACTTATTTCCCCCACTGTATATATATAATCTAGTTCTAATGTGTCTTTATAAAATACTAGATTGAAGCCACAGACATTTACACCAAGCTCCTGAACAGGCATAGATGTTAGTTATAAAATACACATATAAATTGTGACTCCCACCTATGTTCCACACAAACACATCAATACACCTACTCTAAAGTTGTATAGAGTTGTTTAATTGAACCATGTGTACTTTTACAGATCAGGTAATTCTATTAAGAGGCCTTTTACGTACCTAAACTGACATATAAATGCAAATATCCTTATTAGAATTAACTCCTAACTGAAGAACTTCCAAAAAAACCATTTTCCATGTAAATCCCTAATGAAAGGGCTATTTGAAAATTGTCCATCATCCCCCAGATTCTATATAGGTCAACCAGATTTGGGAACACAGGGCAGATGCATGCGCACACAACAAATCATTATCAATTATTGACATTAATTGGCACAATTTTGGACTGCTGAATGCCCAAAGTGTCTCACATGCAACCCGAAAGGGAACATGGCCATTGTAGGGGCATCAGCGGATCAGGGGTGTTCCAAAACTTTAGGCACAATGTTCTAGAATATCAGGGTTGCCTGCCAGGATTTACACCAGATTCAGCTGGCATAAGTCTTTGTGCCCAAAGTTGGGTGTAGGAATCCGCACTAAGCATTATTCTTTAAAAGATGCCTAATTTTGAGAGCCATTTACTAAATCTGACCCATTATGAGTATGTTTACTCAAATTCAGTGGACGCATTCACAATGATAGGATTAAGGTGGGGATTTCCACAGTTATCAAGCTGTGTTAGGGCACAAAGTACCCCTTAGCATGTTAAAGGGCTCTGATGCTAGTGTTGGTGCCCTAATGTAGTGTTATTTAGGTTACCCCATGAGTAATGAGATATAAAACATGCAAATGTATGTAACTGTATGTAATGTATCTCATTATTATGTAAATACTATAATGGGACTGAGGTGAACACCGTGAGAATACTGCAAGCTGTGCTATAACCAGTAAGATAACCCCAGAAAAAAGTCACATCCTGATGCTCCCAGATCACATCTTAAAAGGGCAGATGCTCACCAAAGATGTCTCTCCCCTCCCCCTCCCTCCTCCCTCCCAAGTGAATGACAATACAGAATCTCAAGGCCAATTCTCCTCTCCCGATCACAACCCCCTACACAGAAAGCCCCCCCTTGATCACTAAGGCCCCCAAACCCCACAGCCCCCCAACCCAGACCTCCCATCCAGAGGCGTAGCCAGATTCTGATCTCAGGGGGAGCAGACTTTTACAAAATAGGCGCCGGTTGGTGTCAGCTAGACAGCAGTGTCTGTGTTGTTGCTCAGGTGCTATGGCGGGCAATGATTAATACAGGGTGTCTTTGTCCTGCCTACAAGGAAACAGTAAGTTACATCAGGAGTCAGGACGCAGAAGAGGTCCCTCAACTGGCCAGAGCAGGCAACCTGTCTTCTTAACTACAAAGTAAAAATATTCAGGAATAGCACACACATTCCTTCCACTGCTAGACACCTTGTTTAAATCAGATGGGCTTTTGTTTGTATGGTTACTGGCAAGGGGGTACCCCAGGACTGCCCTAGAACACAAAACTTACCACACCATAACAGCCCTAACCCACCTATCAGAAGACAGTGCTATATATATTACACTGGACTGTGGAGCACTAATATACCTAGTATTGGGAAACTGGAACAAACTGCACTGTTACACATTCCTACACAGACACTACATGCTAGCAGAATCCTTCACCTCAGTCACACATGCAGAACATGGACAGACCCTCATCTATATAAACATAAGATTAGCCATACTGGGTCAGACCAATGGTCCATCTAGCCCAGTATCCTGTTTCTAACAGTGGCCAACCAAGGTCACAAGCAAATAGCAGAAACCCAAATTGTGACAACATTCCATTCTACCAATCTAATACACCATAGGGAGCCACAACCCCCCCCCCCCAAAAAAAAAAAAAACAACAACAGAATTGAAATAAAGACCCCACCCCCCCAGCACCACCACACTCTCTGTCCAAGGAAGCCAGACTCTATAAACAGTGCAATACTGGTAGAAAAGAGACAGAAATACATTTTCTCCTGCACATTTTAAAAAGCAGGTACATCTCAGTCCTTATAAAGTATTAAATAAAAATTTCTACCTTTGTTGTCTGGGAATTTGGCTGGTCCCAGTCTTTTTTTTTCCATATTCCATGAGTCAGCCTTACAAATTCTTTTCCAGGTTGGCCTTTACATTTCTTCTCTTACCTCTTGTCTTCTTCCTTTCCTTCTCTACATCTGTTTGGCACTGATCTTACATTTTACGTCCCCACTATCAAACAGCTGTGTATAGAGCTGCCACGTGATCCAGTTCCAGAAGAGAGATTTTTCAACCAGTCTTAATGTGAACTCACATCCCAAATTCATATGGGATTTACAGTCCCTGATTCTACCCATCAAAATTTGTGCTGCAGTACATCCAAAAT
The DNA here is from genome assembly GCF_901765095.1 of Microcaecilia unicolor. Taxonomy (NCBI): domain Eukaryota; kingdom Metazoa; phylum Chordata; class Amphibia; order Gymnophiona; family Siphonopidae; genus Microcaecilia; species Microcaecilia unicolor. The sequence continues at coordinate 131,303,058 of NC_044037.1, forward strand.
GACTTAAGAAAATGCACTTGGATCCCTCTACTGTTATTTGAACAATTTATTTTCTCATTTGCTTTGGTCCTGCTGTCTCTTTTCCGTTTTTCTCTGTTTCTTCTGCCTTTACAGGGCCTTTCGCTCGTCTGATTTCTTCTGTCTCCAACTGCACCAACCTTCTTTCCTTTGCACCACTATTTGTCCTGTCCAGCATCTCCCTTCTGTGTCTCTTGTCCCTATGCTACCCCCAAGTTCAGCATCTGCCATTTCTGTGTCCCCATCTCCCCCCTTTTTCAGCACAAGCCTACCTGGTCTCCTCATCTCCCCCTTTTCTAGCATCTGCCATCCAGGTGTCCCCATCTCTCCCTTTTTCTAGCAATGCCCTGTGTCCCCATCTTCCCCCTTTTTCCAGCACTACCCCTGTGTTACCATCTTCTCCCTTTTCCAGCATTACCTCTTTGTCCCCATCTCACCCCTTTTTCACCATTGTCCCCATATCTCTATTCCATGGGTGTAGTTTGGGGGGCGAGGGGGGGCAATGCCCCCCCCCAAACAGCTTGCCACCACCTGCATTGCGATCGCGATTCCGTCTACCCCCTCTCTTCCTCCCTCCCTCCGGTGCTGCAGTCTTCAATCTTTCTGTGCTCCACCTCCCGGCAGCGTTAGTAACTTATCCATGCTGTCTTCACACTGCCCCAAAAGCCTTTTCTCTGCAGCGTCCCACCTATGCAGGAACAGGAAATTGAAGAGAAAGCTACCTGGGCAGACCAAAGGCAGCATGTATACATCGCTAACGCTACCAGGAGCACAGAAAGATTGAAGACTGATGCGCGCAGTGCGCCAGAGTTTTTGCACGATCTGGGACCTCACAGGTGGGCGGGCGAGGCACAACCTGGACTGGGAGAGGTGGGGCACAGTAGAGGGAGGGGTGGTGAGTAGAGGGAAGGAGCAGGAGATGGATGGCACTGGGAGGGGTGGTGAGCTGAGGGAAGGAGCAGGAGATGGATGAGACTAGGAGGGGTGGTGAGCAGAGGGAAGGAGCAGGAGATGGATGGGATTGGGAGAGGGAGCACAGCAGAGGGAAGGAGCAGGAGATGGAGGGGACTGGGAGAGGGAGCACAGCAGAGGGAAGGAGGAGGAGATGGATGGGACTGGGAGAGGGAGCACAGCAGAGGGAAGGAGAAGGAGATGGATGGGACTGGGATAGATGGATCACAGCAGAGGGAAGGAGCAGGAGATGGATGGGACTGGGAGGGGTGGTGAGTAGAGGGAAGGAGCAGGAGATGGATGGGACTGGGAGGGGTGGTGAGCAGAGGGAAGGAGCAGGAGATGGATGGGACTGGGATAGATGGATCACAGCAGAGGGAAGGAGCAGGAGATGGATGGGACTGGGAGGGGTGGTGAGCAGAGGGAAGGAGCAGGAGATGGATGGGACTGGGAAGGGTGGTGAGCAGAGGGGAGATGGATGGGACTGGGAGCACAGCAGAGGGAAGGAGCAGGAGATGGATGGGACTGGGAGAGATGGAGCACAGTAGAGGGAAGGAGCAGGAGATGGATGGGCCTGGGAGGAGTGGTGAGCAGAGGGAAGGAGCAGGAGATGCATAGGCGTAGACTGGGGGGGGGGCGAGGGGGGGCAGTGCCCCCCCAAACAATGAGGATGATGAAGACGACTTAATCTACTTTCCCACAGCGGCGAACGGGTGGGCGACGCGTAAAGCAGCAAGCAGGCAGCCAGGCTCGACTCCGTCCTTCACTTCCTGAATCCTGCCCTCTCAGCGTCTCGCCCGCCTGAAAGGAAATGACATCAGAGGAAGGCGGGACGCAGAGAGGGCAGGATTCAGGAAGTGAAGGACGGAGTCGAACCTGGCTGCTTGCTTGCTGCTTTTGCGCGTCGCCCGCTGTGTTCTGGGACTCCCGCACGTGCGGTGTTGTTGACGGTCGGTGAGGGAGCGCGAGGTGGAGCGGGAATAGAGTTTTTTTGTACCGAGTGAGGCGATGGCGGTCAGTGGAGACAGGGAGTCGGCAGTTTCTGTGTGCACTAAGTCACTGCTGTTTGTTTACGGCTTCTACACGGCGGATTTCACACTTCATTAGTGGAGAGTCTACAAACGTGGTGCTGAGGTATTCATGGCAGTGCAGTTCAGCAGTGATGGTGCAGACGCAATCCAGCGGCCCCTGATTGCCACACCAGTGGGCAATAGTCTGACTGTTCCTGAGGAGCTTGATGAGGTTTATGAAATTGAGAGAACAACTACATTCATTGCACAGCATCAGTGTAGCAAGGTGGCACTCCAGTTCCCTGATGAGCTGCTGGTGGATTCAGTCACTGTTGCAACAAAACTGGAAAAAGCTTCTGGTATCTTTGTACATTCTTGGTGACACCTCCTACAGCAGCTGCTGCATAGATGAGGTGGCCTCAGAACACGTAGGAGCTGATGCTGTGGTACATTATGGACTGGCGTGTCTCAGCCCCTGCACCAGGCTACCCATCATGTACGTCTTTGGGTGCAAATCTGTAGATGTGAAGAGTTGTGTGGCTGCCTTTTGGAAGCTATACCCTGACCCAGCGTGACATGTGGTGGTGCTGTGTGAGGTGGTGTACCACTACATCATAAGAGTGCTGAAATCATTGCTTTGTCCAGACTATCCCCATGTTTCCTTCTCCAGCATCGTCCTGGATGGCACGTCAACCTGCATCTCCAGTACTGGTGACAGCAACTCCCGTGTGACCTCTGATGAGGTGGAAGTGGTGAAAAACGAAATGATCAGACAACAAAGGTAGAAAAAAGTATTTTATTCAGAATTTATTAATTGGAATATGTCAGCTTTTGGAAATGTGCATCTGTGGTATGGGAAAGGGGGTGGGGAAATACTACTGGTGAGGAAGAGGGAGTGCTGGGTAAGGAGGAAGGAAGGAAGGGAGAAAGCTGGCTTTTTTGGGAATAACCATAATGTATGATATCTCATACATATTCATTACGGTTATTCCCCAAAAAAAGCCAGCTCGTGCTCCCTTCCTTCCTCCATTTTAGCATAATTTGCATATACATATATGCAAATGAATATGCTAATATACCCCGCCCCTTCCTTTGCCCCCCCAAATTAAACAGTCAAACTACGCCTATGAGGAGATGGATGGGACCGGAAGGGGTGGTGAGCAGGAGATGGATGGCACTTGGAGGGGTGGTGAGCAGGAGACGGATGGAACTGGGAGGGGCGGTGAGCAGAGGGAAGGAGAAGATGGATGGGACTGGAAGAGATGGAGCACAGCAGAGGGAAGGAGCAGGAGATGGATGGGACTGGGAGGGGTGGTGAGTAGAGGGAAGGAGCAGGAGATGGATAGGACTGGGATAGATGGATCACAGCAGAGGGAAGGAGCAGGAGATGGATGGGACTGGGAGGGGTGGTGAGCAGAGGGAAGGAGCAGGAGATGGATGGGACTGGGAGCACAGCAGAGGGAAGGAGTAGGAGATGGATGGGCCTGGGAGGAGTGGTGAGCAGAGGGAAGGAGCAGGAGATGGATGGGACTGGGAGGGGTGGTGAGCAGGAGGCGGATGGAACTGGGAGGGGTGGTGACCAGTGGGAAGGAGCAGGAGATGAATGGGACTGGGAGGGGTGGAGCACAGCAGAGGGAAGGAGCAGGAGATGGATGGGACTGGGAGGGGTGGTGAGCAGAGGGAAGGAGCAGGAGATGGATGGGACTGGGAGGGGTGGGGCACAGCAGAGAGAAGGAGCAGGAGATGGATGGGACTGGGGGTTGGGGGAAGAAGCAGGGTGTGAAATGAGGGATATGAGAAAAAGGGCAAGACAAAGGGATGATGTGGGAAAAGGTTGAGACATAATGTGAATGACCTGGAAGACTGGAGAGAGGATAAGAGACATTGAAAAGGGATTGGGGTACTGGTGGCGGGTATAGCAGAAGGGGATCTCTGAAGGGGGTTGAGTTATGGTAGAAAGGGATTAAAAAGATAGTGAAAGATAAATTATTGGGCATGGGGTAAAAGATAACAGGCAGAAGAGTGGCCTTGGAGGCAAGGGAAGGAAGGAGAGACTTGGATGGAGCTGGGACTGATAGGGTGATGAGATGCAGTGGAGGGTAGATGAGGGCAAAGGGGTGAGCACAGAGTATGGGAATGGTGGACTAATGAAGTGGGTGAAAGATGGGGGAGGTATTTAGGAGACTGGGTAAGGGAGAGACAGAGGGGGGAATGGGAGTGCTGGAGAGGGAATGAGAGGGAGATGGTCAAAGCCAGTAGGTAGATGGATACTAAGGACTAAAGAGTGAAAGAAAAGTGTTGGTGGGGGGGGTGTAAAATGAAAGATCAGGGCCAGACAGATGCAGAGAAGGACAGGAAGAAAAGAGAAGAGCGAAGAAATGGAAAGTCAACCTTCAAAAGAATTTAGGAGAAGACTGATACATGGAAAGTGGAGACTGGGACCAGACCAACTAGAAAATTAGAATGCTCAGACAACAAAGATAGAAAAGAAAACATTCTTTTTATTTAATGCATTTTAAGGACTAAGATGTGCCTGCTTTATGAAATGTACATTTTTTTCTATTGTTGTATTTTGCAGAATACAGGAGAAAATACATTTCTGTTTCTCTTTTACCAGTATTTGCACTGCTTACAGAGTCTGGCTTTCTGGAAGAGATCTATATTTCAGTTTTTGTGGGCATGTTTTTTGTGGTTCCTATTTTGTATCACATGAGGGTCTGTCCATGTTCTGCATATGTGACTGACGTGACGGATTCTGCTAGCATGTAGTGTTTGTGTAGGAATGTGTAACAGTCCAACTTGTTACAGTTTTCCAGTAGCAGGTATACTGGTGCTCTAGGGTCCAGTGTAAAATTTATAGCACTGTCTTTTCATAGGTGGGTTAAGACTGTTGTGTGTTAAGTTTTCTGTATAGGTTTTGAGTGTCTCTTTGTAGGGTTTTGTGTTATTTCATAAAGTGTCTGGCCCTATTGTTTTTGATACACTGGCTTCATATTTGGCATTTTAGTCTGGTGCGTGTATGTTTTTGTTGATTTTATTAATAGCCATAATGAATATGTATGAGATGTATATATGCAAATGAATATGCAAATGTGCCAAGCCACACCCTTTGCCCCCCCCCCCCCCCCGAATGAAACAGTCAAACTACGTCCATGCTCTATTCCTCCTTCTAGTGGTGCCCCTCTGTGTCCCTATCTCCTCCTCCCCTTTTCAGTATCCCCTTTTCAGTAGTGCCCCTCTGTGTCCCTATCCCCCTCCTTTTCAGCAGAGCCCCTATCTTCCCCCCCCCCCTTTTCAGTAGTGCCCCTGTGTCCCCATTTCTTCATTTTCTAGCACTGCCTCTTTGCGTTCCAATGTCCCTCTCCTCTCCCTGTCCAGTATTGACTTTGTGTCCTTCTCCCTCCCTGTCCAGCATTTACCCTTCTCTTCCCCATGTTAACCTTCTTCCCATCTCTTTCAGCGCTCCCCATCAGGGCCGTGCTAACCCGGTAAGCAGGGTAAGCACGGCAGGGGGGCGCCTCATGTTCAAGGGCGCCGCCACCGCCCGCTGAGTCAGTGTTGTGTTTAATAAAATTTAAAAACACATTACAAACCTCTCTCGCGTTGGTGCCTATATGCGCATGCGCTGCTGGCTCGCTCTGGCTTCTGCCTTCCCGTGCGCTGCATCGTTTGTTTAGGCTGTTAGCACCGCCCCAGCGTGACGCACGGCGTGACGTCATCGCGCCTGGAGCCTCGCAGGCAGTCCGACTCCGAAGGACTGCTGAGCGAGGAGAGCCGGCGCCACTGCTGGATCACTGGATGATTAGCTGCTGCTGCCCGCTCCTGCAGCGCTCTGCAAGTCCGCCGCATCGGCATTCATTTGTTTTGTTTTGAGAGAGAGTGGTGGACAACGTCAGGACATCATTGGCATTGGTAAGGACGGTTTCGCCTTAACGTTTCATTATGGCTGGCTGGCCTACACTTGTTGTTAATTGTAATATCGATAAAGAAAAAGTTACATTGAGGCTGCAGTTGGAACGTGGAACCAACCAGGCCAGCTGGGGAAAAGAAAGACAAGGCAAGGAGGAAATTTCTGTGGGGGGGGGGGGGGGGGATGGGAAGAGAACAAGCTAGACTCAGAGGAATGAAGGAGGGGAGAGTAAGGAAAGGAAAATAAGAGCTGATGAAACAGAAAGGCAAGAGGAAGATAGGAAAAACAAGGCAAGGAAATTTCTGTGTGTTGGGGGGGGGGGGGGGGGGGAATAAAGAAAGTTACATTTGAGGCTGCAGGTTGGGGGAACTGGAACCAACCAGGCCAGCTGGGGAAGAAAAGAAAGACAAGGCAAGGAGGAAATTTCTGTGGGGGGGGGGGGGGGGGGGAGAACAAGCTAGAATCAGGGAGGAACGAAGGAGGGGAGAGTAAGGGCAGGAAAGGAAAATAAGAGCTGATGGAACAGAAAGGCAAAGAGGAAGATAGGAAAAACAAGGCAAGGAAATTTCTGTGTGTTGTGGTAGCAAGGAGGGTAATCAATCGTGATAGGCTTTTGGTTTTGTATAGTACTACTACTACTATTTTACATTTCTAAAGCGCTACTAGGGTTACGCAGCGCTATACAAGTTAACAAAGAAGGACAGTCCCTGCTCAAAGGAGCTTACAAGAATGCAGTCAATCAAATTGGGGCAATCTGGGTTTCCTGGTTAGTCCAATGGTTAGGTGCCAAAAGCGACATTGAAAAGGTGGGCTTTAAGCAAGGATTTGAAGATGGGGAGGGATAGATCCTGTGTAGTGTTATTATTTAGTGTTTAAGATGGATGATTATGGTATGCCTTCTTGAAAAGATCTGTTTTCAGTAGCTGTATGCAGATGTATAAGAAACTGGCTTTTAGAAATTGAAATAAAATATGAGCCTTTTTTTTACTTTCCACATAGGCACCCTGTTATAATCAGGCTCTTTATATTTATTATATGTAGATTGAATGTAGGTACTTTTACACCTTAATACTAACTTGACTGGCACCAACTAAAGTTCATTTAAATGTCATGTTGAAATTCTAAAGCTGTGTTATTCTAGATCTGTAAAGGGACCGGTGCTATATTGTACTGATCTGCAAATGGGAATGATGAGTGAGGAAATTAAATTTGCAGATGACACAAAACAATTCAAATCTATTAAAATGCATGTGGATTGTAAAAAATTGCAGGAAGACCTTAGGAAGTTGGAAGACTGGGAATCCTAATAGCAGATGAGATTTAATGTTGGCAAGTGCAAAGTGATACACATTGGGAAGACTGCTAATCCTGCCAGCCTGCCCTGCGCTCTGAACATCCATCAGAACAGCACAAGAGGTAAGAGGAAACCTGACCGACGTCCACACCATCCACTACAACACAACAACCAGTCGTCAAAAACAACCCCACTACCCTTACTTTCACACACACACACACACGATCTCTGTCTGTGAGACACGCACACTCTCCCGCACCCTCACAATTATGCCCCCCTTTGTCACTTTCACACATACACACACACGATCTCTGTCTGTGAGACACACACACTCTGTGTTATTCAGACACATTCATGCTGCAAACTGACAATGATTCTTGTTGTTGTTGGTTTGTTTTTAGTATAAAAGTCAAAGAGCTTTTGAGTGTTCACACAAACTGGTCGTGGTTGTGATGGCAACTAAAAAGAAACTGTCAGGTTGGCAAAACAGAAAAAGAAAAGCAGCAAAAGAAGAAGCCATCCAGAAGCAAGCAGGAGCAATATATAGCTTTGTCAAACGATTAAAAGTGACTGGTGAGTACTCTCAGGAGGAGGAGGAGGAAGACCCCCAACCAGGTGCAAGTACCTCTGGATCAAGCCCATGGAAGAAAGTCATTGCCAGCCAACAATCAGAAGATTCCTGTTCATTTACTCTCACTGATGATGATGAGGAGGAGGAGGAGGAAGACCCCCCAACCAGGTACAAGTCAAAGAGCTTTTGAGTGTTCACACAAACTGGTCGTGGTTGTGATGGCAACTAAAAAGAAACTGTCAGGTTGGCAAAACAGAAAAAGAAAAGCAGCAAAAGAAGAAGCCATCCAGAAGCAAGCAGGAGCAATATATAGCTTTGTCAAACGATTAAAAGTGACTGGTGAGTACTCTCAGGAGGAGGAGGAGGAAGACCCCCAACCAGGTGCAAGTACCTCTGGATCAAGCCCATGGAAGAAAGTCATTGCCAGCCAACAATCAGAAGATTCCTGTTCATTTACTCTCACTGATGATGATGATGAGGAGGAGGAGGAAGACCCCCCAACCAGGTACAAGTACCTCTGGATCAAGCCCTTCAGATTCCTTGGCACCTGAGCTATCTGATCCAGCAAAATGGCCAAAACTCACTGACAAAGTAAGAATTATTCTCACAGAATCAGGACCTGTTCAAAAGAAAGGCATTTTGTATCCCGCAAACTCTAGTGGACGCAAGTTCAGCGATATATACTACAACCGAAAAATGGAAAATGGTGAACTTTTGCCAAGACCATGGTTACTGTACTCGGTTTCCACAGATCACGTGTTCTGTTTCTGCTGCAAACTGTTTTCACCAACAGATCCAAGTGAATCATCGAGTAGTTTTATCTCGACTGGCTACAACAACTGGAGGAGTTTATCCAAAGCACTGCTTACACATGAAACAAGTCTAGCTCATATGAAACATTCAAAAATGTGGATCGACTTCAAAAAGAATCTGAAAAACAAAACTACACTTGATTCACAGCATCAAAGGCTGTATGAGCTAGAAAAAAAACATTGGTCAGATGTAATTGAAAGGCTCATCGAAATAATCAAATTTCTTGGATCTCAATGTCTGGCTCTACGAGGCACATCTGGAAAGCTGTTTGAAAGAAATAATGGCAACTTTCTTAAACTGGTTGAACTGTTTGGAAAGTTTGATTCTGTCATGGCAGCACATATAAGGAGGGCTGTAAAAGAGGAATCCAAAATCCATTATTTGAGCAATCGCATACAAAATCAAATTATTACGCTTTTGGGCAATGCCATCACTGAGAAGATCTTATCTGAAATCAAAACAGCAAAGTACTATTCTATAATATTGGATTGTACACCAGATGTCAGTCACACTGAGCAGATGACTGTTATTATTCGCTTTGTTAACTGCAAAGAAGGAAATGTAGACATTGAAGAACATTTCCTAGGCTTCCTAGAAGTTCATGATTCAACTGGAGAGGGTCTGTGTGACACTGTTATCAATCAACTGCGCACCTGGAATCTTAATATTGGTGATATAAGGGGTCAAGGCTACGACAACGGAGCCAATATGAAAGGGAAAAGAAATGGGCTGCAGAGGCTGATTTTAAACATGAACCCTCGTGCTTCCTACATTCCATGTGGAGCTCACAGCCTGAACTTAGTTGTAAATGATGCTGCCAAAGTGAATCATGAGACCATTGGTTTCTTTGGAACAGTTCAAGAGTTATATAAGTTTTTCTCGTCATCAACGAAGCGCTGGGCAGTTCTCAAGAAGCACGTTCCCTCTCTGACATTGAAACCTCTTTCAGAAACTCGTTGGGACAGTCGCATAGATGCTCTGCAGCCACTCAGGCACAAAATTGGAGAAATCTATGATGCTCTGTATGAGATTCTTAGTGATGAGAAATATGACAATGAATCAAAATATGAAGCGCATATTTTGAGCACCAAGTTGAAGGATTTCCAGTTCTTGTGTTCCCTCATCCTGTGGCATGACCTATTGAATCATATCAATCCAGTCAGTAAGATTCTTCAGAGTAAAAGTGAAAATGTTGCAACTGCTTTGACAGCCATTAACAACTTAAAAACGTTTATTTCTAACTACCGTACTGATTCCAGTTATGAGTCATTGCTTCAAACTGCTCGGCAAATTTGTCATGACGTTGAGGGGGAACCGGAGTTCAAAGCCACTGCTCAAATCCGTCGGAGGAAGAAGACTAAACAGTTCCAGTATGAACAAGAAGATGAATTGCCTCAATCACCTGAAAATAAATTTCGTGTAAATTTTTTCTTTACAATTTTGGATGTTGCAATGACTTCTCTCAGTGAAAGATTTGATCAATTACAACAACACTACAATCAATTCAAATTGCTGTACAACATAAATAAACTTGCCGAAACAGATCATGAACAGCTCCAACAGTATTGCAATGATTTGCAACTTCATTTATCAGATTGTGATAATAAGGACATCAATGGAACTGAACTGTATGATGAACTATGTGCCTTTAAAGATCTGTTTAAGACCGAATTGTGCCATTTTCATACTCCTTTTGAAACTCTAAAATTTGTTCTATCAAATAGCCTCCCATTCCCAAATGTGAGCATCATTCTAAGAATATTGCTGACAATTCCTGTCAGTGTGGCAAGTGGTGAGCGATCATTTTCACGGTTAAAAATCATAAAAAATTATTTGCGATCAAGTATTTCGCAAGAAAGGCTTGTAAGCCTTGCCATGATTGCAATTGAGAATGATATATGTGCCCAGTTAGATATCAAAGATTTAATTACGAATTTCGTGAACATGAAAGCACGAAAAGCTAAGTGGTTGTAAGGGAGCCCCGAAAAGAAAAAAACAGTTAATGTCAATATGAGGCCGATATATACAAGGACTTAGTCCATGGGGGCGAAGTTTGCTCCTTAACCTACTGTGAGTTGCCTTGGAAGTACACATGGTGTGAAGTTTAAACACACTATCCCCAATATTGGTTGGCACATACAGCGGAGAGGGGGAAAAGTATAAAAATTTGATGATGGTCTGTTCAATACTTATATGTGATGTTCCATTGTACTGTTGAAGTTTTATATTTTATGGTATCTGTTATACCATGTTTATTTCCTCATCAATAAAAATGTTGAAACATAAAGCTAAGTGGTTGTAAACCCTTTATTTGTTCAGCAATCCCACAAAGATGCACTCCATCTTTCAGCTCCTATTTCCTTTGCATCTTGTGCCAAACCAGGGGGGGGGGGGGGGCGCCAACTGATAGTCTGCAGGGGGGCACCAGAGACCCTTGGCACGGCCCTGCTCCCCATCCTCCTTGGGGCCACATATCTCCCTGGCCTGCTCCCACGATCCATCCTCTGGCAGCTCCAAGGAGGTTTAATAGACAGGAGGCCAAGTGACATCAAAATGTTGAAACCAATTAGGCCAATCTCACTTTCTCCATCCCCACGCAGCTGTCATTGCTGTACTCTCAAAACAAAGCATGCAAACCTATGAGCTGCTGCATCCACGTTGTCACTCTTTATTGTTAAAAAAAAAAATCCTTTATCCTCCACCTTTAAAGACACTGCCTATCCTGCTGGATAGTGATGGCACAAGGAAAGCAAGTTTGGTCCAGTAAAGACTAACTCAAAATAACCGGTTTCTTAGCTGGGCCCTAGTATTACCATATTAAAAATGCAACCATACCATGCCTCTGTAGCTATGTTCCTTTACCGTCAAACTCAGTCATGAAGAGCTCAGCTGAAGCTGAGGCCGAGAGAGGCAGGCTCCGCGTCTGAGCGTCATCGACAGCTGGGCTCAGACAGTCTATACTCTGCAGTGCACTGGTGCCTGCCAAACACTGCGCTGACCTGCACAGCTGCAGTGTGTGTGCGCGAGGGGGGACGAGGTGACCCGGCTGAGGAGGAAGTAGGAATGACGTCGAGAGCGGCTAATTGACGTAAGTTCTCCCTCGGTCCTCCTCCGCGGTTAGCTGAGGGCCTCAGCAGCTCTGTGTTGTTCGTTCCCTTCCCGACGGACGGCGCTCACAGCGGTATGTTAGAGGCAGCTGAGCAGCAGCAGGGCAGGCACGGCAGTCACTGACTCTAGGCGTCGGTCTGGCAGCGGCGCAGGATCAGAGTCAGCATCTGTTGCATCGGACTCCGTGCAGGAAGGCAGGAGCAGCAGCGCATGCGCATAGGCGCCATTCATTTCTAGAAATCCAGTTGGGGGAGCGACCGCTCCCCCTGCGCCCCACCTAGCTACGCATCTGCTCCCATCAACATCCCTGGTGTCTAGTGGGTTCAGGTAGGAGCAATCCCCAGTTGCTCCTGTTCTTACTGGCATCAGGTTCAAATTGTTGGCAGTGACCCATAGTGACTGCCTCATGGTACTACTGCTAGGAATCATGTTTCTATACAGAAACATGACCCCCTAGTAGTAATACCACAACACTACTGCTAGAAATCACTAGCACCAATTTGAACCCAGTACCTACAAGAGAAGAAGCAACTGGAGATTGCTGCTGTGCAACCCCACTAGACACCAGGAATGTTGACAGTAAGCCCGGGTGGGGGGGGTCTTGCAGGTAGGAGGTTGTAATCAGGGAGGATCTTGCCAGGTGGGGCATTGTGATTGAGGAGGGGGGCCCTAGGCCTCAGGGTGCTGTTTTTAATTTGGGGGAGGGGCAGTTTCGGCAACACCCACCCCTTTAAGTCATGACTCAGGAGCATCGAGCCACTGCTTTGATGCCCAGTGCTCCTGAGATGGTAGAAGAGTGAGCTTGTGAATTGGCTCACAACTGGAATTATTCATTCACCAACGGAGTCAGCAATCTGCAGTACTGAGCTACTGCAGATTGGTGATTCCCGTGGAAAATCAAGATGCGGTAAAACCCACCTTTTACCACAGTTTGATAACTATTGTATTTCAAAATCACACACATTGTTTAAGTTAGAAAAATTACCCACAAAAAAAAGTAGGTGCAGGGAACTTTCAGCATACTTTCACTTTGAAATAGCGCAAATACCACAGATATAAAGAATTCAGGAACTTTGGTGCAACGAAGGCAGTTTGAAAATTGCTTTACCTTGGAACTTATGCCATTAGTTTTCAAAGAAAATAAGCAGCTTAATACCCAAAGAATTCTGGTGCAAACAATAAGAGCACTGCAATGGAAAAATTTACTTACTCAACAATGCGTTCCTTGGGATTAAAAGGACCTAGGGAATCTAGTCCAAGTCGGCTGATCACCTATAAACATGAGAGAGACAAGGTAACTTTTATCAGCAAAGCATCTATATAACAGGCCTCAAATAAAGCTACAGAATTCAGTATTTTGTATGTACTGTAGCAAAGCAATATACCATACCCACTGCCCACGGACCAGTGTTTAAAAAAACATAACTCAATATGTAATCATCCACATATCTATAGTATGAGAAGGATTACTTCATGTAACTGATCAAAAACACATACTCCCATATAAAGAAGCAGTCACACAGATGCCAAAAGCAAAAGATAACTAATACCTCCATACTGCACCACTATGTTCTCAATTCCCTGGTCTCTTCCTCCCTATCATAAAGATCCATTTATTTATTAAACCACCTAGCCACCTGAGGAATCCTCTAAGCAGTCAATAGGACAGTACAAAAAAAAATCAAAGATGAAAAACAGATAAGAGTATATTGGATTATTTATTGTGTTGTTGTATGCAGTGTACCCTGAGTGTTTTTGGATTCAGTGTGATAAAAGTCATAAGATATAAGAATAGCCATACTGAGTCAGACAAATGGTCAATTTAGCCCAGTATCCTGTTTCCAACTGTGTCCAAGCCAGGTCACAAGTACCTGGCAAAAACCCAAATAGTAGAACCATTGCATGCTACTAATCCCAGGGCAAGCAATGGCTTCTCTGTGTCTGTCTCAATAACATATAGACTTTTTCTCCAGGAACTTGTCCAAACCTTTTTTAAACCCAGATACACCAAGCGCTGTTACTACATCCTCTGGCAAAGAGTTCCGGACCTTAACTATTCGTTGAATGAAAAAATATTTCCTCCTATTTGTTTTAAAATTATTTCCATGTAACTTCCTTGAGTGTCCTCTAGACTTTGTATTTTTTTGAAAGAGTAAAAAAATGGATTCACTTCTACTCCTTCAGGATTTTGTAGACCTCAATCATATCTCCCATCAGCCACCTCGTATCCCACCTATCCTAAAATTCTAGGTGGGTTATAAATGAAAATTCATAAAAATATAAAACAAATATTAAAATACATAACACTAATATAAACACACTAATCTTCACTTGTAGTCACATCAATAAATTACCTTTCTCAAACAGATGGTAGAATACATTTCAACTAATAATCAGAACCTTCTTGAGTAAAACAGATCTAGAAAACCTCAATTAATTTTACAGAGAGTCGTCATCTGCCTCATAATATACCATGGAGCATATTGTATTTGTTTTGGCTGGTAATTCCAAATGCCTTTTTTTTCTAATTTTTAGAAGATATACTTCATTTACTAAAGGAATCTGCTAAAAGGTGTCTTGATTTAGGGATTTGCATGAAAAATGTTCACTTTGGTTTGTTTTCAGATCATTACATTCATTTTTTAATTCTGAACAACTTTATTTTATTCATTTCATTTGGGTTTTATTAAAAGTCATGGGGGAAGCAATTTTGTGATCTAACATGGGGAATTGTATCTTGTTTTAATGAAACTTGCTTAAAACTTGCTGGCAGGCATCTGCCAGAGGCAATAGAACTCCCAGACATCAAAAGTAACAAAAAAAAACCCCACAGCACCAAAACAGGGGAAAAAACACTTCACAATTCTATAAAAGCTACTTGCACATGTAAGATCAACATCAGAACACCGAAAAGCCAACAATGCACTCAGCAGTATTCTATAATGGCAGAACAGGCACATGCATATGCAGGACGTCACGTAAAGGTACACACCCTCAAAGGAGACATGTTTGGGCGTTTGCTGGGCAGACTGGCAACCAAAGGCACAGAACATATTCTGTAAACATCAGGCATGCAGATAATGCACTCAAATGTACACCTCCTATAAATAGTGGCTAAACAGCAGAAAAGATATCTCTTATGACCTGGAGCATTTGTTGTTGCATTGAACTGCTCATTGGCGTTTCAGTTTATGATCAGGCCTACATCCTACTTTATCAATTTCCTAGCCCTCATAAAACCTCTACATCTTAGGCATCAACACAAGGAGGCAATTTCCACCCAAAAAATGGACTTGCCACCCCAGCCAGAATCAGACCACACATGTAAGCTGGGTTGGCTTTGGCTATGATTCTAATGGTGAAAGTGGGTCACATGACAGCTACTTCCTCCTTCACAGAGCAGCTGGGCCACATGCTTACAGCCCGCTCAGTTTGAACTATAGGGTTCTATGAACCCCTGCAAAGAGACATTCTACGGGAACAGGAAGTCATTCCATTCCCTAAACATACAGGTGGTCTGCAATACATCCAACCTAATAACTTATGTGTCTGCCTACTGTCCAATCATGATGCCTACATTCTTGCCCAATCTGAAATGGATGAATATTTTCAGGGTGGTCAGATCACTGGAGGATGGCTACTAGGTGAGCTACCAACACCAAACTACACCCATACCCTCACAAATCTATTCTTCCCCTCCCCCCCTGTTAAAATTCCCAGCATCCAACTAGCATCCCAACAAGCTTCTGGGATCAGCAATGCAGTGTACTGACAACCCATACTACATCAGGTACATTTTCACTAGTATCTCCTTTGCTCCCTTCCTTGCAGATGCCCAAGGCTATCCTCTCAGGATGTGGTTCATGACCTCTTCTGAAACCTCAAGGGAGCTCCTGAATAGAGGTATGAGACACACCAGAAAACCAGGGTTGATTGAGATGACATTTGTCATATTGAAATCAAGATTTGGTGCCTGGCCAGGTCAGGGGGCAAGGCTTGTGATACATTGATGGCCTGCTGTATGCTCCACAACCTTGCCCTGAAATGGAGGATGCCAGAACCTGAAGAACCTATGCAGCCTAACCCAGACAGCAATGATGAGGGAGAAGGCATGCAGCCTTGAGACCTCACATTGTCATAGATGCACCAGAGTGCAATAGCTGTGAGGAATGAGCTCATCCAGACATATTGAATATGCGTAGCATAGCTATACCTGTTTCACTGTACCTGTAGCACACAAAATAAACCTCCACCAACCATCTGTCCCAATGCTCCACATGTTCCACATTCTCTGACCCATCCATGTGGCCCACCTGGTCTTGCCATGAAAGTCAGGGAAGATCAGAGATTGATGGATCACCTCCCTGAGGCCAGGTTCAGAAGTGGTCAAGGTGAACTGAAAAGGGGTGGGAAGCACATGAGTGCAGAAGTAGCAGATGAGGGTGCCCCAGTTGACAGTTGGCACTCCACCATCTAGGACAGCAAGGAGGCCAGGGTACAATTCAGGATCTGGATCTCAGTTCCTATAAATGAGAGGTCTTGGTATAAAGGAACTTTCAGACCCTAAACATACTCACAGTAGCCACTGACTTCTGCCCTAAACAGGTTTTTTTTTTTTTGGATACATTTGTACCCCGTGCTTTCCCACTCATGGCAGGCTCAATGTGGCTTACATGGGGCAATGGAGGGTTAAGTGACTTGCCCAGAGTCACAAGGAGCTGCCTGTGCCTGAAGTGGGAATCGAACTTAGTTCCTCAGTTCCCCAGGACCAAAGTCCACCACCCTAACCACTAGGCCACTCCTCCACTGTTCTGCAGGATCATGTTCTCTCCTTGCCCAGGGATGCTGATGCTCTGCGCTATTTGGTCCTGCACATCAGAATCCTCCTGATGTTCTGTGGTATTTTTAGCTGGATCCTCCATATGGTGCTCCTTGTCCTCCACATCCTCATCTGGTGATGGAATGTCTCCATGTGGCTCCTACAATGGTGCTCTCCCTCTTTCATCCTCTCTTTAGTGGAACTGCAGGTGCCGATCCTTCCATGTCTTTATACCCTGTTGGTGGTGGTGTTAGTTGTCTATCCGCCTTATTTTCGAAAGAGAAAGACGCCCATATTTCGACCCAAATCGGGAGATGGGCATCTTTCTCCCGTGGGCACCCAAATCAGGATAATTGAAAGCCGATTTTGGGCATCTTCAACTGCAATCTGTCGTAGAAACAGGCAAAATTGACGGGGGCATGTCAGAGGCGTGGTGAAGGCGGGACTGGGGCATGTTTATCGGCCGAGGAGAGATGGGCGTCCTCGGCCGATAATCAAAAAAAGAAAGGCGTTTTTAGCAAGAATTTGGGTCACTTTTTTTGGACCCTTTTTTTTCACGAACAAGTCCCAAAAAAGTGCCCTAAATGACCAGATGACCACTGCAGGGAATCGGGGATGACGACCCCTGACTCCCCCAGTGGTCACTAACCACCTCCCACCCAAAAAAAACAACATTAAAAATTTTTGTTTCCCAGCCTGTATGCCAGCCTCAAATGTCATACCCAGCTCCATCACAGCAGTATGCAGGTCTCTGGAGCAGTTGTTAGTAGGTGCAGTGGACTTCAGCCAGGTGGACCCAGGCCCATCCCCCCCTACCTGTTACACTTCTGGTGGTAAATGGGAGCCCTCCAAACCACCCCCAAAACCCACTGTACCCACATCTAGGTGCCCCCCTTCAGCCATAAGTGCTATGGTAATGGTGTAGAGTTGTGGGGAGTGAGTTTTGGGGGGGATTTGGGGGGCTCAGCACCCAAGGGAAGGGAGCTATGGACTTCAGAGGTAGTTAACTGTTTTTTTTAATTGTTACAAGTGCCCCCTAGGGTGCCCGGTTGGTGTCCTGGCATGTGTGGGGGACCAGTGCACTACGAATCCTGGCCCCTCCCACGACCCAATGCCTTGGATTTGTTCATTTTTGAGCTGGGCGCCTTTGGTTTCCATTATCGCTGAAAAACGATACCGCCCAGCTCAAATCCGCACAAATCCGATGCATTTGGCTGCCACAAGCCTTATTATCGGAAAAAAGATGGACGCCCATTTTTTTTCCAAAATACGGTTTGCCCCGCCACTTCACATACTCGTTCTTGGAGATAGACGCCCATGGAGATGGGCGTTCGCGTTCGATTATGCCCCTCCATGTGCGTCATGATGCTGTGAGGGACCAGCCTCCTCTTCCCTGCTGCCCCACTCCTCTGTAGCATTTGTATGATATAGATTACCAGGACATTACGAGTAACAGCACTGGAACACAGTCTCTTATCCATCTTAGTTTCCATAAGGTTTTAATGCTGTTTGTTGTGACTGCTGAGAAAGCGAATGCTACATACCTGTAGAAGGTATTCTCCGAGGACAGCAGGGTGACGTCCACGGCAGACCCTCCAATCGGAACACTTTACTAGCAAAGGCCTTTGCTAGTCCTCGCGCGCCGATGTGCACCGAGCATGCGCGGCCGTCTTCCCGCCCGAACCGGCTCGTGTTCATCAGTCCCATATGTAGCAAGACAAAACAAGGGAAGACACAACTCCAAAGGGGAGGCGGGCAGGTTTGTGAGAACAATCAGCCTGCTGTCCTCGGAGAATACCTTCTACAGGTATGTAGCATTCACTTTCTCCGAGGACAAGCAGGCTGCTTGTTCTCACTGATGGGGTATCCCTAGCCCCCAGGCTCACTCAAAACAACAAACATGGTCAATTGGGTCTCGCAACGGCGAGGACATAACTGAGATTGACTTAACAATTTATCCAACTAACTGAGAGTGTAGCCTGGAACAGAATAAACATGGGCCTAGGGGGGTGGAGTTGGATTCTAAACCCCGAACAGATTCTGAAGCACTGACTGCCCGAACCGACTGTCGCGTCGGGTATCCTGCTGCAGGCAGTAATGAGATGTGAATGTGTGGACAGATGACCACGTCGCAGCTTTGCAGATCTCTTCAATAGTGGCTGACTTCAGGTGGGCCACTGACGCTGCCATGGCTCTAACATTATGAGCCGTGACATGACCCTCAAGAGCCAGCCCAGCCTGGGCGTAAGTGAAGGAAATGCAATCTGCTAGCCAATTGGATATGGTGCGTTTCCCCACAGCCACTCCCCTCCTGTTGGGATCAAAAGAAACAAACAATTGGGCAGACTGTCTGTTGGGCTGTGTCCGCTCCAGATAGAAGGCCAATGCTCTTTTGCAGTCCAATGTGTGCAGCTGACGTTCAGCAGGGCAGGAATGCGGACGGGGAAAGAATATTGGCAAGACAATTGACTGGTTCAGATGGAACTCCGACACAACCTTTGGCAAGAACTTAGGGTGAGTGCGGAGGACTACTCTCTTATGATGAAATTTGGTGTAAGGGGCCTGGGCTACCAGGGCCTGAAGCTCACTGACTCTACGAGCTGAAGTAACTGCCACCAAGAAAATGACCTTCCAGGTCAAAAGTACATAAGTAATGCCACACTGGGAAAAGACCAAGGGTCCATCGAGCCCAGCATCTTGTCCACGACAGCGGCCAATCCAGGCCAAGGGCACCTGGTGAGCTTCCCAAACGTACAAACATTCTATACATGTTATTCCTGGAATTGTGGATTTTTCCCAAGTCCATTTAGTAGTGGTTTATGGACTTGTCCTTTAGGAAACCATCTAACCCCTTTTTAAACTCTGCTAAGCTAACCACCTTCACCACGTCCTCCGGCAACAAATTCCAGAGTTTAATTATGCGTTGGGTGAAGAAAAATTTTCTCCGATTTGTTTTAAATTTACTACATTATTTATGGCCCATATATGAATTTTCTCCATTGAACATTGGCTCCCTCTTGAGGTCAGAATAAATGTTAAGTTATTTGGTGTTTTGTTTGCTAAATCTCATGGGACCTAAGCATTTGAGTGAAAAAAATAATTACAGACATGCCAAGTCACATGCATTTGCCCCTCTTCTCCAGCTCACATGCTAAAGTACCTTTTTCTCTAGCATTGGCTCTTCTCTTCCCCACCCCCGGTGTGGCATCTCTTCTTCTGCCTTCCTTCCAGTTTGGCAGTTGTCACCTACTCCCTCCCTCCAGCACCCTGGTGTCCTCCAAGCCCGCCCTCCATCCTGGCAGGCTACAGCATCGAAATCAGGATGTCCGTGGGCGGTCCGCAAGGCCCCCCCTCTGTCGGACCCGCCCCCTCCAGAAACAGGAAGTAGAATCAGAGGAGGCAGGACCGGCAGAGGGAAGGCCCCGCCGACCGGCCACTGACAGCCCGCCTCCAACTCTGCAGCCGGCCAGGATGGAAGGCCAGCCCAAAAGACACCAGGGTGCAGGACGGCGGGAGTAAGCAACAACTGCCGAACCAAGTACTTCAGATGGCAGGAGTTCAGTGGCTCAAAAGGAGGTTTCATCAGCTGGGTGAGAACGACATTGAGATCCCATGACACTGTAGGAGGTTTGACAGGGGGCTTTGACAAAAGCAAACCTCTCATGAAGCGAACAACTAAAGGCTGTCCTGAGATCGGCTTACCTTCCACACGGTAATGGTATGCACTAATTGCGCTAAGGTGAACCCTTACAGAGTTGGTCTTGAGACCAGACTCCAGGGGCGTAACTACGGGTGGGCCTGGATGGGCCCAGGCCCACCCAGTTTAGCCTCAGGCCCGCCCGCCCAGAAGCAGATCCTTATCTTGACCGTCTCTCGCCCCTGCCGCAGCGCTTCATTTAATGTTGTCGGCGCTGCCGTTACAGTTTCCCACCCCCGCGGCGGCGCTTTACACTTTACCTAACAGCCAACGCTACAGATGCAGCGCTGACGTCCGAGTCCGACGTCCTGCTCCGGGGCCTTCCACGCTGATGTAACTTCCTGTTACGGAGGCGGGACGCGGAAGGCCCCGGAGCAGGACGTCAGATTCGGACGTCAGTGCTGCATCTGTAGCGTTGGCTGTTAGGTAAAGTGTAAAGCACCGCCGCGGGAGTGGGAAACTGTAACGGCAGCGCCGACAACATTAAATGAAGCGCTGCGGCAGGGGTGGAAGAGGGGTGAGGAAGTCAGTGGGGTGCTGCGTGCTGGCCCAGAAGTAAGGGGAGGCAGGGAGGGGAGGGAACAGAAGGGTGCTGGACTTGCCAGGGGCAGAGGGTTGGAGGGAAGGGAGAGAGGTTTTGGGATTTGCAGAGGGGAGGTTGGAGGGAAGGGGAGAGATTTTGGATTTGCAGAGGGGAGTTTGGCGGGAAGGGAAGAGGTTTTGGATTTGCAGAGGGGAGGTTGGAAGGAAGGGGAGAGGTTTTGGAATTTGCAGAGGGGAGTTTGGAGGGAAGGGAAGAGGTTTTGGATTTGCAGAGGGGAAGTTGGAAGGAAGGGGAGAGGTTTTGGAATTTGCAGAGGGGAGTTTGGAGGGAAGGGGAGAGGTTTTGGATATATAGGGGGGTGGAAGGAAGGGGAGAGGTGCTGGATATGCAGGGGGGTGGAGGGAAAGGGGAGAAGTGCTGGATATGCAGAGGGTTGAAGTGAAGGGGAGAGGTGCTGGACATGTATGGGGGCTGGATGAAAGGGAGAGAGATGCTGGATGTGTGGGGGGGGGAGCGGAAGGAGAGGTGCTGGATATGCAGATGATGATATGCAGAGGGAAGGGAGAGAGATGCAGGGAGAAAGAGCCAGATGCATAAGGGGAAGGAAAGAGAGGAAGAGAAGCTGGTTGGGGGGTGGGATCAGAGAGGAGAGGGACACATTGGTGTGGAGGAGGGAGAAAGGGGACATAGGGAAGTATGCAGATACAGAAGGGAGATGATGGGCATTAGGTGAGAGCATGGGGACAGGGACACAAATGTGAGCTGCTGTATGGGGATAGCACATGGGCACGGAGGGGTAATGCCTGACCAAGGGGGGGAAGGGGATGGGGATATGGAATAGAGATAAAATGCTGGACACTGGAGAGGGGGGTATATGGACACGGGGGGGGGGGGAAGATACTAGACAAGGGAGAGAATAGGAACGCAGAAGGGATATGCTGGGCATGGGGTGCATAGGTGCACAGAGGAATGATGATGGATGAGGGGATATGAACACAGGGGAGATAATGAACAAGGAAATATAGGAAAACAGAGATGGGAGATGGATGATGGACATGAAGAAAGAAGAAATGTCAAATAGGAGACCCTGGCAAGTGAGTTAAGAGAAGACAGAGGGAAGCAGAAACCAGAGACTGGGACCAATATGATTTGAGAAAAAATGACCAGACAACAAAAAGGTATAAAAAAAATATTTTATTTTCAATGTTGTGAATATAATATGTTGGATTTGGAATGTACATCTTGCCAAAGTTGATGGTAAACATGGCTGGGGTCCAGGACAGAAATCTAGGAAAGGACCCCAAAGTCCATTACCAGGCTGCGCCTTCAGCTTCCAGCATGCAGGCTTTCTCTGGCCAAGGAACCAACCCCTAACACCATCCCTGGCATGTGCCATCTTTATATTTTGCACAGGAGCAAATGCCTTTCTTTCTTGTTTCTCTGGTGTTGTACTACATGCAAGGTCTAGTTTCTTGGGGTTTCCATTTAATTTATATTTCTAGAGTTTGTGGTCACT
This sequence comes from Microcaecilia unicolor, assembly GCF_901765095.1. Taxonomy (NCBI): domain Eukaryota; kingdom Metazoa; phylum Chordata; class Amphibia; order Gymnophiona; family Siphonopidae; genus Microcaecilia; species Microcaecilia unicolor. The sequence continues at coordinate 131,325,309 of NC_044037.1, forward strand.
TATTCTGTATTTGGCATTTGTGTCTTGGGTGTGTGACTGAGGTATTCTGTTAGCATGAAGTTTCCATGTAGCATTCTGTAGTAATTTGGCTTGTTCAGCTTTCCTGATAAATGTATTTGTATTTTAGGGCCCTACTATAATATTTAAGGCACTTCTTTTTCATAGGTAGGATTTTTGGAAGTTAGTGTTGGCATGGTTCTGAGTGACTTTTGTTTTATAGATTTTTTTAAAGTTAATTTATAATATGTCTGTAATTGAGATTACACTAGAAAACAAAATTTCTTTATATGATGAGTTTTATGGAGAATTGTCCTTGCTGTGCTCTGTATCCATTGTTGGTGGAGGGCCAGGAGGTTCTCTGGATGCAGAATGTGTTTGGCTTCAATACCATATATGTGTTGGAGGACCATGGCTCAGTGGGGCTGAATAGTGCAGTCTATTGTACTTCCCTTAGCTCTAAATTGGCCTGCAGCCACTGAAGCCTGCACTGCAACCCTCATTGAAGTTATGGGGAGTGGGGTAGGGACAGAGCATGGGTGCATCAGGTTTGCTGTTTTTTTCTTTTTCAAAAAAGTTGGCAACTCTAGTGCCCACCCATCCAACCTGTTGGCCCACCCAAAAATTGCCTTCTGGCTACGCCACTGCCAGACTCAGACAAGTGCAGAAGGTATTCAAGCAGGGTCTGTGTAGGACAAGAGCGAGGATCTAGGGCCTTGCTGTCACACCAGATGGCAAACCTCCTCCATATAAAGAAGTAACTCCTCTTAGTGGAATCTTTCCTGGAAGCAAGCAAGATGCGGGAGACACCCTCTGACAGACCCAAAGAGGCAAAGTCTATGCTCTCAACATCCAGGCCGTGAGAGCCAGAGACTGGAGGTTGGGATGCAGAAGCGCCCCTTCGTCCTGTGTGATGAGGGTCGGAAAACACTCCAATCTCCACGGTTCTTCGGAGGACAACTCCAGAAGAAGAGGGAACCAGATCTGACGCGGCCAAAACGGAGCAATCAGAATCATGGTGCCCCGGTCTTGCTTGAGTTTCAACAAAGTCTTCCCCACCAGAGGTATGGGAGGATAAGCATACAGCAGACCTTCCCCCCAGTCCAGGAGGAAGGCATCTGATGCCAGTCTGCCGGGGGCCTGAAGTCTGGAACAGAACTGAGGGACTTTGTGGTTGGCTCGAGATGCAAAGAGATCTACCAAGGGGGTGCCCCACACCTGGAAGATCTGTCGCACTACTCGGGAGTTGAGCGACCACTCGTGAGGTTGCATAATCCTGCTCAGTCTGTCGGCCAGACTGTTGTTTACACCTGCCAGGTATGTGGCTTGGAGCACCATGCCGTGACGGCGAGCCCAGAGCCACATGCTGACGGCTTCCTGACACAGGGGGTGAGATCCGGTGCCCCCCTGCTTGTTGATATAATACATGGCAACCTGGTTGTCTGTCTGAATTTGGATAATTTGGTGGGACAACCGATCTCTGAAAGCCTTCAGAGCGTTCCAGACCGCTCGTAACTCCAGGAGATTGATCTGCAGATCGCGTTCCTGGAGGGACCAGCTTCCCTGGGTGTGAAGCCCATCGACATGAGCTCCCCACCCCAGGAGAGACGCATCCGTAGTCAGCACTTTTTGTGGCTGAGGAATTTGGAAAGGGCGTCCCAGAGTCAAATTGGACCAAATTGTCCACCAATACAGGGATTTGAGAAAACTCGTGGACAGGTGGATCACATCTTCTAGGTCCCCAGCAGCCTGAAACCACTGGGAAGCTAGGGTCCATCGAGCAGATCGCATGTGAAGGCGGGCCATGGGAGTCACATGAACTGTGGAGGCCATGTGGCCCAGCAATCTCAACATCTGCAGAGCTGTGATCTGCTGGGACGCTCGCACCCGAGAGACGAGGGACAACAAGTTGTTGGCTCTCGTCTCTGGGAGATAGGCACGAGCCGTCCGAGAATCCAGCAGAGCTCCTATGAATTCGAGTCTCTGTACTGGGAGAAGATGGGACTTTGGATAATTTATCACAAACCCCAGTAGCTCCAGGAGGCGAATAGTCATCTGCATGGACTGTAGAGCTCCTGCCTCGGATGTGTTCTTCACCAGCCAATCGTCGAGATAGGGGAACACGTGCACTCCCAGCCTGCGAAGCGCCGCTGCTACTACAGCCAAGCAATTCGTGAACACTCTGGGCGCAGAGGCGAGCCCAAAGGGTAGCACACAGTACTGGAAGTGACGTGTGCCCAGCTGAAATCGCAGATACTGTCTGTGAGCTGGCAGTATCAGGATGTGCGTGTAGGCGTCCTTCAAGTCCAGAGAGCATAGCCAGTCGTTTTCCTGAATCATGGGAAGAAGGGTGCCCAGGGAAAGCATCCTGAACTTTTCCTTGACCAGATATTTCTTCAGGGCCCTTAGGTCTAGGATGGGACGCATCCCCCCTGTTTTCTTTTCCACAAGGAAGTACCTGGAATAGAATCCCAGCCCTTCTTGCCCGGATGACACGGGCTCGACCGCATTGGCGCTGAGAAGGGCGGAGAGTTCCTCTGCAAGTACCTGCTTGTGCTGGAAGCTGTAAGACTGAGCTCCCGGTGGGCAATTTGGAGGTTTGGAGGCCAAATTGAGGGTGTATCCTTGCTGGACTATTTGAAGAACCCAACGGTCGGAGGTTATCAGAGGCCACCTTTGGTGAAAAACTTTCAACCTCCCCCCGACCGGCAGGTCGCCCGGCACTGACACGTTGATGTCGGCTATGCTCTGCTGGAGCCAGTCAAAAGCTCGCCCCCTGCTTTTGCTGGGGAGCCGTGGGGCCTTGCTGAGGCGCATGCTGCTGACGAGAGCGAGCGCGCTGGGGCTTAGCCTGGGCCGCAGGCTGTCGAGAAGGAGGATTGTACCTACGCTTACCAGAAGAGTAGAGAACAGTCTTCCTTCCCCCATAAAAACGTCTACCTGTGGAGGTAGAAGCTGAAGGCTGCCGGCGGAAGAACTTGTCGAAAGCGGTATCCCGCTGGTGGAGCTGCTCTACCACCTGTTCGACTTTCTCTCCAAAAATATTGTCCGCTCGGCAAGGAGAGTCCGCAATCCGCTGCTGGATCCTATTCTCCAGGTCGGAGGCACGCAGCCATGAGAGTCTGCGCATCACCACACCTTGAGCAGCGGCCCTGGACGCAACATCAAAAGTATCATATACCCCTCTGGCCAGGAATTTTCTGCACGCCTTCAGCTGCCTGACCACCTCCTGAAATGGCTTGGCTTGCTCAGGAGGGAGCTTGTCCACCAAGCCCGCCAACTGCCGCACATTGTTCCGCATGTGTATGCTCGTGTAGAGCTGGTAAGACTGGATTTTGGCCACGAGCATAGAAGAATGGTAGGCCTTCCTCTCAAAGGAGTCTAAGGTTCTAGAGTCCTTGCCCGGGGGCGCTGAAGCATGCTCCCTAGAACTCTTAGCCTTCTTTAGGGCCAGATCCACAACACCAGAGTCGTGAGGCAACTGAGTGCGCATCAGCTCTGGGTCCCCATGGATCCGGTACTGGGACTCGATCTTCTTGGGAATGTGGGGATTACTTAGAGGCTTGGTCCAGTTCACCAGCAATGTCTTTTTTAGGACATGATGCATGGGTACTGTGGACGCTTCCTTAGGTGGAGAAGGATAGTCCAGGAGCTCAAACATTTCAGCCCTGGGCTCGTCCTCCACAACCACCGGGAAGGGGATGGCCGTAGACATCTCCCGGACAAAGGCCGCAAAAGCTGCCTTTCAGGGGAGGGAGTGGGATCAGAAGGAAGGCCATCAGACTCCTCGTCAGAGAAATATCTGATGTCCTCCTCCTCCTCCCACGAGGCCTCACCATCGGTATCAGACACAAGTTCATGAACCTGTGTCTGAAGCCGTGCCTGGCTCGACTCCGTGGAAACACGGCTACAGTGTGAGCGTCGAGAGGTAGACTCCCTCGCCAGCACCGGCGAAACTCCCTCCGCTGACGTCGTCGGGGAGCCTTCCTGGGAGGCGGCCGCAGTCAGTACCACAAGCGGCACCGATGTCGGAGACCTCACCCCGGGCAAGGGGCCAGCCGGCGCCTCACTCGACGGTAACGGTGGCGCAAGCACCCCCGGTACCGGAGGGGAAGGGCGCAACAGCTGTCCCAGGATCTCTGGAAGAACAGCCCGGAGACTCTCGTGCAGGGCGGCTGTGGAGAAAGACATAGAAGCCGATGCAGGCGTCAAGGTCAGAGTCTGTTCCGGGCGTGGAGGCTGTTCCGGGCTGTCCAAGGCGGAGCGCATCGACACCTCCTGAACAGAGGGTGAGCGGTCCTCCCGGTGCCGATGCCTACTGGGTGCCGACTCCCTCGGCGACCCAGAGCTCTCGGTACCGATGCGGGAAGGAGATCGGTGTCGATGCTTCTTTGACTTTTTCAAACGAAGCATGTCACCGGAACTTCCCGGTACCGACGAGGAGGACGTAGAATCCAACCGTCGCTTCCTCGGGGCCGAGGCTGAAGAAGGTCGGTCTCGGGGGGGCTGTACCGCAGGAGCCCTCAGGGTAGGGGGAGACCCACCCGAAGGCTCACCGCCACCAGCAGGGGAATGGACAGCCCTCACCTGCACTCCAGTCAAAGCACCACCGTCCGACGACATCAGCACTAGTGGAGGTCCCGGTACCACCGACGCCGACGCAGCCTTTCGATGTCTCGGTACCGACGATGCAGAGGGTCGATGCCTCGATGCAGTCGATACGGTCGATGCCGAGGTCGAAGGTCTTGAAGCTGTCGACGTCGATGCACTCGATACTCCCAGTGCTGTTGCTGACGAAGAGCCCGAGAACAACACGTTCCACTGGGCCAATCTCGCTACCTGAGTCCTTTTCTGTAAAAAGGCGCAAAGACTACAGGCCTGCGGGCGGTGCCCAGCCCCCAGACACTGAAGACACGACGCGTGCCTATCAGTGAGTGAGATTACCCGGGCGCACTGGGTGCAGTTCTTGAAGCCGCTGGAAGACTTCGATGTCATGGGCGGAAAAATCACGCCGGCGAAATCAAAACTCGTAATGGCGGTAAAGGCACCAAAAAGAGGGGGAGAAAAACTCAAACCGAGGCCTCAAAAGGGCCTACTCCGAAAACGAAAGGAAACTTAGCGGGGCAAAAACTGGAAACACGGGAAGGGGAAAAAGACCGAAAAGGTCTTTCTCCAAGATCCCTTTTTTTTTTTTTTTTTTATTAAGCAAAAAGCTCAAAGACGCACGAGGGTCAACTTAAGGGGCGCGAACAGCGCAAACACAACCATCCCGAGCGCGGACAAAAGAAGACTGACGAACACAAGCCGGTTCGGGCGGGAAGACGGCCGCGCATGCGCGGTGCACATCGGCGCGCGAGGACTAGCAAAGGCCTTTGCTAGTAAAGTGTTCCAATTGGAGGGGCTGCCGTGGACGTCACCCATCAGTGAGAACAAGCAGCCTGCTTGTCCTCGGAGAATTGATTTTCAAGGGATATGTGTCTGTCTATAATGATCCCTAATATTTTTAGTTGTGTTTCGATTGGGTATGTCTTTTGGTTCCATGTGATGATTTGGTCAGTCATGGGGTTATGTTGGCTGGATAGTACTAAGAATTTGGTTTTGTCTCTGTTTAGTTTAAGTTTGAAGATTGTGGCCCAATCTTCCATAAAGTCCAGACCTGATTTAACCTTATCCACTATCTCTGTGATGTGTTTGTTAAACGGTATATATATGGTCACATCATCAGTGTATATAAATGGGTTAAATCTCATTTTTTCCAGTTTCTTGCCTAGTGGTGCCATCATGATGTTACACAATATCAGTGATATTGGGGAGCCTTATGGCACCCCACATTCCGAGATCCAAGAGGCTGATAATTAGGATGACATCTTTACTAGGTATGACCTGGTTCTTGGGAATCTGTTGAACCAGGTTGTCACTGCCCCGCAGATTCCCATGTTGTCAAGTAGTGTCATTAGTGTTGTGTAGTCAACTATATCGAATGCACTCAACATGTCGAATTGTAGTAATATTATTTTCTGGCCTTGGCTTATCAATCTCCTGAGTTTTGTTATCAGTGTGGTTATGACAGTTTCAGTACTGTGAAGTGATCTGAAGCCTGATTGTGAATAGTGAAGGATAGAGAATTGTGTTAGGTATTCCATTGGTTGCTGCACCACTAGGCCCTCCATCATTTTGGTCAGTAATGGTATAGAAGCCACTGGTCTATAATTTGTGAGTTCACTGATTTTGTTATCTGCATTTTTGGAGATTGGAGTCAGTATGATTTTTCCCTTGTCAGGGGGTAAGTGCCCATTTGACAGCATGTATTTCATGTGGCCCATAAGGCATTCAATGGTGTATTTTCCATTAGGTAGTTGGGGCAGTTGTCTAGTAGGCAATTAGCATGTGCACATTTTGTTATCATTATTTTAACTGAGTTGGTTGAGGGGGGTTGTGAATGAGGACCAGGTTCTGTCTACCTTGATATGATCACTGTCAGTTTCGCTCTTGCAGTCATGTAAAAACACCTGTGAGGGTTGTTTGTGTTGTGGTAAGGTTTGATCTCAGATTGGTTATTTTTCGCTACAGAGGTATATAAATTAATGAGTAGAGTGGAATGGGTAGACATGAATCACTTGTTTACTCTTTCCAAAAATACTATGACTAGGGGGCACGCAATGAAGCTACAAAGTAGTAAATTTAAAACAAATCAGAGAAAATATTTCTTCACTCAATGTGTCATTAAACTCTTGAATTCGTTGCCAGAGAATGTAGTAAAAGCAGTTAGCTTAGCGGGCTTTAAAAAAAGGTTTGGATATCTTCCTAAAAGAAAAGTCCATAAACTACTCCTAATAATCTACTCCTTAACACTGATCCACTTAACACTAACCACCCCGCTTGCAGAAAACAACATCATACCCATACTACGCAATCATCATAGATTGATCAAATATACCACACGTCACCAAACTGATAACAACCTAAACAAAGGAAGGACACTTACATGCGAACAACCACAACAGAAAGGAAAGAAGGGCCCAAACAAACTCACCTCAACAAAGAAACGACTACTAACAAAAGTCCACTTAACACCAAATACAGAAGACCTATTCCAAACAATCCAAGTGGGCTACATCAATGCCAGATCCGCTGTAAATAAAACAGCAATACTAACAGACTGGATCATGTCAGAAATCCTCGACCTACTCTTCCTCACTGAAACTTGAATCCATGACCAAAAGGACCCTATAATCCTAGACCTGTGCCCTCCAGGATACAAAATCACACACTGGACCAGAAAAGAAAAGAGAGGCGGAGGCATAGCACTAATCTATCAGTCCCACTTTACCACCGAAACCACTGCCGAGTCCATAACACCTCAACTTGAAATTGCCTCAATCAGAATCCACAACAAAACCCTACACAATCATTTGAATTGTGTCTTGTTTTACAGACCTCCAGGTAATTGGAATGAAGGCCAGACCAACTTCATGGACTTCATTTCAAACACATGTGTAACCAACTCCAATGTACTAGTAGTAGTAGGAGACATCAACCTTCACTTAGAAGACCAAAACTCAATAAATGCACGAGAATGTAAGGAATTCCTCCACTTATGGGATCTCAAATGGCCACAAATGCAAACAACCCATGTCAAAGGGCACACACTTGATCTCATCTCACACAAACTCTCAACAGACCAGAACCTAACAATAACAAATACGAAATGGACAGAGACACCCTGGACCGACCACTACAAACTAAACTTATCCCTACATTGGCGGAAGAAGGGTATACAACGAATACTAGAACACACATCCTGCAGCACAAGAGGTCAAGTAGATACGAAAACATTCTGGCAACTAATATACAATAAAGAATGGGCAGCACAAACAGACTCCATATACTACCTCATAGAATGAGACAAAAGATACAAAAGCAAACTAGATGAAATTGCGTCCTTACGAACAAGAACCCCACGTAAGCATAACTCGACACCATGGTTCAACGATGAACTGAAAAAGTTAAAAACACAAACCAGGAAACTCGAACGAGCATGGAATAAAACAAAAGATGAACATACACTCAACACATGGAAACAAATACAAAGAAAATACAAATACGCAATAAGACAGGCCAAAAGATCATACTATAAAACCAAAATAGGGACAGATTACAAAGACATGAAGAAATTATACCAACTCGTGAACAAACTCCTAGACACCAACTTGGTCACTACCACAAATACAGACATCTCATCTGCAGATAAACTTGCGAAGTACTTCAATGAAAAAATTGTAAACCTACGCAACATGCTACCTCAGAACAACACCGACAATGAAAACTTCCTTAATGAATTGGACCCAACCATTGGAGAATACCCGGCAGATTGGACCTGGTTAAACTTTGCCCTCTTTACCGTCGAAACAGTTACCCAGGTGATTAGTAGGTTTTCCAACACTCACTGTAAACTAGATACCTGTCCCAGCTACCTAATGAAATCCGCCCCGGACCGCTTCATAGCAGACCTCACATCCCACCTAAATTACATGCTTCAGCAAGGTCTCTTCCCTAAGGAAAATGGCAATATCCTACTCACTCCAATGCCAAAAGATACCAAGAAAAAAACAAACGAAATCACTAACTACCGTCCAGTAGCATCTATCCCGTTGGTGATCAAACTGATGGAAAGCATGGTAACCAAACAACTTACAGATTACATAAACAAATTCTCAATATTACACGAATCACAGTCAGGCTTTCGCCCCCACAGCACGGAAACAGTATTACTCACTCTTTTAGCCAAATTCAAGCAGGAAATAGCAACAGGCAAAAACATCATTCTCCTCCAATTCGACATGTCTAGTGCATTCGACATGGTAAACCATAATATATTAATAAGATTACTAGATAAGTTTGGGATTGGTGGAAACATACTTAACTGGATCAAGGGCTTCCTAACCACAAAAACATATCAAGTAAAATCAAATTCAAATATATCATCACCGTGGAAAGCAGACTGTGGAGTACCGCAAGGATCACCGCTATCACCGATCCTATTCAACTTAATGATGACCTCACTTGCCAAGTCCTTATCCAACCATGGCCTTAACCCTTTCATATATGCAGACAATGTCACAATATACATTCCTTACAAAACTAAACTGACAGAAATCACCAATGAAATCAAGCTCGGCCTGAACATCATGGATTCACGGGCAAATGCATTTCAACGAAAACTCAATAAAGAAAAAACTCATTGTCTCATCCTCTCATCCCAACACAGTGCGGACATCCCCAGATCACACCCTTCCTAGCTCAGACAGCTTGAAAATCATTGGCGTTACAATGGACCGTAACTTAACGCTACAGAGCCAAGTGGCATCCACAAGAAAGAAAATGTTCCACTCAATATGGAAACTCAAATGTGTGAAGCAATTCTTCCCGAGGGAAACATTTCGCAACCTGATACAATCAATGGTACTGAGCCACTTAGATTACTGCAATGGAATTTATGCGGGATGTAAAGAACAAACCTTAAAGAAACTTCAGACTGCTCAAAACAAGGCAGCTAGGCTTATATTTGGTAAAACGCGATTTGAAAGCACAAAACCCCTCCGCAAAAAACTACACTGGCTCCCAATCAAAGAATGCATCGCCTTCAAAATTTGCACCCTAGTTCACAAAATCATCTACGGAGAAGCCCCGAGTTACAAGACAGACTTGATCGACTTACCAATTAGAAATACATCTGAATCAACACGAACTTATCTAAATCTGCACTACCCAAGCTGCAAAGGACTTAAATACAAAACAACTTACGCATCTAGCTTTTCCTACATAAGCACACAACTGTGGAACGCATTACCAAAAGCCTTGAAAACGACATACAACCACCTAAACTTCCGGAAATCACTAAAAACCAACCTGTTTAAAAAGGCATACTGTACCGATCCAACTTAAATGCCTATTCTCTGCAACACAACCAAACTAAAGCACGTAATGGACATAACACAACTCTTCTGTTCTCCAATTCCCTATTGTGGCTGTGCCACATGAACTTGATCTTACCACAACATCACCCTGTATTTGTTCACACCAGAGCCTGCAAAGGCCTCTCCGGTACTATGTAAGCCACATTGAGCCTACAAAATAGGTGGGGAAATGTGGGATACAAATGTAACAAATAAATAAAATAAATAAAAGCCATTATTAAGATGGACTTGAGAAAATCCACTGCTTATTTTTAACATAAGCCACATAAAATGTATTGTACAGTTTGGGGATCTTGCCAGGTATTTGTAACCTGGATTTGCCCACTGTTGGAAACAGGATACTGGGCTTGATGGACCTTTGGTCTGTCCCAGTATGGCACAGGATACTGGGCTTGATGGACCTTTGGTCTGTCCCAGTATGGCAATTCTTATGGCATAGCTTCCGATGTGTAAATATTTGAATAAAAGTCTCTAAACAATGACAGGATTTGAGAGTCCCCTTATCACAGCACTAGTGGGGGACTGAATAACATTGACCCATTGCTTATATTGGCCCATTCTATTACTCTTGGAATATCTGAAGAGTTGCACAAAGATAGCATGACCTGCCAGTTAAGAGAGCAATCAATTATACTGATACATCAGGGCCTTAAGATAAAAAAGATAATCTGCATGCCTTCCTGCTCTCAAGGACTATCACTAACCACACCTTCTCCAAAAGACATTACAAGATGTGATAACTGCATGCGAACCTTCTCCAGAATAGCCCCCACACTCTGGAATGTACTGCCTGAAAGGCTCTGCTTAACACAAGACTATCTCTACTTCAGGAAGCAGGTGAAAGCTTGGCTCTTCAACCAGGCCTTTAATGGAAGAAGTAACTAAACTTGTTAGTCTCACTCACATACACAAGAAGTGACACGGGCTGCACATACTGCACTAAGACATGTTTATCCACTCCTACCCTAGCTGAGATAATATTAAACCATCTCTGACCTCATGTGCAACTTTCTTTAAATTAATCGCTTTACTTCGTAACTCTTCTTACTCTCTTACCTGTCTATATGTTCCATCTTTGCGTTACCCTTCACTATCAATTAAAATGTTCTATTACATATTGTGTTGATATTGTAAGTAGTATACTATCCAGCTTATTTTCGAAAGAGAAAGACGCCCATATTTCAACCCAAATCGGGAGATGGGCGTCTTTCTCCCGTGGGCGAACAAATCGGTATAATTGAAAGCCGATTTTGGTCGTCTTCAACTGCACTCCATCGCAGGAACAAACAAAGTGGACGGGGGCGTGTTGGAGGCGTGGTGAAGGCGGGACTGGGGAGTGGTTATCGACCGAGGAGAGATGGGCATCTTTAGCTGATAATCAAAACAAGAAGGGCGTTTTGGACGAGAATTTGGTCCGCTTTATTTGGACCCTTTTTTTTCAGGTCCAAGTCCCAAAAAAGTGCCCCAACTGACCAGATGACCACCGGAGGGAATTGGGGATCACCTCCCCTGACTCCCCCAGTGGTCACTAACCCCCTCCCACCAACAAAAACCCACTTTACAAACTTTTTTTGCCAGCCTGTATGCCAGCATCAAATGCCGTACCCACCTCCATGACAGCAGAATGTGTTCTATCCTCTGACAGCCTTTCCCTGGTTCTGATGTGGGTCTCGGGTGAGTGTGACACCTTTTCTGTTAAGGGCACTTCAGAGTCACATCAGCAATGCATTGTGGTGGGAGTAGGGTATTGGGCTCCGTGATTCCACTAGCTTGTGTTAAATGCTCATGTATTTGGTAGGCTCTACTCCCATGGTGCTTTTCCCTCTGCTTACTGGGTCAGAGTGTGCCCTGTTTTGTTTCTGGTAGTCCATGAGGTAGTGGCCATTTTTGTAAGCCAGTTTTAGATCCCTTTCATGTGTTACCCACGTTAGTGAAAGTGGGCATTGTACAGCATTCTGCCAGCTCTGTCCTACTGCTACTCTCAGTACCAGGGAGACTCTTTGCCAGTGGGGCACAACCTCTGATCTGCAGTTAACTGTGAGTAAACGTGCTTATTCCAATAAAGGACATTTTCGGAGACATTAGTCTTCAGGTGTAAACTGGTGTGCCAAGGTTCTACAGCAGCAACAAGTCCTAGAGGTCTGGAGCACTTTTAGTGGGTACCGCAGGCAGGCGGACCCAGGCCCACCCCCCTACCTGTAACACTTGTGCTGGTAAATGGGAGGCCTCCAAAACCCACTGTACCCACATGTAGGTGCCCCCTTCACCCCTAAGAGCTATGGTAGTGTTGTACATTTGTGGTTAGTGGGTTTTGGGGGAGGGGGTTGGGGGCTCAGCACCCGTGGTAAGGGAGCTATGCATGTGGGAGCTGTTTCGGAAGTCCACCGCACTGACCTCTAGGGTGCCCAGTTGGTGTCCTGGCATGTCAGGGGGGCCAGTGTACTACAAATCCTGGCCCCTCCCACGACCAAATGGCTTGGATTAGGACGATTTTGAGCTGGCCGGTTTTAGTTTCCATTATCGCTAAAAAAAAAAAAAAAAAACGCCCAGCTCAGCGAACAAATCCATGGCATTTGGTCCGTACAAACCGTATTTTCGAAACAAAACAAAGACATCCATTTTTTTTTTAAATACGGTCTGTCCCTCCTCTTCACGTACCCGTTTTCAGACACAGACGCCCATGGAGATAGGCGTTCGCGTTCGATTATGCCCCTCCACGCCATACTTTTTATGTTATTTGAATATTTTTGCTGCTGTAATTGCCTATTGCTAATGTTTGATCTATTCTTACTGTACACTGCCTTGAGTGAATTCCTTCAAAAAGGCGGTAAATAAATCCTAATAAATAAATAAATAAATAAATAAGAGTTCCATCTAGTGTATAACGGTCTCTAGACCGCAAGGCCTGTGACTATCGCTTGCGAAGATGATCAGAATAGGTGATAATCACACTGCTTAAAGTGGCCTTAAATGCATCCCAGATAACATGCATAGGAAGATCTGGAGAGCCACTGAGTTGAAAAAAACTCAATAGCAGTAACAATAGAAGATACAAACTGTGGATCAAATAGCAGCTGGTTATTAAACTGCCAATGGAGTTATTCTTTGACTTCAGTGCGGAAATAAGAGTAATGGAGGCATCTGTATGGTCAGAGATCAAAATTTCTCCCCACCTGAGCTTGTCTAACAAAGGGATTGAGTCTATACACGTGTAGGAAGAATGGACTGCAGAGTAAAAGGAGAAGTTCAGACCTGTGGGGTGTAACAATCTCCAAGGGTCAACCAGGTGGAGAGCGGTAATCATAGATTGTAGAGCTAAATATGATGTAGTGGGTCTGCAGGTACGACGCGGCTGCCTGTCCAGGACAGGATCCAGTGCCTTATTATAGTCACCAGCAACAATCACAGGCATATCTTCAAGAGGCAAAAGAAGCTCAATCAAATTGTGGAAAAAAAGCAGTGGACTCTCCAACTGGGGCATAAATATTCAAAGCACCAGTTCACAATGAGCAATCCTCAGGACGAGTAAAACCCATCACCCCTCTGTATCCATTTTTTGGTACTGGAGTTGATAAAAGAGATAGCAACACCGCTGTTATAGGAGAGAAGAAAACTTCTTGAACCCAGCTGCCACAAAGCCATTGTGATGCTTGCTTATTTAAATGCAAGTCCTGAGTCGTGGATGCTTGGAATGCCCTCCCGAGGGAGGTGGTGAAGATGAAAATGGTAACAGAATTCAAAAATGTGTGGGATAAACATAAAGGAATCCTGTTCAGAAGGAATGGATCCTCGGAAGCTTAGCGGAGATTGGGTGGCAGAGCCACTGGCTGGGTGCGGGTCTGGTGGTTGGGAGGCGAGGTTAGTGCTGGGCAGACTTCTACGGTCTGTGCCATGAAAATGGCAGATATTAATCAAGGTCAGGTATACACAAAAAGTAGCACATATGAGTTTATCTTGTTTGGCAGACTGGAAAACTCTTTTTATTGGAAAAAACTAAAAACAAATAACATACAAATCAAAACAAGCCCCTAGCTATACACGGTCCTCCTATCTATGTACACCCCTCCCCCTCCTCAATAGTACAGTGGAAACTGTTTATTAGAAAAACCAAAGAAAAAAAACGGTCATGCAAATCAAACCCCAGGCTCCTAGCTAGACATGGTCTGCCTATCTATATACACCCCCTCCCCCTCCTCAATAATACAATGGATCAACCCCCCCGACCCCCCCCCAAACCCCTTCAGACAACTGGCACACAATCCCCTGGGTAGCATGTCCCCTCATGGCGGCTTAAGCCTCACGTGTCTCCACCACCTCGAAGCCACCCCCACCCCTTTTTCCACCCTTTCCCACTTCGCCGCTTCCTGCACCGCCCTTACCACATCCCAGCTGACTACCTCCGCCGGCCGGACCTCCTGGTACAGGGACACCCTGCAGCGCGCCATCCAGAGGCAGTACCGCAATATCACCGAAATCAGAAAGTGTGTTACCGGATCCCCGCATCCCCCTCCACCCTCTGGGCCGTACACCCAGTCTGCATAGCTGTAGTTGCGGAAATTGGGGATCTGCAGCAACGAGGAAACCCGGTCAGAGACCTGGACTGTAAATGGGCACCTCACCAGGAAATGCTCCATTGTCTCTTCAGTTCCAGCACATTCCTCCCGTGGGCACCCTCTATCCCGCACATTGCGATATTTCAAATTTCCTCGAACGTACAGTCTACCATGAAAGGACAGCCACGCCAGGTCTTTATACTTCGCCGGGATGTGGTTCGAAGCAATCAACCGTAACCCCTGCTGCACCCGTGCGGCCGGCGCGTCCCTCAGCGCCAGAGGAGCTGAGAACACCTGCGCCCGTACTCTGTCCATCCAGACCCCCCGTTGTCCTGCCTTCACCTCCCCCACCGTCAGCCCCCACACCCTCACCAATTTCACTAGGGTCTTGCAATAACTCACCCCCCCCCCCCCCGGGGCCCCCCTTCGCAGTGCCACTACCCTCCCCCCCTCCCACCATAGGTCCCAATATCTCGGCCACCACTGCAGGACACTCCTAGCCCACCCCGGTGGCTCCCGCCCTACCGCCCTCTCCAGATTGAACTGCAGGAACAAAGCGCTGAAAAACAGGACTGGATTTATCATGCCCACCCCCCCCCCCCCCCCCCTCCTAGGCAGATAGGTAACATTCCGTTTTACCGGATTCATCCTGTTGCCCCAGAGCAGCCGGAAGAACACCCCATACAAGGCCGCGTACCGGCTCTCCGGCAGCAAGCAGATGTAACTGACGAACAGAAACAAAGGAACTAAGTGTGCCTTGATGAGCTGTACCCGCTCCCCCATGGTTATTCTCCACCCCTTCCATCTATCCACCCTCCCCTTCGCTTCGTGGAGATACCTATCCCAGTTGTAGAGCCTATAATCCCCCTTCTCGAAGTATATTCCCAAGACCCGTATACGTTCCACAGCTGTAGAAAACCTACCTCCCAACTCAAACTGCAGCCCCTGATCCCCAACCCACAGGCTATTGGACTTTTGAAAATTGACCTGCGACGCTGTTGCCTGCGAGTATTCCTGGATCAGGTTCTGCAATTTACCTCCCTCCCTCTGGTCCGCTACCCACACTGTAACGTCATCTGCATACGCCACGACCCTTAACTGGCTATTGTCCCCCACCTCCACCCCTTCCAGCCCCTCCGCCCCCCCCCCCCCCTTCTCCAGCCATCTTATAAAAGGGTCGATGGCGTATGCATACAACAGCGGGCTGAGCGGGCACCCCTGCCGGACCCCTGCCCCTACCTCAAACCCCTGCCCTCTCCACCCGTTAACCAGGGGAAAACACCCCGCATGCCGATAGAGTAGCTGTAATTGCTCTATCCAGCCCTTTGGAAACCCATAGCGCTCCAGAATGCTCCATAGGACACCCCACTGCACTCTATCAAACGCTTTTTCCTGGTCGAGTGTTACCAACAGCCTACCATGCCCTCCCACTCTACTGCATTCTACCCCCTCCCGCACCCACGCTGCTGCTTCCAAGACACCTCTCCCTTTAACCCCACATGCTTGTGAGGCTGCCAGCAAATCCCCAGACACCTGCCTCATTCTCTGGAATAGCATTCGCGCGAAAATTTTCCGATCTGTATTAAGCAGTGCTATAGGCCGCCAGTTGGCCAGCATCGCCGGGTCCTTCCCCTTACTTAGTAGGATAAGAGCCGCCTCTGTCAGGGAACTAGGCAAGGAACCCTCCAACTGGGCTGCCCCCCATACCCTCACCAGGATCGGCACCAGCTGCTCCTTAAAGGCCTGGTAGAACTGAGAGGAGGAGTGGCCTAGTGGCCTAGTGGTTAGGGTGGTGGACTTTGGTCCTGGGGAACTGAGGACGTGAGTTCAATTCCCAGCACAGGCAGCTCCTTGTGACTCTGGGCAAGTCACTTAACCCTCCATTGCCCCATGTAAGCCGCATTGAGTCTGCCATGAGTGGGAAAGTGCGGGGTACAAATGTAACAAAAAAAAACAAACAAAAAAAAACTCAGTTGTTAGCCCATCCGGCCCTGGCGAGGTCTTCCTGTGGAGCGCCCCGATGGCTTCCTCCACCTCCTGTTCTGTCCACGGGTTCAAGAGGGCCTGAAGCTGGGGTCCCCCGTGACCTATCCCCGGGGTTCCTTCCACATAACACTCCATCTGCTCTATATCAATCTGCTGGGCTGAAAGGAACGCCGCAAAGTGGTCCCTCACTGCCCCCAGAATCCCCTCCTTGGTGTCCTGCAGGACCCCCTGTGCGTCCCGCACCCCCTCCATCACCCTGCGCGCCCTCCGCTCCCAGCAGCATGCGAAGGGGTCCGGGCTACACATTTTCCCGAAGTCCCGCTCGTACACCAAGGAGGTGTAGCGATTGTACTGTACCTGTTCCAGGAGTGCTTGGAGATCATCTATTTCTTCCTCCCTCCCCCCTTGTGAAATCAGTGTGTCCCTCTTTTTCTTTATCGCCATGCCCAACTTTGTCCTTTCCCTCCCCTCCCTTCTCGCCTGTCTGAGAAAGAATCTCCGCGTTCGTCTTTTCACTGTATCCCACCACTCCCCCAATGACTGAAATGCCCCCTGCACTGACACCTGATCTTCCAAAAACCGGCGGTACTCCTCCCGCACCTGCTCGCTACCTAACCACTTTAAATTCAGTCGCCATAACCCCCTCCATGGCCTCTGCGCTGCCGCCCCCCCCCCCCACCCACCTGAAGGAGGACCATGTGGTGGTCTGAAAAGTCCACGTCCACGTTTCGTGGACCCCCCCAGACAAACCCCCTTCTTTACCAGGAATCTATCGATTCTACTCTTACACTGCCCTCGAAAGAACGTGAACCCCTCCTGTTCCTCACAGAAGGCCACATGCGCGTCTACCAGCTCCGCCTCCCGCATGATCCCTGCCAGCCTCACCCCGTCATAGCCCACCTGTACCGATCGTCCCCCACTATCCTTTTTCCGCAATATGGTGTTAAAATCTCCCCCCCAGACTACTTGGCGCGAAGTGTATAGGTTGGGCTTGATCTTCCCAAAGAGGAGCACCCTTTCCTTCTTGCTTTGGGGCCCGTACACATTCACCACCCTCAGTGCTCTATCCTCCCAAATCGCATCCACAACAAGACATCTCCCCACCCCCAGCTCCACCACTCGCTGAATATTCACCCGGTGGGACTTAAATAAGATCCCCACCCCACCATACCTCTCCCCCGCCAACCCCCACACCGAGGGACCCCACTTCCAGGCCCGCCTCGCCCGCCTGATCACCTCAATGGACCGCAGCCGAGTCTCCTGGAGCAGGAAGCAATCTGCTTGGACCCTCGCGAACCAGTCATACGCTAAACCCTGCTTCTTCGGAGAGGCGATGCTGGCCACATTCAGCGTGGCAAATGTCAACACTAAGCCTGCCATCCTTATTGCGAGTCACGGGTCTGCTCACTCCCACCTTCTTTCCTTATCTCCTGGGATACCCCCTTCTTACCCTGAAGCAGGTCCTCTGCTATGCGGTCTACGTCATCCCCTGCCAGATCCCCCCCCCCCCCCCCCCCCCCCGCAGCCGTCCTGTCTGCACCTTACCCCCCTCCCCCTTTCTTCCTTCCTTTCTTCTTTGCTCTATCCGGACCCACCCCCTGAACCCTCCCTCTCCCCTCTCCCCCCCACCCCCTACCTCCTCCTCCGAGTCCTCCACCTCCCCCAAGTCCTCCAGATCCTCCTCTAGCTCCACTCTGTCCCCCCAAGCCTGCACTTGGGCCTTCACCACCTGCCCAGCCCCCTCAGCTTTCCTCTTACTCCCCTTTCCCCTCCCTCCCTCCCTTCCCTCTTCCTCCTCCCTCACCCCTCCCCCTCCCCCCAGAGCCTTCCCGCCCTTCTTCCTACCACCAGTAACCTCCTCCAGTGCTTCCTCATATTTCCGTTTGCCCTCTCCAATCCCCCCTGCCACCCCCTCTTCCTCCATTAACTCCACCTCTTCTCCTTCCCCCTGTTCTTCCTCCTCCCTCCCAACCTCCCTATCCTCCTCCTCCTCCTCCAACACCTGAAATCTGTTCCCCCCCTCTTCCCCTGCAGCGACCCCTCCCCGCCCACCCCTAGTTTCCCCCCCCTCCGAAACTTCCCTTTCCTCTGTGGCACTTGTACCCACTCCCCCTCTCCCCCCTGCTCCACTCCTAACCCAGCCCCCTGCCGCCCCCCTCCTGCATCCCCTCCTTCTCCCCCCCTTGCCCCTCCCTGCCTATCACCCCCTGCCCTATCCCCTCCTCCCTTACCCCCCTCCCTGTCCCTTCCCCCACATATCCCACTCATTATGGGCCGCCCTAGGGCAGTTCCGATATGCATGGCCTAACCCGCCGCAGAGGTTGCACCTGATTGCGGTGCAGTCCTCTGTGGCGTGCTGATCCCCGCATCTTCCACACTTTACCACTGGGCATGACATGCTGAAGTGCCTAAACGAACCACATCTGAAGCACTGCCGCGGCTGCCCCTTGTAAAAGCACAGTATCCTGTCGCGACCGATAAAGGCAGCCGAAGGAATGTGCTGGACCACATGGCTCTCCTGTCTCAATTTGACCAGGGCTCCCCAACCTCCTGCCCAAACCCTGCTTGGATCCAGTAACTTTGTAAGCGGGGATCTCAGCTCCGCGTACCTCTGTAGCCAGTAGGCTAAATCTGCCCCAGAGATAGACTCATTTCTCACGAGCAGGGTGACCTGCACCAGGTCCGGCTTGCTGATTGGAATGGCCCTGAGGTCCCGCCACTCCCCCTTTCCCCTCACCCCCTCGTACCTTTCCCAGAATATTTCCATCCCCCTCTGGGTCATGAAGCTCAAGTCATATTCTGGGATGTTGATGGGGTGTATACACGCGTAAAGGTCCTCGGGTATAAACCCCATCCCCATCACCAGCCTCAAGACCCAATCCCTGGAGGGCATTGCCCCCTCCCCTATCCATTTCAGCTGTACCACATTTCACCACTTAGGCAGCTGTCCACCCCCTGTCCCCGCTCTCCCCCAACCCCTCCCTGGGCCCTCAAAACCACCCGATCTCCCCCCTCCTTCCTTCCCCCTCCCTGGACTACAGCCGCAAAGGACCCCAGCCCCCACCGCCCCCCTCCACACTTGTTCCAGCCCTTCCCTCTGCCTCCCCCCCTTCTGTCCCTCTGCCCCTCCCCTCACCCCTCTCCCTTCCTCAATATCCACAGCCCCCTCCCCCTCCCGCTGTCCCCCGTCCCCTTCCCTGTCAGACAAACATCCAGCAACGTCCATAGTCAGTTCTGCTGCTTGGGCTGCCTCCAACTGATTGTCCTGCCCATCTCCACTTCCTGGAACGTCCCTGCTCGTCCCTGCCACTGCAGGCTCCAGCCTCTGGGCTAATCGCCTCCTCTCCTCTGTCTCCTGGCGATACTCTGGCTCCTGCCCAGTCAGGTCTGCAGCTGGCGATACCAGACTCCCTGCTCGCTCCGCTCCCGAACTCCCTCCTACCTCCGGCACCAGGGGCGAAGCCTCCGGAACTCCGCCGCTCCCCTTGGCTCCTCGTTCCCAGCCGTCCTGCTGGCAGGTCCGCTCCACCACCCGCTGCACATCTGTTGGACTTGCCATGTCCACTTCTCTAGTCAACGACAGTCTCTCAACAATCGGGTTACTTCCCCCTTGCTTCTGGTGCAGTCCCTCCTGCGTTCTCCCAATGGCTGGCGCTTCCCGGGGGCATGGCTTGTCTGTTCCTGATTCCGCCACAGGCTGGCTGTTAGCATCCCCCAATTTCACCTCTTTTAATGGACAGCTGGTCAAATGAGCTCCCAGCTGCTGCCCACTCCTATTCCTCTCTCTCCGACCCCTCTCCTGTAAACCGCCAGCTACTCCATGCTCAGGGAAGACCTCCCCTGCTCCCGGACTTCGTGGGCGGGGCTTCTCCAGATGCCATGCTGCTTCGGTTTCCACTTCAGCCATTGCAGACCCGGCCAAAAATACCGGAGTCTGCCTCTGCTGACCCTTTTCCAACAGGGCCTCCTTCACGGCAACTGTCTCTGCTGTTTGCACAACTGCAGGTAAGCCCTCTGAGACTTCGACCACCACCTCTGTAGAAAACAGGCTGCTACCTGCGTCTCCCTCTGCTGCCTCCATTATCTGGAGTTTTGACAATGTACTGAGTTCTTTCCTCCCCTCCACAGGTAGGATCTCCGCTCCAGCCCCCACCTCAGAGCCATGTCCTGCCGCTGCCTCCTTATCCTCTGGCTGCTGGGTAAGTGCTCTGGACTGTGTTGCCAACTGTCTCATGTATTTTAAAGTGGGGTCACCTCTGAACCCAGACAACTCTTTTGATTCTAATGCTGCTGAAGACACTGAAGCTTGCTGCAACTGTAGTGTTCCTGAACCCCCAGACTGTGGTATAGAAGCCATCCTTTCTCGGTTAACATAGAGCTCCCTCAAAGGATTCACAGAGCCCTTTTTTAAACAGTTCAACAAGTGTTCTTTTTTTCCCCAACAACTTCGATATCCGGGCTTCCTCTTTAACATACATTTGTCTGTGCTCCGCTGGGGCAAATTTACACATAGTTCTTGCCATTTTCAGACGTTTTCCTAGCTCCACTACTTCTTTTTCCACCAGCTTAATTCGTCTTACAATATTTACCACACTACTTGCTGGATCATCAGGGTCATAGCTCACTTCAAGGAACTCCTCATCTGAGGATCCACTCTCCTCACTCTCACTCTCAGCTGCCTCCAGCAAAGGCTTCTGGCAAACTTCCATCGCCTCTTCCTTCTCCCTTCCTTGGAAGCGCCCTTCTGGGGCCTGTACTATTTTCCTCCCCCCTCCACTGTCTTCTCGCTTACCTTCCGCAAGCTGGGCCATGGAGGGGGAAATGCTCTTGTGGCCTCCACTGGGCTGCTTCTCCCTTCGGTCCACTGGACTCCTTTCCCTTCTCCCGGTAGTCAAACCAGGGAGAGAGCCACTCCTTTTGGCCTTCTGGTCCCGGGCCCCAGGAGGCCCCACAGCCTGGGACTTTCCTGAGGCCTTCTCCCCAGGGACCCTCCTCATCTTTGGGGAGGGAGCTAGGTCTCACTCCCTTTCCACTGGAAGTCAGCAGAGCTCTCTAAAACACCTCCTTCCTCCTCAGCAGACTGGATGGACCGTGCAGGTCTTTCTCTACCATCATCTACTATGTTACTATGTATGAAACCTATATCTGTTTTCCTGTGTTTTAGGTGTTGAAGAAGTTTTTTCGTTTGATAGGATGTGACAACCCATTCACATTCAGCGATACTATCTTTAGATCAGCTGCCACAGAAGTTGTGAGAGAGGTATAACTCTGAGTAAACTGACAAGCTGCTAGGAAAGCCCTTAGGGCCCATAGGTCACAAACCAAGAGACCCCACAAAACCAAAACGGGGAAAGTGAATAATTTTTAAAAAGTGTGCCCTGATGCAGTAACAGAAGCACAATTTTGACTCAAAAAGGATATGTAGCCAACAGCAGTCAGCAACAGTGTATAACTCATACATTTGAGGTCACTGATATCAACGCAGATAACACTCCCGAAGGCCAGCAAACAGTACTCATATAAGTCAGCCATGATAACATCATCACCCGGTACAGGGATCAGCAATGAATAACAAGTCGTAACCCGTATGGGGTGCACAGTACAGTAGTAAATTCACTCACAAAGAAGCAGAGAGGAATATCATGGGTTTGTTGTGTGACTCTCAGATTACGTAAGAAATTCTAGCAAGGCCTGCAGATCTGTGAAGTCGTGGGTTGCATTATTCAATGTAACCTGCAAGAGAGCAGGATAAAAGATTCCAAATCTTGCTCCGAGAGCCTTCAAGAGGGGTCGGGTGCCCACAAACTGCTTCCTCTTCTGTGCAGTGAATTTAGCAAAGTATACAACCACAGATAGGCGGTAGCCTTGCCAACTGATGGCTGATTTCACCTTAGGACTAGTTAAGATGGCAAGAGCCTGCTGTTCAAAGGGTGCTTCAAACTTGAGATCCAGCAGTATGGAAAGTAAATTCTGTAGGAATTTGATGGGGTCAGGTGAGCCAAGGGGGCGCACGTTGTTCTTCCTACTTCTGTTATTTGCATCTTCAAGTTCCTACGGAGAAAAGCAATGTCAGTGCCATGTTTATCAGCAAAAGGCATAAGTGACTCCACGTGGGTAAGACAAGTCTCAATTGCTGAGGCCTTTGCCTGGAAGTCAGTGAATTGATGCTTGAGAGCTGCCAACTCCGACTTGATCTCCAGAGAGGTCATTTTGAGCATGTCCTTCAGGGTTTAAGTTCCACCATGATCGGACGTAATAAATCCTGGAGCTCGGAGGCATCGTGCACTATCTTAACAGGTCAGAGATCACTTAGGTCCCATTGTTTGGACCACTTAGTTCCCTAAGTGTCCGCAAAAGAGGCCTCAATCTTACTTTGTTTACTTGTAACTATAACCAGGTACATAAGGATAGTGGTCAAACTCAAGAAGCAGAAAATCAGACAATATGGCTGGTATAAAATCTATTCACAGATCAGGAGCTGTTACTTCAGGCAGCCATCTCACACAAAATGTCACCAGAAGTCCATAACTCCCTAATCCTTTATTTAGCCTGCATGTCTATTTATCCTGTGAGTTCTGATTTAACAATTGTGGATAATTAAAGGCCTATAGCTAGTGTTCCTTGGATGGCCAAACTAGTAGAATTTGTGGTCAATGATCAGTGCATTCACTTGCTGCTTTCAAATGATTGTTCCAAAAAAGCACACAGGCCAGCGGTCTGTAAGATCCAAAACAGCAGAAAAGAAAAGCAGACCCATGTGGTAAAATAAAACAAAATTTATTCAATGCAGATACATAAAATCAGCATATAACTATCCTCTAACCACCAAACATGGCTATGTTTCGCTCTCTCAAGGTCTGCATCAGGGGTTTAACATACAAAAACTACAACTTAATACACCTTAAATGTGTAAAACGTTTATGTTTATTTAAAACTTGATATATCACCTTTACAAAACAACTACAAGCAGCAGCAGTTCCTTCATAGGTAAAAAAAAAAAAGAACAGCATTATATACCCAGCAGAAACAGTTCAATGTTATCCCTGTCTGGTAGTGCCAAAATATAAATAATTAAATAAATTAAAAAGATCCCACAAAACTGCCAAAATATACAAAAAATGCCTATTTCAGGCTGAAGCTGTTTGAAAAGACAGCTCACTGCTTGTGAGCCTTATTCTTTGTGCTATACTGGTGAGTAATAAATTTCTGATATATTCTTTTGTTTTTACTTTGTTATACTGGGGCATTTTTTGTGTATCCTGGCAGCATGGATTTATGTAATTTGTTTTGATATGTAGAGGAAGGAAGTATTTAAATGGGTACTTTGACCACAGCCAGGCATTTAGGGGGTCTTTTACAAAGCGGCAGTAAGCCCAACTTGGGCTTACTGCTCGTTAATCTAGAACTACCACTGGCCCAACGCAGCCGCTGGTGTTAGTTCCAGCTGGAGTGCAAGCCATTTCTGGAGCTCTGTAAATTTTTTTTCTGTAGTATGGTGCTAACCCAGCAGTAATCGAGCATCACCACACCCCGCCCGGTTACCACAGGAGCCCTTACTGCCACTTCAATGGGTGGCAGTAAGTGCTCCCCACCACATGACCATGTGGTAAGGGTTACCTTACCACGTGGCCATTATTGGGAGAGGCATTTTACCCGCTGTGGTAAAAAGAGTCATGGCGCTTGAGAAAAACAGCTCCCGCTGCTGCCACAGGGCCCTTTTTCCCACAGCGCAGTAAAAGAACCACTTAGTAATTTGCATTTGTGAGCAACCTGTGTGTCAAGCCTCAGCTGCTTGGAATAACCAGTTCACTTCTTGTGAGCCTTATTCTTTGTGCTGGACTAGAGAGTAATCAATTTTTGAAATATTCTTGTGTTCTTATTTTGCTCTACTGGGGTATTTTTCGTAAATATCATGTAATGAAAAATGGTGAAATATCTTTACCCTGGCAGTCCCTTTGTGGGGTACCACAGGGTTCGCCACTTTCTCCACTGCTGTTCAATTATTTTCGTAGTCCTTTAGGCAAATTACTATCTAATTTAAGTGTGAATGTTTTATCATATACTGATAATTTTGTGCTTTTCCCAGAGTTGAGTTCTTTTGATGATACATTGCAAAACTTAAAGCAAAGTATTATTTTCAGCGAATCTTGGATCAAAATGAATTATCTAAAGCAGAATAAGTTGAAAACTAAAATTCTCTGGTTTGGCAACTTTGATTCTTTACCCACTAGAGAATTTCTTCTTGATTCAGGTTAAACTCTGCAAATTGAAGCAGCAAGAGTTTTAGGAGTCCTTTGGGACTCTAATCTATTGTTTAAGTTTCAGATAAATAGACAAAAAGTTTTTTTTTTAAAGTTATGTCAGTTAAGAGCTATTAAGTCATCACTGAGTAAGCAGTTTCAGGATTGTGGCACACTCAATTCACCTTCTCCAAATAGATTACTGTGATTCGTTATATAGCGAAGTTACTTACCTGAAGCAGGTATTCTCCGAGGACAACAGGCTGATTGTTCTCACATATGGGTGACATCTACGGCAGCCCCAGGTCCGGAAAATCTTCCCAGCAACAAAAGTTGCTAAAGCCTTCCAGCAAGCGGGTGCGCACACCACGCATGCGCAGCTATCTTCCCGTCCATCGCACGAGAGACCCGCTTCAGTCAACTTATGAAGCAAAAGCAAAGAAAAGAACAACTCCAAAGGGGAGGCGGGGGGGGTTGGTGAGAACAATCAGCCTGCTGACCTCAGAGAATACCTGCTACAGGTAGGTAACTTCGCTTTCTCCGAGGACAAGCAGGCTGCTTGTTCTCACATATGGGTATCCCTAGTCCCCAGGCTCACTCAAAACAACAAACAGGGTCAACATAACAAAAATTGACCTACGAAGAAACATCTGAGAGTGCAGCCTGGAACAGAATAAAAATGGGCCTAGGGGAGTGGAGTTGGATTCTAAACCCCGAACAGATTCTGCAACACCGACTGCCCAAACCGACTGTCGCGTCGGCTATCCTGCTGAAGGCAGTAATGAGATGTGAATGTGTGGACTGATGACCACGTCGCAGCCTTGGAAATCTCTTCAATAGTGGCTGACTTCAAGTGGGCCACTGACGCTGCCATGGCTCGAACACTATAAGCCGTGACATGACCCTCAAGAATCAGCCCAGCTTGGGCGTAAGTGAAGGAAATGAAATGTGCTAGCCAATTGGAAATGGTGCGTTTCCCGACAGCCACTCCCCTTCTGTTGGAGTCAAAAGAAACAAACATTTGGGTGGATTGTCTGAAGGGGCTTGTCCGCTTCACATAGAAGGCCAATGCTCTCTTGCAGTCCAGTGTGTGCAACTGACGTTCAGCAGGGCGGGTATGAGGACGGGGAAAGAATGTTGGCAAGACAATTGACTGGTTCAGATGGAACTCCGACACCACCTTCGGCAAGAACTTAGGGTGAGTGCGGAGGACTACTCTGTTATGAAGAAATTTAGTATAGGGAGCATGGGCTACCAAGGCTTGAAGCTCACTGAGTCTACGAGCTGAAGTAACAGCCACCAAGAAAATGACCTTCCAGGTCAAATACTTCAGATGGCAGGAATCCAGTGGCTCAAAAGGAGCTTTCATCAGCTGGGTGAGGACGACGTTGAGATCCCATGACACCGTAGGAGGTTTGACAGGGGGCTTTGAGAAAAGCAAACCTCTCATGAATCGAACAACTAAAGGCTGTCCAGAGATAGGCTTACCCTCCACACGATAATGATAAGCACTAATAGCACTAAGATGAACTCTTACGGAGTTGGTCTTAAGACCAGACTCTGACAAGTGCAGAAGGTATTCAAGCAGGGTCTGTCTAGGACAAGAGCGAGGATCTAGGGCCTTGCTATCACACCAGATGGCAAACCTCCTCCATTTAAAAGAGTAACACCTCTCCGTGGAATCTTTCCTGGAAGCAAGCAAGACTCGGGAGACACCCTCAGAATGACCCAAGGAGGCTAAATCTATGCCCTCAACATCCAGGCCGTGAGAGCCAGAGACTGGAGGCTGGGATGCAGAAGCGCCTCCTCGTTCTGAGTGATGAGGGTTGGAAAACACTCCAATCTCCACGGTTCTTCGGAGGACAACTCCAGAAGAAGAGGGAACCAAATCTGACGCGGCCAAAAGGGCGCAATCAGAATCATGGTTCCGCGGTCTTGCTGGAGTTTCAGCAAAGTCTTCCCCACCAGAGGTATGGGAGGAAAAGCATACAGAAGGCCTGACCCCCAATGTAGGAGAAAGGCATCCGAGGCTAGCCTGTCGTAGACCTAAAGTCTGGAACAGAACTGAGGGACCTTGTGACTGATCTGCGTGGCGAAAAGATCCACCGAGGGGGTGCCCCATGCTCATAAGATCTTGTGGACAACTGCCCTGTTGAGAGACCACTCGTGATGTTGCATTATCCTGCTCAACCTGTCGGCCAGACTGTTGTTTACGCCTGCCAGATACATGGCCTGGAGAAACATGCTGTGACATCGGGCCCAAAGCCACATCTTGGCGGCTTCCCGACACAGGGGGTGAGATCTGGTGCCCCCCTGCTTGTTGACAAAGTACATGGCAACCTGGTTGTCTGTCTGAATTTGGATAATTTGATTGGACAGCTGATCTCTGAAAGCCTTTAGAGTGTTCCAGATCACTTGCAACTCCAGGAGATTGATCTGAAGACCTGATTCCTGAAGGGACCAAGCTCCCTGAGTGTGGAGCTCATCTACATGAGCTCCCCACCCTAGGAGAGATGCATCCGTAGTCAGCACTTTTAGAGGCTGAGGAATTTGGAAGGGACATCCCAAGGCCAAATTGGATCGAATCGTCCACCATATCAGGGAGTTGTGAAAAGCAGTGGACAACAGGATTGCATCCTCTAGATCCCCTGCAGCTTGATACCACTGGGAAGCTAGGGTCCACTGAGCAGATCTCATGTAAAGGCGTGCCATGGGAGTCACATGAAGAGGCCATATGGCCCAGAAGTCTCAACATCTGCCGAGCTGTGATCTGCTGAGACCCTCTGGCCAAGGAAACCAGGGACAGAAGGTTGTCCGCCCTTGCCTCAGGAAGATAGGCCTGAGCTGTCTAGCAGAGCTCCTATGAATTCTAGTTGTTGAACTAGAAGGAGATGTAACTTTGGGTAATTTATAACAATGTCACGTTTGTGTCCAGGTCCCTGGCTCGCAGTCACCTCGGTCCCCTGGGGGTTAGACCCGGGGACTGCTGCGAATTGATGATTTACCGTTTCCCATGTTCCAGAAGATATGATGGTCCGGTCCGGTCCGGATTTTCCAGCCCTACAGATTGTTTTGGGAATTTTTTGGAACTAAGCAGTATCCGTACCTGGTGAACTCCCTTGTGGGCTGCCTTTATTAACCACCTGGGAAGGTTCCTAGTTGCCTTGCAACAGAGGTCCTCAGAGGAGTTTCTTTTGGTGGAAGTCATTTGCAGTACTGCTGAGTTTTTCCCGATTTAGGTTTTGACCCTGCTTGTTTACTGACTTACTCTACTGTCTGCTGCCTGCCCAGACCCAGCTTGGTTCCTGGCTTACTCTGCCGTCTGCTGCCTGCCCAAACCCGGCTTGTCTCCTGGCTTGCTCTGCTGCCGGCTGCCTGCTCTGCTCTAGCTGGGTTCCTGGTGCCTTTATGCTGCTGGTCCCTGCAGTTCTGCTTTCCTGCCCTGTCCGGTAAGTCCTGCCGACCGACCGCACTCTGGGGCTCAACCCCTGAGGAACGGTGGTTACGTGCAGGTGAAGTTTGGGCTATTTCCGGACCAGTTGGTGCCTGCCTGCGCTGCCTCGGCGGCAGCAGCCTTTGCCTGAGAGTTCTGTCCCGGGGTGCCGGGAAGTCTGTTCTGCCTGTCCTGTGTTCGGGTGCTTCTCCTGCCACTGCTGCTCCTCGGCAGTGGCCCAAGGGCTCTCTAACCTAGAAGTACCATTAGAAGTGTGACAGATTGCAAGGCCATGAGCTTGGAGGAGTCACCCGTGCTTAGGGAGCTAAGGGAGCTACAGAGACAGGTGGCTCATTGCTGTAAATTTTATGATGATTTGAACCCGCGTGTAGAGGGACTCATCAGGGAGGTGGGCCGCCAGATGGAACAATTACAGAGGTATGGACTGTACAAGTACCCGGGACCGGGGGCGCCGCACCTCGCAGCTTCTGGATCAGCTATGGCTCCTGTCACAACCGGTATCCGTCTTAAGTCACCCCCATGATATGACGGTAATCCCAGAGACTGTAGAGGGTTTCTCAATCAGTGTGAAATTATTTTTATTTCCCCACGGAGAGAACTCGAATAGCTTACATTATGCCTCTGTTGTCTGGTCAAGCCTTAGCTTGGGCTTCCCCGCTTTGGGAGAAGAACGATCCGGTGCTTCACGATCTCCAGGGGTTTCTGGAGCAATTTAGACGAGTGTTTAAAGAACCAGGGAAGGTTACTTCCGCAACTGCGGCTCTCTTGAGACTCAAGCAAGGTACACAGACCCTGGGGGACTATGCGATCAGGTTCCGTACCTTGGCCTCTGAGTTGGCTTGGAACAATGAAAGTCTAATCGCCACCTTTTGGCAGGGATTGGCACCGCAAATTAAGGATGAGCTGGCTGGACGTGAACGTCCCACCAGGTTGGATGAGCTAATCAAGATCTGTACTATGATTGATATTCGATTCCAGGAGCATGGCCGAGAACGGCATTCCATAGCAAAGATAGGTATTAAGACCACTAGCCATCCAGTTTTACCACAGACTCCTCGGCCGCGGGAGGTACCCCCTCAACCACCAGCAGAACCCATGCAATTGGGCCATACCCCTCTCACGATTCAAGAGAAACAGAGACGTCGGACCCTCAACCTCTGCCTGTATTGTGGTGAGACGGGACACTACGTGGTCAACTGCCCACAGAAACCTGGATCCTTGGGGCCAGGTCTGACTGCAGGCACAGTCATAAGCCAATCTTCTAACCTTCTGCGTACCCAGTTCTTAATGCCAGCAGTGCTCGACCTAGGTCACCGGCAAGAGCATACTGAGGTCTTTCTGGACTCCGGGGCGGGTGGAAGCTTTATAACCACGTCTCTGGTCCAGCAACTTAGCATTCCTACACAAGAACTACCTAAGACCATCCCGCTCTTTTCAGTGTATGGAAGTATTCAAGGATATGTAAACACTCAAACGGTTCCCGTGAGCTTACAGATTGGCGATCACCAGGAGGACATCTCTCTATATGTCCTTCCCTCAGCGGTGCAGCCCATTGTGTTGCGTCTTCCATGGCTACAGAGGCACAATCCGGTTCTGGACTGGGGAAAGGGTGAGATCGTGGACTGGGGCGAGGCGTGCCGGAAACTTTGTTTTATCCCTGACACCAATAGTGTGGTCGGTGAACAGCTGGACCAGGATTCAGATGCATGGACGGATATTAGTGACTCCCAGGACTCTAAGACTTTAAAGAGGGGGATGACCTGCGCTTGTGCCTTACCCCCGATCAACCAGTGCCAAGTGGAATCCGGTAACGTGCCCAGGTCCCAAGGTCCGGCCAACCGGACCTCTAAGACACCTCCTTGGAGCCATTGGTCCCGCACCTTACGTAAGAAGCCGACCCCAGGACCTAAGCTTCAGGACAATCCGGAGAGCCGGAGATCCAAAAATCGAAAGGCTAGCTTGCAGCAAACCATGGCCCGTAGCTCTACTCCAGCGCCAGGTACTCAACCCTGCTCAGGTAACAAAGCCCAGTCTCGCCCGCAACCGGCCAGCTCCCATCCGGCGCCTAAGGATATGAACATTGGAGACCCGCCTAATCGTGTCAGCCGAGTTCACCAAGACAGGGCCGGGCTTAGCAAGTGCGGGGCCCTATGCAGACCAATTTGATGGGGCCCCACCCTAGCCCCGCCCCCACCCTAACTCCGCCCCACCCTAGCTCCAGGGCCCGCCACCCCTCCCTCCGAGCTCCAAGGCCCCCAGCTCCAGGGCTTGTCGATCCTGCAGTCAGTGCCAACTGAAAGCCATGTCTTTTTCACAAACACAGATACACCCTAATCCACTATAGAATAAGTAATCATAAACTTTCTATTTAGACAAAAAATAAAATGAAACCCCAAGATGCCAGACTCTGCATACAATGCAACACCACAGAAACAGAAAATGTCCCCTAGTACTGTGCAAAATATAAAGACAGCAGATGTAAATTTGAAAAAAACTAACAAATACCAATCACCACTTTACAAATTAACAAATAGAAATAAAACAAATATAGAAAATAAAATACCATTTTATTGAACTAATATATTTAACTTTCAGAGGCCAAAACATCCTTCCTCAGGTCAATACAGTATAGTACTGTTACAGTATCCTATCCTGACCTGAGGAAGGGGGTTTTGTTCTCTGAAAGTTAGCCAAAATGTATTAAAATTAGTCCAATAAAAAGATTACCTTGTTTGCATGTTCTATTATAAACATTTATTAACACATCTACAATACTACTTTATCCTAAAGCAAAAAAAATTAAATATATATTTTATTTACAGTTTGTTGTCTCTGGTTTCTGCTTTCCTCATCTTTTCACTGTCTTCCTTCCATCCAGCATCTGTCTTCGGTCTCTCTCTGCCATCCAGTGTCTGCCTCTCTTCCTGCCCCTTCCATCCACATCTGCCCTCTATCTCTGCCCCTTCCATCCACCATCTGCCCCTGTCTGCCCTCTCTCTCTCCCCCATCCATTCACTGTCTGCCTTTTCTATCCCTTCCATCCACTGTCTGCCCTTTCTCTCTGCTCCTTCAATCCACCATTTGCCCTCCCTCTCCCATCCATCCAGGGTTTGCCCTCCCTCTTGCTCCCCCATCCAGGATCTGCCCCTCTCTCTGCCCCTTTTTTTCAGCCCCCAGTTCCAGCCCCACTATCCCACCAGTCCCCCATTTCAGCCCCAGCCCTTTTCTCCCACCAGTCCCGAGCTTCAGCCCCCCAGCCACTTCTCCCTGTCCCCTTTTCAGCCCCCAGTCCCCCGTTTCAGCCCCTGCCCCTTTTCAGTCTCCAGCCTCTTATCCCACCTAACCTCCTTTTCAACCCCCAGTTCCAGCCCCCTTCATCCACATGCCTTGTATTAGGGCCCCCCTTTTCAGAACCATTCTCCCACCTGACCCACGCATACCCCATTTTCCCACCAGCCCCAGGCATGGCCCCCATTTTCCCATATTGCCCCTTCTCAGACCCAGTCCCCTTCTCCCATCCAAGAACCCCAGTCCCCTCCCCACCCGTCCCCTTCAACCATCCAAGAACCCCCTCTCCACCTCAGTCCCCTTCTCCCATCCAAGAACGCCAGTCTCCTCCCCACCCGTCCCCTTCTCCCATCTGAGAACCCCCTCCCCAGTCTCTCCCATCCAAGAACCCCAGTCCCCTCCCCACCCGTCCCCTTCAAGCATCCAAGAACCCCCTCCCCATCCCCTTCTCCCATCCTTGAACCCCCTCCCCACCTCAGTCCCCTTCTCCCATTCAAGAACCCCAGTCCTCTCCTCACCCGTCCCCTTCTCCCATCCGAGAACCCCCTCCCCAGTCTCTCCCATCCAAAAACCCCAGTCCCCTCCCCACCCGTCCCCTTCAAGCATCCAAGAACCCCCTCCCCATCTCCCATCCTTGAACCCCCTCCCCACCTCAGTCCCCTTCTCCCATTCAAGAACCCCAGTCCTCTCCCCATCTGTCCCCTTCTCCCATCCGAGAACCCCCTCCCCAGTCTCTCCCATCCAAGAACCCCAGTCCCCTCCCCACCCGTCCCCTTCAACTATCCCCCTCCCCACCCCCTTCTGCTTCTCCCATCCATGAACCCCTCCCACCTCAGTCTCCAACCCATTTGAGAACCCCCTCGCAGTAATTGGAAGTTACCTCAGAGGAGGGCGGGACTCAATGTGGGAAGGCCCAATGACGTCGTCGAAGAGATTTTTAGTAGAAGGGCAGACGTGAGGCGCTGCTGCCTGTTACTCCAGCGCTTCAAATTGGGTTTTTAAAGGCAGGACAGGACGAGCAGCGCCGGGAGCGGACTCGGAGCACCCCCCTCAACCCGCTGACATCTGGGGCGGACCGCCCCCACCACGTCGCCGTCGCGCGTTGTTGAACTTGGGAGGGAGGGAGAGTGGTGCTCGGGTGGTCGGGGCGACCTGAGGCACGCTGCGCGGGGCCCCCCTGAGCGTGAGGCCCTATGCGGCCGCCTCGGTCGCCTCGCCTTAAGACCGGCCCTGCACCAAGAAGATCCAGGAAGACCCAGACCTCCTGAGAAGCCCGGGGAGGCCTTGAGGGACAGATACTGTCACTGTTGTGTCCAGATTCCTGGCTCGCAGTCACCTCGGTCCCCGGGGGTTAGACCCGGGGACTGCTGCGAATTGATGGTTTACCGTTTCCCATGTTCCAGAAGATATGCTGGTCCGGTCCGGATTTTCCAACCCTACAGATTGTTTGGGGAATTTTTTGGAACTAAGCAGTATCCGTACCTGGTGAACTCCCTTGTGGGCGACGTTGCAATGGCCGCCAGGCATTTGGTGAATACCCGGGGCACAGAGGTGAGCCCAAAGGGCAGCACACAATACTGAAAGTGCTGTGTTCCCAGACGGAATCGAAGATACTGTCTGTGAGCTGGCAGTATCAGGATGTGAGTATAAGCATCCTTCAAGTCCATGGAGCATAGCCAGTCATTTTTCTGAATCATGGGAAGAAGGGTGCCCAGGGAAAGCATCCTGAAATTTTCTCGAATCAGATATTTGTTTAGGGCCCTTAGGTCTAGGATGGGACGCATCCCCCTGCTTTCTTTTGCACAACGAAGTACCTGGAATAGAATCCCAGCCCCACTTGCCCCGGTGGTACGGGCTCGACTGCACTGGCGCTGAGAAGAGCAGAGAGTTCCTCTGCAAGTACCTGACTGTGCTGGAAGATGAAGGACTGAGCTCCCGGTGGGCAATTTGGAGGTTTGGAGATCAAATTGAGGGAGTATCCCCACCAGACTATTTGAAGAACCCACCGATCGGAGGTTACAAGAGGCCACCTTTGGTGAAAAAATTTTAACCTTCCCCCTACCGGTAGATCGTCCGGCACGGACACTTTTATTGTGGCTATGCTCGCCTGGAGCCAGTCAAAAGCCGTCCCTTGCTTTTGCTGGGGCGCTGCAGGGGCCTGTCGAGGCGCATGCTGTTGACGTGAACGAGCGCGCTGGGGTTGAGCCTGAGCAGGCTGGCGGGAAGGTGGATTGTACCTACGCTTATTGTAAGCATAGGGAGCATTCCTCCTTCCCCCATAAAACCGTCTACCTGATGAGGTAGATGCTGAAGGCGTCCGGTGGGAGAGTTTGTCGAATGCGGTTTCCTGCTGGTGGAACTGCTTTACCACCTGTTCGACTTTCTCGCCAAAAATATTATCCCCCCCCCCCGGCAAGGAACATCCGCAAGCCGCTGCTGGACTCAATTGTCAAGGTCAGAGGCACGCACCCATGAGAGTCTGCGAATCACTATACCCTGAGCAGCGGCTCTGGACGCCACATCAAAAAAATCGCAAGTACCCCTGGACAGGAATTTACGACATGCTTTCAGCTGCCTGACCACCTCCTGAAGGGAGCTGATCGACCAGGTCTGCCAGTTGCTTCATATTATTCCGCAAGTGAATGCTCATGTAGAGCTGGTAGGAATGGATTTTGGAGATGAACATAGCCAATTGGTAGGCCTTCCCCCCAAAAGAGTCCAAAGTCCGAGCCTCCCGTCCCAGGGGCGCCGAGGCGAAATATCTCATACTTTTGGCTCTCTTGAGAGCAGAATCCACAACCCCTGAGTCATGAGGCAACTGGACCTTCATCAACTCTGGGTCCCCGTGAATCCTATACTGGGACTCAACATTCTTAGGAATAGTGGGATTAGATAGTGGTTTCACCCAGTTCCTCAACAGTGTCTGTTTAAGGACATTATGTAGAGGAACAGTGGATGACTCCTTAGGTGGCGAAGGATAGTCCAGGACCTCGAACATCTCAGCCCTGGGCTCATCCTCAGTTACCACCGGGAAGGGAATGGCCGTAGACATTTCCCGGACAAAGGACGAGAAAGACAAACTCTGCGGGGGAGAAAGCTTTCTCTCTGGCGAAGGAGTAGGGTCAGAGGGAAGGCCACAAGACTCCTCAGAAGAGAAATATCTTGGGTCTTCCTGTGCCTCCCACGAGGCCTCTCCTTCGGTATCGGACAGGAGTTCTCTGACTGCAGTCTGAAGCCAAGCCCGTCTTGACGCCGAGGAGCTATGTCCTCGATGGTGATGCCGAGAAGTTGACTCCCGTGCCGGCGGCGATGAAGCTCCCTCCGACGTCGACGGAGAGTCAACTCGAGGGACAGCTGAGGCCGATGCCGCAAGCGGCACCGACGTCGAGGGCCTCACCACAGGCGGGGAGCCAGCCACCGCATCTATCGACGGTACCGTAGGCGCAAGCACCCCCCGGTACCGGAACAGATGATCGCAGCAGCTCTTCCAGGATCCCTGGAAGAATGGCGTGGAGGCGCTCGTCAAGAGTGTCTGTCGAGAAAAGATGTGAAGTCGGTACAGGAGTCGAGGCCAGAATCTGCTGAGGAGGAGGAGGCGGTACTGGGCTGCCGGAGACTGGCACATCGACACCTCTTTTATGGTGGGTGAGCGGTCCTCCCGGCGTCGACGCTTCACGGGTGCCGATTCCCTCGACGCCCCGGAGCTCTCAGTACCGTGCCGCCATAAACAGTCGCTCTTGACTGTGGAAAAAAGAAGACTGAAGCGGGGGTCTCACGCGACGGGCGGGTAGATGGCTGCGCGCTCGAAGGCTTTAGCAACTTTTGTTGCCAGGAAGATTTTCCGGACTTGGGGCTGCCGTGGACGTCACCCATATGTGAGAACAAGCAGCCTGCTTGTCCTCGGAGAATGTGCAATTTCTTCGAAATTACAAAGAAAACTTCAATTTCTACAGAATGCTGTGGCTAGACATATCTATTGTAATGGTAAATTTGAAAGGGCTTAACCTTTGTTGGTATTATTATACTGGCTTCCAATAGATTTATGAGAGGGGTTTAAAATTGCTTGTTTGATTTTTCAGTCTTTTCAACGTTAAAATTCCGAAAGTGTAATTAAGACCTTGAATTTTCTTTTTTTTCTTTTTTTTTATTATTTTATTTATTTTCAAAACATTAAATTTACAAAGATACATATCTTTGAGGAAATATTACAGAGCACACGGAAAACACCTCCATACAGAAATATTATTTTAAACATATAAGTCATATCTCCTGACTCTGAACTAGCCCTCTTAAATAGATCCAAGATGTCCTAGGTAATTACCAAGAGGAGTTGGTGATAAATCAAAATAATAGAACAAAATTAGGCTTACTCATATTCACTTAGGCCTATTAATTATGAGGCCTTTATAAATTCCCTCAATTGATCAACTTCATAAAAAATATATTTCTTATCCTTGTATGATACCAAACATTTGCATGGAAAACGCAATTGAAATCTAGCTTGCAACAAAATCACTTCTTGTCTTAATTCCAACAACTTCTTTCTACGTAATTGCGTCCACTTAGATACATCTGGAAAAATAAGAATTCTCCCTCCTAAGAAATCAATTTTAGTTCTTTGAAAATAAAGTTTCATCAATGCTTCCTTATCTTGGAGGAAGACAAACATCACAATTAAAGTAGATCTCTTCGGTGGATTGTTCTAAAAAGGCAGTTAAATCCAAACCTTCTGCTTGATCTTTTAGTTGAACCTGAGGTCCTTGTTCTTGGAGAGTTTCCTGCTTTACTGGCAAATAATAAATTTTCTGAATAGGAGGGTACATCTGCTCAGAATATTTGAGCTCTTCTCTCAAGAATCTAAGAAACATCTCTTTTGGTGATATTAGATCATTAAGAGGAAAATTCAAAATTCTCAAATTTGTTTCTTATAGCATTTTCTAAATTTTCAATTTTTCTCATAGTCATTAGTTTTTCTCCAACTACTTGGGTTTGAATATCACGTAAATGTTTCAGTTCACCATCCACTTTCAATTGTTTAGTTGAAATAGTTTCTAATTCAGTTTTCATGCTTTTTATTTGTATAACATTGTTCAAGGATACTGAAATAAAAGATGAACAGACTTTGTGAAGGTCCTCCAGTGCAATCCAAATAGTCTCCAGCAAAATTTCGGCAGGTCTTACCAGGGGCTGTGTAAACACCATCGATAACAACGTCTCAGCTTGTACCGAGGAAAAATCTTGAACTGGAACTGCCACTGTTGCCTGAAGACGCTGGGCTTCCTCCATTTTCTCCCACGCCTCTGTTAACTCTTCCGGAATCTGCCTCTCTTTCGGAGAGCTTGTCCTCTCTTTCTCCGGAACTAATACTCCGGTTGGCTGCAGGAACGGAGGAGTCAATGGGCCAGCAGGGCTGAGTGAAAAATCACTCTCCAAGCCAGTGCTCTCCCCAGCACCGGCAGCGGAAACGCCCATCGGAGTTGAAGCCAGGAATGCCGAGATAGTTGTTTGACGAAGAGAGGGATTCTCCACCTTGGGAAGAAGAGGTCCCCTTGGTTTCCCCTTTCTCTTCGGCATGCCTCTGAATAAAGGGTGAGAAATTTACCAGAAATAAGCAAATAAGAAAAAATTTCAACTTTATTTAGGGAGCTAAGATCTCGGCGTCCTACTCATCAGCCATCTTGGATCGCTAGAGACAGACCTTGAATTTTCTTAACAACCTGTCTACACCTCATTGAGACAACAAAATGAGACTTAGGGGCTCATTTATGAAACAGAGAAACATTCAAAAAGCAGCATAAAGTGGCAGATGGACTTTTTTGCCAAAAAGTCCAAATTGCTATTTTTGACCCTCACAAGTGTTACCCCTACAGAATTCTTTTGCTCCATTAAAGCACTGTGAGGTTCCTAAAAATAGAACTGAGCCAGAAGAAAAAGCAAAAGAAATGAAGGTGGAACAAAAAGATATGGAGGGACCCAAAGACAAAAAAACACACCAAAATATCAAATGTTGAAACACATACCAGGAAATGGAAATGGAAAGTGATGACCACAAATGCTCGCAGTCTTGGCAACAAAGTTCATGACCTTCAAGCCCTGATGTTGGAGGCAGACTTAGACGTTGTTGCAATCACAGAGACATTTCTCAATGGTTCCCATGAATGGGATGCAAACATACCAGGCTATAATCTATTTAGGAAGGATAGAGAGGGGCGTAAATGTGGAGGAGTAGCTCTATATGTGAGAAATGATATCACAGCAACCGAAATGACAGGGACCTGGGGTAAGGAAGAAGCGATATGGATCACCCTAAAAAGAGATGATAGAACTTCTGTCCACGTGGGTGTTGTCTACAGACCTCCAACACAATTGGAAGAATTAGATAAAGACCTGATCGCAGATATTCAAATGTTGGGAAAGAAGAGAGAGGTGCTGTTGCTGGGAGATTTCAATCTGCCGGATGTAGATTGGAAGGTTCCGTCTGCGGAATCAGAAAGAAGTAGAGAAATTGTGGATGCTTTCCAAAGTGCTCTGCTCAGACAAATGGTCATGGAACCCATGAGGGAGGGAGCGACGCTGGATCTGGTGCTCACAAATGTGGATACCGTGTCAAATGTCCGAGTGGGTGCCCACCTGGGAAGCAGTGACCATCAAACGGTTTGGTTTGATATGACGGCTGAAGAGGAGGGTGGCCACTCAAAACTCAAAGTCCTGGATTTCAAGCATGCTGACTTTAGTAAAATGGGGGAATACCTAAGGAAGGAGCTGATGGGCTGGGAGGACGTACGAGAAGTGGAAGGACAGTGGTCCAGGCTGAAAGAAGCTATAAATAGGGCCACAAACCTTTATGTAAGGAAAGTAAATAAAAGCAAGAGAAAAAGGAAACCGCTATGGTTCTCCAAGCAAGTGGCTGAGAAAATAAAGGCTAAAGAGTTGGCATTCCAGAAATACAGAAAAACTCAAGACGAGGAACACGGGGAGGAATACCGGAGGAAACTGAAAGAAGCCAAGAGAGAGGTACGTCTGGCGAAAGCGGAAGAACAAATGGCTAGAAAGGTAAGGAGGGGTGACAAAAATTTCTTCAGGTATATTAGTGAAAGGAGAATGACTAAAAAGGGAATTGTGAGACTAAAAGATACTGCAAACCGCTATGTAGATAATGATGAAGAAAAGGCAAATTTGCTAAATAGATACTTTTGTTCTGTTTTTACTGAAGAAAATCCGGGAGAAGGAC